>NC_134688.1:339704663-340031600 GCF_050947455.1 Rhinoderma darwinii | reverse complement strand
AACTAAATGTATAATAAAGACACAATGAAACAAAACAGTGCAGTCCGTGATGAGAATTTGGTCTGAGGTATTTCAGGTTATTGGCTCACAACATGAATAGAACTTAACTGTTCTTAGAAATGCAGTGTGTGAGAAAAAAAAAAACAACACATACCATGAAAATATATTTTAGAACGTAAGTGTAACTTATAGGTCAACACACTTAAGTTTTGTCATATGCTAATAAAGTGCATATAAATTAAAACGCCAGCCACTAGAAAACAGTCCACACAAAAACATGTAATAAGTGCAATTTATCATACTAGTAATTACTAATGCTGGTATTTGACCTTAAGGGGGGATTCACACGAGCGTGTATTCGGTCCGTGCGGGCCGCGTGGTTTTCACGCGGCACGCATGGACCAATACAAGTCTATGGGGCAGTACAGACAGTCCGTGCTTTTTGCGCAGCGTTTGTCTGCTGCGCAAAAAGCGCGACAGGTTCAATAACTCTGCGTATTTCGCGCATCACGCACCCATTGAAGTCAATGGGTGCGTGAAAATCACGCGCACCACACGGAAGCACTTCCGTGGGACGAGCGTGATTCGCGCAACAGCAGTGAAAAGGATGAATGAAAACCGAAAAGCACCACGTGCTTTTCTGTTTCCGAACATCCAAACGGAGTGTCTTTGCGATGAGCGAAGCCGGACAAGCGTACCGAACTTCACCGGGTTCGGCCAAACTCGTTTTGGCCGATCCCGGCAAAAAAATTATCGGTACGCGACGTCAGGAGATAGTCACTGTCCATGGTGCTGAAAGAGTTAAACTGTTTCAGCACCATGGACAGTGACTTGCGATCCCAAAATACATTAACCTGTAAAAAAAAAACGAAGTTCTAACTTACCGATTACTCCTGTCTCCTTCCTGCAGTCCGACCTCCCGGGATGACACTTCAGTTCAAGTGACAGCTCCAGCCAATCACAGGCCAAGCACAGGCTGCAGCCAATCACAGGCTGCAGCGGTCACTTGGACTGCTGCGTCATCCAGGGAGGTGGGGCCCGATGTCAAGAGAGGCGCGTCACCAAGGACGCGTCACCAAGGACGCGTCACCAAGGACGCGTCACCAAGGCAACGGCCGGGAAGTTCTCGGTAAGTAGGAACTTTATCTTTTTTTTTTACAGGTTTTTCGCTGTTGTGTTCGGCATTCACTGTCGAGGGTGCTGAAAGATTTAGCTCTTTCAGCACCTTGGACAGTGACGGGCGTTGACAAGCCTCATCTCTATGATGCCGGCTGCGCGAAAATCACGCAGCCGCGCATCAGACACGCATGACACACGCAGCTGTCAAATGGTTTTTGCGCTCGCAAAACGCTGCGTTGTTTGCGCGCGCAAAAACGCAACGTTCGTGTGAATCTCCCCTAAGCTAGTATGCAAAGTATTCTGCACAATACTACAGAACATTAAATGTGCACGCTTATAGTGTATTCTTTCATTTCTCCCACTGCAAAGCCAGGCTGCTTAACTCGCTTTCTAGATTTTCGGGTGTTGCTATTTAGTCAATTCTAAAGCAGAACAGTTTAACCCATTTTCTCTAATGGATTGAACGTTTCTAGGATTAAGGCAGGCAAGGTCTGCATATATTATCTCACCTGGTATTTGTTTTTTTCTTCTGATTCTTTTTTCAGGCAGAGATGGTTCTATTTCGATGCCAAGTTCTCCATATTTTTGTTGAGGCTGGTCATCTGCCCATTTCACAAAACTATCTGCAGCTTCTTTGACATCATCAAACGATCTTACATAACTCTTCAGACTCTCCGCACATCCTTCACCATCTGATAAGCTGATAAAATATTAATGTCAGACGTTTATCTTGATAATGGAGTAGTCAGTTTGAAAATGCGTAAGAAAACATGGGCTGTAATGATGGTTTCATAATTCAGTAGAGAATCAAAGTATCCCTTTGCTTTTGCAAGGGCATTACAGTTATTGTTGTTTGACATGTAAAAGATTCTCAGCATCAATGGCGGATCACCATATGAGCGGTTCAGGCGGTCCCCCGGGGACTGAGGCTGCCAGGGGGCCCGAACCGCACATAATCTTAAAAAACTATACAGCGCGTTAGCGCTGCTAACTGCCGCTGTAAAGATGGGGAGAGTGGCGTAGCTATAGTGGTCACAATAGTCGCAGTTGCGACCAGGCTCCTAAGCCTTGGGGGCCCGCAGTGCCCCCGTTGTCACACAGCGCTGACAGCGCTGGTCCCGCTTCCAATTGAATCAGCCTCCGCAGGACGCAGATACGGTTGGTTGAATCCTGCAGCACAGTGCAGAGGAGGAGAAGGATCCTCCACCTGTCGTGGGAATGGGGATAGATAAGTAATTATGTTATTATTTTTCTATTAGGTATGTACATATGGGGGCATTATATTGTATAGGACTGCTAAGGGGGCTATTATACTGTATGGGGCATTATACTGTATGTGGCAGCTATGGAGAGCATTATACTGTATGGGGTTCTTTATACTGTAGGTAGCATTATACTGTATGTGGCATAGCTGCGACAGCATTATACTGTATGGGGTTCTTTATACTGTATGTGGCATTATACTGTATGTGGCATAGCCGCGACAGCTATAGGGGGCTTTATACTGTATGGGGCATTATACTGTCTGTGGCAGCTATGGGGGCATTATACTGTATGGGGCAGCTATGGGGGGCATTATACTGTATGTGGTAGCTATGGAGAGCATTATACTGTTTGGGGCAGCTATGGGGGCATTATACAGTATGGAGGGCATAATACTGTATGGGGCACTATAGTTTATAGGGCAGCTACGGGGGCCATTATACTGTATGGGGCATTATACTGTATGGGGCATTATAGTGTATGGGGCAGCTTTGGGGGGCATTATACTGTATATGGCAGCTATGGGGGGCATTATATTGTATAGGGGCATTATATTGTATAGGAGGCATTATACTGTATGGGGGCATTATACTGTTTAGGGCATCTATGGGGGGCATTATACTGAGCAATTACAAGAGCTGCAGGTCCAAGGGGGGAGGCGCTGTGTAGTACTATATACAAGGGGGGGAGGCACTGTGTGGCACTATATACAAGGGGGGAATTGCTCTATAGCACTACATAGAAGTGGTGGAGCGCTGTGTATCACTATATCTAAGGGGGTATTGCTGTGTAGCACTATATAGAAGGGGGTATTGCTGTGTAGCACTATATAGAAGGGGGGATTGCTGTGTAGCACTATATAGAAGGGGGGATTGCTGTGTAGCACTATTTAGAAGGGGGGCTGTGTGGAACTGTCTACAACGGGGGCTGTGTGGCACTATTTACAAGAGGGGGAGGGCTGTGTGGCGCTATCTACAGGGGGCTGTGTGTAGCCCTATCTACAGGGGTCTGTGTGTCATGCTATCTACAGTGGTGTGTGTGTGTGTGTGTGTAGCGATATCTATGGGGGTTGTGTGTGGTGCTATCCAAAGAGGTGTGTGTGGTGCTCTCTACAGGGGGGCTGTGTGGCGCTATTTACAAGGGGGCTGTGTGGCGCTATTTACAAGAGCGGGAGGGTTGTGTGGCGCTATCTACAGGGGGCTGTGTGTGGCGCTATCTACAGGGGGCTGTGTGTGGCGCTATCTACAGGGGTCTGTGTGTGGCACTATATACAGGGGTCTGTGTGTGGCGCTACTTAAAGGAGGGTTGTGTGGCGCTATCTACAGGGGGCTGTGTATGGCACTATCTACAGGGGGCTGCGTTTGGCGCTATCTACAGGGGCTGTGTGTGGCGCTATCTACAGGGGGCTGTGTGTGGCGCTATCTACAGGGGGCTATGTGTGGCGCTATTTACAGGGGGCTGTGTGTGGCACTATCTACAGGGGGCTGTGTGTGATGCTATCTACTGGGGGCTGTGTGTGGCGCTATCTACAGGGGGCTGTGTTAATGATGCTATCTATAGGGGGCTGTGTGTGATGCTATCTGCAGGGGGCTCTGTGTGATGCTATCTACAGGGGTGTGTGTGTGGTGCTATCTGCAGGGGGCTGTGTGTGATGTGTGATGCTATCCACAGGGGTGTGTGTGTGGCGCTCTCTACAGGGGGCTGTGTGGCGCTATCTATAGGTAGAGGTGTGTGTGATTCTGCCTACACGGGGATGTGTGTGCCACTATCTATAGGGGTGTATGTGACGCGATCTACAAAGGGGTGTGTGTGGCACTCTCTACAGGGGCAGTGTGTATGTGGTGCTTTACTTTACAGTGTTTCACACAATTATATTCCACAATGTTGTGTTGGTGGTATCTGAATAAACTTGGTTTTTGAAGGCTGACATCACATTAACTCAGCAACAGAACTAGCTCCAAAAAATGTACATGATCTAAAGTAGCATCCGCTAAGGTATATGCTGCCTCAGCTTTGTCACCTCTGTAGCTAAGTCTACATTTTCCAATCACCTTTATAATATCTATTACACTATGTAGTAATTGTCTTCTTTCTCCAACCTAGGCCTCATGCACACGACTGTAGCCAAGTGCACGGCCGTGATTTTTGGGTTGGCCGGCAGTGGACTCTCAGCCGCGAGCCGCCCCCAAATCGCAGGCCATGAACATGGCGCGGCCATTATTTTTAATGAGCCCAACCCGCAGAACACGGCCGTAATAAGACATGCCTGTTCTTTCTGCGGTGCGGGCTCCCGGGCCATGCATGGACTGTAAAAACTACGGTTGTGTGCATGGCCCCATAGAAATGAATGGGGCCGCAATTCTCCCGTGGATTTTCAGGGGAATTGCGGCCGCAAAAGCACGTTCATGTGCATGAGGCCTTACTCTTGGTAAACGGACATTTAATTTTGAAGAAGGAGGCATCGTATAGCTGCACTGCTTACCTTTCGATAGTAATCCTCAGTACAGGTTCTGGGACTCTGACTTTTCTCATGTTCCCCTCATCTTTGATAAACATGCCTCCGATCTTTCAACCCATCAATAAAGAGACTAGTCTCAGGCAGACAGCACAATATAGACAGTGATTTATTTTCAGGATTGTATGCAAGCCATTTTCAGTTTGTCCCATCTTTGTGAGAACATTTTTGAAAATTAAGATCTTGTGTGTCTTGTTCCAGATTATATTTGAAAATTAAAGACAATTGTGCTGCCAAAGGATGTGCAAAATAGTTGATACTTTCTTCTGAAGTGGTTTCCACATTTTCAGGTGGTATTAAAGAACTAGCACTCAGTGGTGTACCTACTACGGTAGCAGCCGTACCGACTGCTACGAGGCCCGCGGCTTGAGTGGGCCTGTGCAACCAGCTGACACGCTCCCCCTATATGCCCGGTGGCGCCGCTAGCAGCCGTTATGGCTGCAACAGTGGCAGCGATGCAACTACGGGGCCCGCGCCTCCGAGCCTCTAACATGTATGGGCCAGGTGACAAAGGCCCTCTCATGCCTGGCGGCTTCGCTAGCACCGGAGGAGGACACGGTTCTAGCGACAGTCACCCCATCTTGCATTAATTGTACTTACGTCTATAGCATGCAGGTACAAATACATGCATCATCGATGGATAGCCGGGCACGTTCCATGCCTGACTATTGCCTGACTATTCAGCACCTTACAATGACGCTAATTGGCAGGGCAAAATTACTTGCACCGCCAATCCGTGCCTTTCACCGACACTAGCGGCGCGATGACGTCATCGCACAGCTTCCGTGCTTGAAAGGCGCTGATTGACGGGGCAAGTCATTCTGCTCTGCCAATCAGCACCTTTGCGTCATTCAGCTCCAGCAGACCTGCTCAGGATATCTGCATTGCCACCAGACAGCATGGGAAAGGGATCAGGGTCAGTATGTAATTTTTTCTTTTTTTCTACTGTGGCGTTTTTTCTAGTGGTGTTATCTACAGTGGGGGCTCTATCAACAGGGGAGGCACTATATACAGGAGGGGTCTATATGTGGGGATGTGGGCCACTATCTACAGGAGAGAGTCTATATGTGGGGATGTGGGGCACTATCTACAGGTGGGTCTATATGTGGGCATGTGGGGCACTATCTACAGGGGGGTCTATATGTGGGGATCTGGGGCACTATATACAGGGGGAGCTATATGTGGGACACTATATACAGGGGTGGGCTATATGTAGGGCACTATCTATAGGGGAGCTATTTGTAGTGCACTATCTATAGGGGTGGGCTCTATGTGGTACACTATATACAGGGGTGGGTTACCTGTGGGGCACTAGCTACAGGGGGCTAAATGTAGGGCACTGTCTCCAGGGCTGGGCTATATGTGGGAAACTATATACAGGGGGAGCTATATCTGAGGTACTATCTACAGATGTGAGCTATACATGGAGCACTATCTATAGAAGGGGAAGCTATATGTAGGGCAGCAAGGTGGCTCAGTGGTTAGCACTATTGCCTTGCAGCTCTGGAGTCCATATGTGGGCACTATCTATGGAGGGCTGTATGTGGGGCACTATCTACAGGGGCTTCTATGTAGGTCACTATCTACAGAGGCTCTATGGGGGTCACTATCTACAGGGGGCTATGGGGGCACTATCTACAGGGGGCAAGGTGTGTGTGTGGGACACAGTGTATGGTACGATTATAATCAGGGACACAGTATATGGCGCCATTATAGTTAGAGGTGCAGTGTATGGCATTTTATTATATTTAGAGGTGTTGAGAATTTTATCTTCGTTTATAGGTGCAGAAATGTTTCAAAAGTGAGAAGCTGAAGACATCTTAGAGTAAAACTGCAGAAATGGGTCGTGGCTGGGAGAAATCCATCATAGAGGTGTGGACCGGAGGTAGAGGAAAAGAACTTGAATCTGAGACGTCACCGGTGAGTCAAATAATGTAAATGTTTATTCTGCCTCTAATCAGTACTGTAGTCACTGTATGATCTGCAGCGAGATGATGGATGGTATGATTTTTTTGTGAAACAGCATCTCCCAGCATATGCTTATCCCGTTCGGGCCATGATGGGAGCTGTAGTTTTACGCCGTACAAACCTATACGGCAGGGGTTGCACTAAATTGTGCAGTATTTGTTCTTGTGTTGTATATATGTACTGAGCTTGGTTCTGGGGCTGTATATATGTATGGATCATGGTTCTGATGCTGTATTTAAGTACTGAGTTTTATTCTGGGGATGTATATATGTGCTGAGCTTGGTTCTGGTGCTGTATTTATGTACTGAGCTTCGTTCTGGGCCTGTATTTATGTACTGATCTTTCTTCTGGTATTGTATATATGTACTGAGCGTGGTTCTAGTGCTGTATTTATGTACTGAGGTTGGTTCTAGTGCTGTATAAATGTTTGAGCTTGGTTCTAGTGCTGTATATATGTACTGAGCTTTGTTCTGGTGCTGTATATTTGTCAGAGTTTGGTCCTAGTGCTGTATTTATGTACTGAGCTTGGTTGTGGTACTGTATATATGTATGAGCTTGGTTCTGGAGCTATAATTATATAGGATATATTTATAATAACAAAATTGCAGGGCAGATGGAATTGTTCTCAGTTCATTGTATATTTCATGGGAACCAGCCTGGTAGTTTTAAACCGCCACCATGCGGTAATACATGACCTGACATTATTTCCAAATTTATCTTTTTTTCAGATGCAGCAAAATCTTTAAAATCCACTTTTAAAACGGCGCACACTATATGCTAATTACTCATAAAGGGTCATGGGGCGGTGCTGCTATCCTGGAGGGTCACATAGTCCTGCCTCCAAACCCACCTTTCCATGTGTGATTGACATCCACCTGGCTGATACAACTTTATCGGATGCGCCATCGCCTTGTGGCACTATATACAAGGGGGGGCTGTGTGACACTATACACAAGGGGGCTGTGTGGCACTATACACAAGGGGGACTGTGTGGCACTATGCACAAGGGGGAGATGTTTGGCACTATACACAAGGGGGAGCTGTGTGGCACTATACACATGGGGGAGCTGTGTGGCTTTATATACAAGGGGCTGTGTGGCACTACTAAGGGGGGGGGGGCTGTGTGGCACTATCTAATAGGGGGGCTGTATGCCACTATTTACAAGGGTAATGGTTGTGGCTCTATCTACAGGGGGCTGTGTGTGGTGCAATCTACAGGGGTCTGTGTGTGGCACTATCTACTAACGGGGGTCTGTGTGCGGCACTATCTACCAAGGGGGGCTATGTGACACTATATACAAGGGAGGGGGCTGCATGGCACTATTTACAGTGGGAGCTATATAGCGCTATATACAGGTGGGGCTTTATGGCGATATCTACAGGGGGGCTGTATGGCACTATCTCTACAAGGGGGAGGTGGGGGCGCTATCTACAAGTGGGTTGTGACACTGTCTATAGGCGGAGCTGTATAGCAATGTCTACAGGGGGGCTGTATGGCACATTCTACAGGGTGCACTATCTTAAGGGGGGCTGCTTGTGGCACCTGTGGGAGGCGGCCCCAGTCAAGAGTTTGCTACGGGGCCCAGTCTTTCCTAGTTATGCCACTGCTAGCCCTGAAAGAGATAATATCTGATGTAGAATACTGACTAGAATATGGTGGAACAGATGGAGATAACGAAGACGCAGGCACGACACTGGATGCAGATCTGCCTGACTCGAAGTAGCATCTCCAGGTACAGCAACAGATAATGTAACAACCTCTGGTTCAGTATCACTTGAAGAAGAGCCAGCCACAGGTACAGCTTCAGGTGTAATTTCAGCTTCAGACATAGTGAGACCCACTATCATCTGCAGATGTTGTGGTCTCAACAATTATGCGGGAGAACAAGTCTGATAACTTTGCACATTTTGCTGTTGAAGCTGCCAGTCTTTTTCTGCTTTTCTTCTCTGACCTGCTTAGTACCACCTTTTCTTTTTTGGGTTGGCTTTGGATCCATTTTACATCAATAAATGCAAACTGTGAAATAAAAAATATGATGCCTTTGTATCACCTATGTTGTAGCTCACAAAACAAAGTGTACAGGAAAATTTAGGCCAGGATCATACACGCAGTTTTGATGCAGTTTTTAGCTCAGATTTTTGAGCCAAACATAATAGTGGACACAAAAGAAAAGAGATGCATCAGTCTTTTCTTTATACCTTTCCTTTCTTTAAGGTCCACGTTCGGCTTTGGATAGAAAAAATTCCACAAAAAAACGCGTGTGCGACACTGGCCTAACAGTGATTTTTAAATGGCTGTTATAAAAAGGATTTTTCGGGGGACTTTAATTTATTATTTTGCAGCATTGTGTCATTTTAATATCAAATAAATAATTATGTTGAGATTATTTTGGAGGTCTTTTGAAACACAATTCTTACATAGTTTGTACGGTTGAAAAAAGACACATGTCCATCAAGTTCAACCAAGGGAAGGGAAAGGGGAAGTAAAAAATTTCTACACATAGGAGCTAATATTTTTTTGTTCAAGGAATTTATCTAAGCCTTTTTTAAAGCCATCTACTGTCCCTGCTGTGATTGTCAGGGATCATTACCATGTATATTGTTTGAAAAATATTATCCTTACATATATTCAGTATATTTCGCAAAGAGATTGGATTCATGGAGCACAAAGAGCCTGCATAACACGCCTATGGAAGACACCGCCCCCTGGAATGCAAAGAGGAGTGTGCAGAAGAATGTACAGGAAAACTTACAGCAGAGAAGCCAATGGGACTTAAGTAAGTCCCACATCTCGAGGGAGGGGCATGTGTCTCCTCTGTCTGTTTCTTTGTTCTTATTTACAGAGGTGGTTATTCGGTGTGAAATAACAGGGAGAAAGGAGCTTCCCTGATATACGGACCTGACATGATCAGCTCCTGCGGTAGACTATTCCATAAATTCACCGATCTCACAGTAAAGAAGGCTTGTCGCCTCTGCAGGTTGAACCTTTCTTTTTCCAGACGGAGGGAGTGCCCCCTTGTTTTTTGAGGGGGTTTTACATGGAACAGGATTTCACCATATATTTTGTATGTGCCATTCATATATTTATATAAGTTAATCATGTCCCTCCTTAGTCGTCTTTTTTCAAGGCTAAATAGGTTTAGTTCTTTTATTCTTTCCTCATAACTTAGATTCTCCATGCCCCTTATTAGCTTCGTTGCTCTTCTTTGTATTTTTTCCAACTCCAGGGCATCCTTTCTATGAACTGGAGCCCAGAACTAGACTGCATATTCTAGATGAGGCCACACTAATGCTTTGTAAAGTGGTAATATTACATCCCTGTTCCACGAGTCCATGCCTCTTTTAATACACGACAATATCTTGCTGGCCTTTGAAGCAGCTGATTGACATTACATGCTGTTATTTAGTTTATGATTTACAAGTACACCCAGATCCTTCACAACAAGTGACTCCCCGAGTGTAGCTCTCCCTAGGACATATGATGCCTGCAGGTTGTTCATACCCAGGTGCATAACTTTACATTTATCTATATTAAAATTCATCTGCCAAGTGGACGCCCAAACACTCAGTTTGTTTAAATCCGCTTGCAATTCACGAACATCTTCCATAGTCTGAACTATATTACATAGCTTGATGTCATCTGCAAAAATAGAAATAGTGCTATTAATCCCATCCTCTATATCATTAATAAATAAGTTGAATAATAGTGGTCCCAGCACTGAACCCTGGGGTACACCACTTATAACCGGGGACCATTTAGAGTAGGAGTCATTGACCACAACTCTCTGGATACGGTCCTTGAGCCAATTCTCAATCCAATTACAAACGATACTTTCTAAACCTATAGTCCTTAATTTACCCATTAGACGTCTGTGGGGGACAGCGTCAAATGCCTTTGCAAAGTCCAAAAACACTATATCCACAGCGGCCCCTCTATCTAGGCTTCTGCTTACCTCTTCATAAAAACAAATCAGGTTGGTTTGACAGCTTCTGTCCTTAGTAAAACCGTGCTGGCTGTCACTTATAATACTATTTATTGTCACATAATTCTGTATATAGTCCCTCAATAGCCCCTCAAACATTTTCCCCACAATGGATGTTAAGCTTACTGGTCTATAATTACCCGGCGAAGACCTAGAGCCCTTTTTGAAAATAGGCCCCACATTTGCCCTGCGCCAGTCCCTTGGCACCATACCAGTCACGAGAGAATCTCTAAATATTATGAGGAGCGGGACAGAAATAACTGAACTAAGCTCCTTAAGAACTCCAGGGTGTAACCCATCTGGTCCCGGGGCCTTGTGTACGTTTATGTTATTTAATTTAGCCTGCACCATATCTACATTCATCCAATTCAGTATATCAACTGATATATTAACGGCACTGGCAGCGGCTACATCAGCTGCTCTTTCTTCTGTTGTATATACAGAGCTGAAGAACCCATTTAGTAACTCTGCCTTCTCTTGATCCCCTGTGACCAACTCCCCATTACCACTATCTAGGGGTCCTACATGTTCAGACCTTGGCTTTTTTGCATTTATATGCTTGAAGAATTTTTGGGGATTTTTTTTACTATCCTTGGCCCATTTTGTATTTTTGCTGATTTTATTACCTTTTTACAGATTTTATTAAGCTCTTTATATTTTACAGCTGTACCCTCAGATTTGTATTTTTCAAATGCCCTTTTTTTGTCATGTATTGTCCTTTTTACAGAAGGTGTGAGCCATGTGGGGTTTAATTTTAGTCGTTTATACTTGTTACCTATAGGAATAAATTTCGCACTATAATTACCCAAAGTCGATTTGAAAATCTCCCATTTATCATTTGTACCATTATTTCTTCCCAGTCTATATCCTGAATTGCAGCCCTCATCTTGGGGAAATTCGCCTTCTTAAAATTAAGTGTTTTTGCCCTCCCAGCCTGTGTTTGTTTTTTACAGTATAGGTAAAATATAACTATATTATGATCACTGTTACCGAGGTTTTTACGAACATTGACATTCCCAACAAGCTCTGTATTACTAGAAATGACCAGATCCAACAGAGCTTCACCTCTAGTCGGGTCTTCCACAAACTGGCCCATAAAATTTTCCTGCAACAGGTTGAGGAAATGTCTCCCCTTTGCAGTTGAAGCCGAACCATGACACCAATTAATATCCCGGTAATTGAAATTTCCCATTATCACTACAGTACCCGCCTGCGCAGCCCGCTCCATCTGTTTATATAGCTTACATCCATCTCCTCAGTTATATTGGGGGGGTCTATAGATTACACCAAAAGTAATTTTTTCAGTGTTTAACTCCCTTTGTAATTCCACCCACAAGGTTTCAACCTCCCTACAAGCTTGACCCTCTAATGCTTCATTCACACTCGCCTTCATATCGCTTCTCACATACAGACATACACCACCACCTTTCCTATTTGTCCTGTCTTTCCAAAAAAGTGTAAAACCCTGTAGATTTACAGCCCAGTCATGAGAAGAGTCTAGCCATGTTTCAGCAACACCAACTATATCTATATTTTCTTCCAGCACCAAGGCCCCCATTTTGCTTGCTAGACTTCTGGCATTTGTGAACATACACTTTAACTTGCCTTTAAATGTTTCACTTTCACTATCAGAAATGTGATTATCTGACATTATTTGGGCTTTTTTCTTTTCACTGCTGTTTTGTAACGAAAGGATTTCCTTATCTTGTTGCCTAGTCCTCTCCCCACAGTCTGTTTCTCCCCCCACCAATATAGTCTGACCCCTTTCTAACCTCACTACCCCTTTATTTTCTACATTGACCTCCCTCCTCAGCCCTAGTTTAAACACTCCACCACTCCAGCTAGAATTCTCTCCCCCAGCACAGCAGACCCCCTTCCATTTAGGTGCAAATCATCTGCAGAATACAGTTTGTACCCCAATGAAAAGTCCGCCCAGTGCTCTAGGAACCGAAAGCCTTCTCCTCTAACCCAAGACTTCAGCCATGCATTTAACTCCCTGAGCTCCCGCTGTCTTTCCTGTGATGCACATGGCACAGGCAGTATTCCTGAGAATACAACCTTGGAGGTCCTTCCCTTCAGCTTGTAGCCTAGTTCTTTAAAATTATTCTTAAGGCTCCTCCACCTACCATTTATTCTGTCGTTGGTACCCACATGGACCACGACAGCTGGATCATCACTAGCCCCTCCCAGCAATTTGTCCACCCGTTCCACCACATGCCGAACCCTGGCACCAGGGAGACAGCAAACCATTCGGTTGAGGCGGTCTTGGCGACAAATTATTCTATCCGTCTTCCTGATTATAGAATCCCTTACAACGATCAATTGTCTTGGCTTACCTGCACTACCATCCCGCCGACTACTAGCTGGGCTGTTCTCCCGGCTGCTAGGGAGATCAGTATCCACTAGGACTGCGATTTCTGAGACCGACACCCTCGCATCCTCGCCCAATTTGGCAATTTTGCTAGGAATATCAGATACAGGCTTGGCCTTCCTTTTCTTTGACCCCTTTCTACTGCCCCTAACTACATTAACCCAGCTACTTACCTGATCCTGCTCACCCATGTCTTCACCCTCCAGTTCTACCCCACTAACCGCATGCTCCGTGAAAAGCATGCTCCGCTCAAGATTGTCTATCTTCCTCATTGTTGCATTTTGCTCCTCCAGATCTCTAATGCGAGCTTCCAGGTGAACAACATGCTCACATCTGCCACAGAGGTATTCACCCTGGAACTCCGGCTCCAGTCGTGCATACATATGGCAAACTGTGCACTGAAGAAAACCTCCAATCTTGCTGTCCATTATCCCAGTTACAACAAAACAGCGAACAATTGTCAAAGTTAAAGAAAAGAAGAGTATTTACTGGGGCTTTTACTCCTCTTTTTAACTCTGGTTTTATAACTCCACTTATATCACAAGCCACTTAATTCAGCTAGCCCAGAAAGAGCCAGATTCTGATATATTTTCAGACCAAAATCAAGAAAGGGACTTTATAAGCATGTGTACTGTAAGAAACAAATTGATTTCATGAATTAATTTGATCTTAGGTTCAATGAGCTTTCACAAACGTTGGACACTGTAGGGTTTGTCACCCTTTCTTAGGTCTGAAAAGTGAACATAAATAGCAAAGTATTGTAAAAATTCTGTAACTTTTACATAATGTCTCACTTTCTAAAAAAAATAAAAAACATTAAAAATCAGCAGAAAATGTGGATGACCACACAGATGCCATAATGTATCCATAATAGTGTCCAATTTTCTATTTGAAACCAATATTATACTCTTTACTGCAGACAAGCATAGAACATTTTCTCATTTGTCAGTTTTAAAAAGCATATAATCTGCTCTATTGGGACCAAATGCACCCATGGCGAATCCACATATTATTCTGAGTTTTTATTCATTTATACGTAAGAAAATCTGCAAATAGGTAAGGGAGTGCTTCCAGAAAATTGAACTTGGACAACCCTTACACAGTAGCAGTGGCATAGCTATAGGGGTCGCGGCGGTTGAAATTGCGACTGGGCCCCGAAGTCAGTGGTGCCCACGGCCCCCCCGCACCACATCAATAAAAAGTCACTATAGTAACTGGAGCCACGGGTCCTGTTACTATAGTAACTGACAGTACATACCTTCCTGGTTCCGGAGAGCAGCGGAGGTCCTGACTTCATGACGCGATGACGTCACAACGCGATGCACCGCGCACAATATCATGATCCTGGATAGAGTCAGGACAGGACCTCCGCCGTGGCTGAAGAGGAGGGCAATATTGATATCTCTGTCTGCTGAAGCTGATTGGCGGGGTCCGACTTCCGGGACCCGCCAATCAACTGTTTTGAAGGGGCCGCAGCGCTCGTACGAGAGCTGCTTCCTCTTCATTCCGGTCACTTGCTCACACACTGAATCCGTGTGAAACTGAGGGAAATGAAGGGGAAGCTCTTACGAGCCCCGCAGCCCCTTCAAAACAGCTGATTGGCGGGGTCCCGGGAGTCAGACCCTGACCCATCAGCTATTGATGGCCTATCCTGAGGATAGGCCATCAATGTTTAGGGACTGGACAACCCCTTTAAGCCTATAATGTAGCAGGCATAGACGGCCCATGAGACAGGATCACAGATTGTGTGATGCTTTCTGCTGGGCTCTGTATCTAAGCCAATCACATGGTAGGCTTAGATACATGGCCCATGTGTGATCTTGTCTAATGGGCCCTGTATATAAGCCTACCACACGGTAGGTTTAGATACAGGGCCCCAGCACACAGTAATCTTATACTGTATAAGATTACTGTCTGCTGGACCCTGTATCTAAGCCTACCTTGTGGTAGGCTTAGATACAGGGTCCCACAGACAGCATCACACATGGGCCCTGTATCTAAGCCTAAAACATGTGTTACTAATCATTTTTTTGTGTTTGTGTTTTCTTACATGTTCGGTCGTTGGACTACGTCGGATTCCAGGACTACTTCGATGACGGCTTTTTTTATTATCAATAAAATGTTTAATGAGGGATGTGTGTTTTTTTTTTATTTCAATAAAATATATTTTTTATGTTTTTGTGTTTTTTTTTAAACTATATTACTACCGCCTTAGTAACGGCCGCTGGCTGAATGACAGCATCCATTACTAAGGTGGGGCTTAGTGTTAGCCGGTGCAAAGGCCAACACTAACCCCCATTATTACCCTGGGTGCTGAGAAGAGGCGGGTAGGATCCAGTACTTGACCATCTGTAGTGATTGCCGGGTAATGGGGCGGCCGCAGGCTGGTATTATCAGGCTGGGAAAGGCCAGAAACAGTGACCCTTCCCATCCTGGTAATGCTGCCTGCTGCTGCTTTATTGCATTTGGCTGGTTATGAAAAATGGGGGTGACCCCCGTAATTTAAAAAAAAATAATAAACAATGATTGGAAAGTATGATGTGGGGTCTCCCCCAATTTTCATAACCAGCCAGATACAGCATAGCAGCAGCAGCAGCAGGCTAGCATTACCAGGGTGGGAAGGGCCACGGATTTTGGCCTTCCCCAGCCTAATACTACCAGCCTGCGGCCGCCCTGGTGCCCGGCCATCACTACAGATGGTTGGGTACAGGTTCGTAACCCGGCTCTTCCCAGTACCCCTGGTGGCGGTGGGTACCGGGTTAATAATGGGGGTTAGTGTTAGCCTCTGCACCTGCTAACATTTAGTCCCGCCTTAGTTTTGGACGCTACCAATCAACCAGCGGCCATCACTAAGCCGGTAATAATAAATTTTCAAAAAATACAAGCACAAATATTTTATTGAAACAAAAGAAAACACAACCCTCATTAACCCCTTCCCGACATTTGACTTATCCATACGCTAAAGTCGGGTAGGGGAAGTATGGGACGGGCTCACGGAGTGAACTCGCTCCATACGATGCTGGTGTCGGCTGTATGTTACAGCCGACACTTCCGAGTAACGTGCGGCATCGTGCTCGAGCCCGATCCCGCTCGTTTAACTTGTTAAATGCTGCAGTCAATACGGACCACAGCATTTAAATCGTTAGAAAGAGGGGGCGACCGACCTCTAACAGCTCATCGCACCCCCCACAATGCAATCGCAGGTGGGCGATGGTTGCTATGGCTGCCTGGGTGCCTAATGAAGGCCTCCAGGTCCTCGACCTTTGTGCTCCTATTAAGCTCTGCCTCCAGCATGGCTTAATAGAAGCCTGTCAGAATCACAATATACTGCAATACATTAGTATTGCTGTATATTGTGCAAGCGATCTAACAATTGCTGGTTGAAGTCCCCTAGGGGGACTAATAAAAAAAGTAAAAATGAGTAAAAATAATAAAAATTTTAATGTCAAAAAATAAAATACAATTAAAAGTTAAAAAAAAAAACATTTTCCCCCTAGAGCATGGTAAAAAAAAATAAAAAAATAAACATAAATGGTATCGTTGCGTCCGTAAAAGTCTGAACTATTACAATGTATCATTATTTAAACTGCACAGTGAACGCCGTAAAAAATTGTAATCGCCAGAATCTCTATTTTTGGTCACCTCATCTCCTACAAAAAATTAAATAAAAAGTGATCAAAACGTCGCATGTACCCCAAAATGGTATTCTTAAAAACTACAGCTTATCCCGCAAAAAATAAGCCCTCATACCACTTAATCGACGGAAAAATAAAAAAGTTATGGCTCTCGGAATTTGGCGACACAAAATAAATAATTATTTTGTACACTTAGGTTTTTACTTGTAAAAGTAGTGAAACATAGAAAAAAAACTATATATATTTGGTAACCCCGTAATCGTATTGACCCACAGAATAAAGTTAACATGTTGTTTTAATTGCACAGTGAATTTCTTAAAAACGACGCGCAAAAAACAATGGAGGAATCGCTGATTTTTTCATTTTCTACCCCACAAATAATTTTTTCCCCATTTCCTAGTACATTATATGGCACAATAAATGATGCTACGAAAAACTACAACTCATCCCGCAAAAATCAGACCCTCATAGGACTATATCGACGGAAAAACAAAGGAGTTATGGCTTTTGCAAGGAGGGAAGGAAAAAACGAAAATGAAAATCTGAAAAGGGCTGCGGCGGGAAGGGTTTAACCATTTTATTGAGAATAAAAAAAATGCTGTCATTGAAGTAGTCCACGAAACCTAATGTAGTCCAACGATCGAACCTGTAAATTAACACTAACACACAAAAATAATTAGTAACACATAAAGAAGCAAAACAATTATTATTCTTACCTTTCCTGGGTCCAGCGCTGGAGCCGCAATGTCAGTGATTAGATTCCTTCCAGCCAGGACTTACAGCCTGTGGTACTTACAGCAGAGCAAGCGTAATCTCGCTTTCATCAACCTGTCATTTACAGCGTGATCTCGCGAGATTATGCTTGCTCTGCTGTAAGCACCACGGAAACGTTAACGAAGTGTCGGGATTGTGAATAGACATCCCGTCCTGGCTGGAAGGAATGTCTATTCACTGTCTAAACACTTCAGTAACGTTAATGTGTTAGTATAGGACAGCACATACTGATCTAGCAGGATCCCTATGCGCTGAGGAAATGAATGGAGAGACGTGTATGACGCTGATTGGTCAGCGTCATACACTGCTCTGTACAATGCCCACTTGGTCAATAGTAAAACACGCCCAGTTGAGCATTAAGAAATTAATTAGCATAAAGCTAAAAACATGGTAAAAATAGATAGTTTTTCTAAATAAAAAGCACTGCTGTCACCTACATTATAGCGCTCATCTCCTTATGTAGGAGATAGGGCACTTATAATGTGGTGACAGAGTCTCTTTAACAGTTTCCGTACTCCCAGCCACCTCAGTGGCCCGGAAAGTAGCCATAGCGTATTAAGGTTGGACAGGGGTCAGAGGGCCCCACTCTGGATATAGGTGCAGGTTCCGGAGGTGGACTGGCTAGCTTTGTTATATGCACAATCTTGCAGAACAGCTTTATTTTAGAGCATTGGTATTGCTGCAGGATGACTCTATTATAGGGTACTATTATTGCCACTGTATTGTAAAGCTTAGATTGCGACACACACAGTTTTGTCTGTCCTTTTAACTTCTAAAATTTGGAGACATACATCCTCCTCTTATGAATGTGACTAGCCATGTAAAGTAGGAAGGCTTAGACACTCGTTCCCTCATTAATAATGACCATTATAGAGTAACTGTCGTTTGAGGAACTTTTGACATTTCAGAAGTTTTGATCGGTGGAGTCTGGGTGTCGAGATCAAACGGGCAGAAGCCCTCACCTTTGCACATTGCCTCTTCGGCTGTGATTGGCAATGCCTGTATGCCTGAAAACGGGCTCTAGATATAAAGTCTATAACAATCATTCTGAAGACTCACTCACAGTTTTTCTATCTCGGCACCCAGACCCCCACCGATCAAAACTTCTTACATCTCAGTATGACATGTCAAAAGTTTCCAAAAATGACAGTTACTCTTTAAGGTAACATTACAGCGTTGTCACAATCTGGAGCCCCAACAGAGATTATTTCATCCCCTATAGAAATTATCATGCCAGTCTTTACAGAACTAATAACAGCCCCTACAAAAATTCATATCAGCCCCTAAAGAAGTCATATGCGCTTACAGAGTCATACCTGCCACTAATATGACCTTTGTAGGCTACAAAGGTCATGACAGTGTCTCATACGACCCATATAGAAGTCATATCAGCCCCATTAAATAAATTATCATAACAGTCCACACAAAAGTAATTACTAATCAGCCCTATTATCAGTTGGGCCCCCTTTAGTGTCCAAAATGGTGGGAAAATCTTGCTCGATGACTGGAATAGCACCTCTATTCCACTAAGCAAGATTATATAACATAGACTTACAAGGGGAGACTCACTCACTAATGTACTGTATTAACTGTCTGGTCCTGGCACAAGCAAGAGAGGCAGTAGCGACACCTGTGTAAGAGAAGGAGTAGTGGCGCGGCTCGGGTAAGTAAGGGAGTAGTCATGTGTACGTCCCGGATGAGAGTGGGATCAAGGAGGTGGTGCATGTGTAACAGCAGAGTTGCCGACGCGATGACAAACAATTCTGAACAGAGCACGTGAACATCCTGACGCTGACTGCTAGTATCAGGAAGACCTTGTGTGCCTGGCCGGGAAGCAGAAATATTCGTAGCCTGACATGGGGAAATAACTTAATAAATATTGAATATGATAACTTCAAGGGCGGCCCTCTTTGTAAGCATTAGAGTGGCCCACCAGGAATCTGCCCGGACAGGCAGATTACCAGTTCGGGCCTGTGTTATTACATCAATTAATATACTTAATAGGCTGAATGTAGTCATGGTCTACAGAAAGTTGAATAATATAAATGTGAACAAGGCTTCGGGACCAGATGGGTTATACCCAAGTGTTCTTAAAGAAATCAGTTCATAATATTTAGAGATTTTCTAGTCACTGGTATTGTGACTGGCGCAGGGCTATTGTGGTGCTGATTTTAAAAAAGGTGTAATGATGGGGTTAGAGAAACAGACAAGTGAGCCCTAATCTACCCGCCACTCAGTCCCTGCCTACTTGCAACGACCCGCCCTAGGCAACGGGGTACAACTGGGCGACGGTCCCCACGCTCAATAAGTGCACGACAGACAAACAAACAAGGGTACAAAGAAGCTAAGGGAAATGGGGCAGTTGCCCAGGGCAACACCGTGAGCAACAAGGGTGGTGAACGAGCCGAGTCAAACCAGGAGTGTACGAGGTACCAAACGCAGAGCAGGAGAGTAGTGAACAAGCCGACTCAAACCAGGAGTGTACGAGGTAGCAAACGCAGAGCAGGAGAGTAGTCAGTAAGCCAGGGTCAGTATGAAGCAGGGACAAATAGTTCAAGAAGCTGCAGCAGGGCCAGGAAACCAAACGAGAAGAATCACAAGCAAGGAGGAACAGGAAAGGCAGGTATAAATAGACAGAGGGCGGGAGCTAGCTCCATCTGGCCAGGCTGTGATAGGCTCTCCCACTCCTAAGCCTGCCATCCTGAGTGGTGGAAGATGGAGTCAGTCTCACAGACATAGAAGCAGGTGCAGACTGATTACCTATGGGCGTTGACACAGAAGCTGTGCCTGGCAGATCCTTTACAAAAGGGCTGTAGATCTTCTCCAAGTAATTATAGACCAGTTAGTTTAACATTTATTGTGGGGAAATGCTTAAGGGGCTTTTAAAAATGTATTACAAGTGATAGTCAGCATGGTTTTACTAGCAGCAGAAGTTGTTAAACGATCCTGATTTGTTTTTATGAAGAGTTGAATAGAATTCTGGACAGAGGGGCAGCCATGGATATAGTGTTTTTGCAGTTTGCAAAGGCGTTTGACACTGTCTCTTAGAAATGCCTAATGGGTAAATTAAAGCGACCCTCCAGTCACAGAAAAAATTTGACTATACATTGAAAATTTACCTGCTGCCTCGCTCATAAATGATTTGGCCTTTATTCCTGCATTCCAGTCCCCTTTTTCTGCTCTCCAAGATGGCCATTGCAGTCTCAGACTTCGCCTTTGAGAGTTTCTTTGGAAGACTGAGACACACCTCTATTGCCCTGAACATATCCTTTTGTAAATAAGTTACCTGGTTCTTTAAGAGATGGTCCAGACAGCTGTTGATGATGCCCTGTGGGAATTTTGTTTTGTTGTGATGTTTTGTCTTGCAGGTTCCTGGGGAAGGCAGTGCGAGATACTCTGTGGCTCTGCTGGTCGTGCGTTGCTTTTATTGGTGAAGAGAGGTTGCATATAGCGGTGACAGAAGAGGAAGGAGTAACTGACAGACCCTAGAAGAGCCCAGTACTGGCAATTTGAAAAGCATAGGTGAGAGTAGGAGGGGAGACTAGAAGGAACCGATATAAGGAGGTATTTGGGCACCAAGGGAAGAGAGTGGGAGAACCATGTAAGATGCAGGGAGAACTACTAGAGGAGATCTGGTGACCAGGATGGGCTTGCCTATTGCAGGAGAGCAGTGGAAGGCTGGAGGCTGGAACTTCTGAGGGTGGATGCCGGAGGGTGATACAAGCCTGTGTGGAACTGATGCAGAGACTGTGTCAGAGTAATAAATCTAATACCCATTAGATTTATATAATATTAATATTATCAAAATAACTGCATTATATTGTTTGAGATATGTATTAGATATGTTTTTAGTTTTCTCTTAAATGAATGTATTCCCTATCATCTAAGATAGGGTAAGGATGACATCATCTGGCATCCCAAACTAATGAATACTAGGAAGAAAGTCATTACCTTATATGGAAGTATTTTTGGGTGTATGCCTATATGTACTTGGCATAATCTGATTGGTTAATGTGTGTTAAGTGAAGGCATAAACCTATAAATAAAGGCCTCGTCCACAGCCATTTTAGATTTCTGTACATCAAACCATTGTATGTGCAATCTCTCCCGATCGGTCATTTTTGTAAATATGAATGAATCCTGGACAAATTCTGTTATGGAGAAAAGGAACTCAAGAGTGATGGAGTTTAATCTCACAGTTGGAGGCCCCAGCGAGATCTCATCAAAACCCGCCTGATCCTAAACTAGCGTGGAATTTCCCTTTGGAGAAAGGGAGAGAAAAACCGGTGGGTAAGCCATTGCCTTGCTAATCAATCTCTCCCTCTCTCTGTGGGGTAAGTCTTTTTCAAGTCTTTTGGGCAGCAGAGAATCTCTGTGAATTTGTCTGGGATGCTCTACGTGTTATATGTGTGTGCTTTTTGTATGCCAAGTGTATGATTGAAATATGTGGGGAATAGCCGTTTGTCTCTGGGTCTATTGTGCTGTGCAAGGTAATGATGTATACAGGTGTATGCTTCTGTTAATGTATGATATGAAACATATCTGAGTCAGTAGAATGGTCCTCTTCAGTATGGTGTTAAAAGGAATTAAGCCACCACAACTTCTATTACTAGGCTCTAGGCTGCTAGTAATCCTCACTTTAAGGGTTAATAGTAAATCTTGCTATGCATAGCTCAACTTGTAGTACTGCAAGACTAGTTTCGTTTCTTGCATTCGCCTCATCCTGATTGGTCCTCCCACACCTGCCTTATATCTTCTTGAAGAGATCCTGTTACACAGCACATCCAGCTATGTGTGTTTTTAGCCCCCTTCCCCCTCCCCTTCTGAAAGCCTAGGAATGTCTTTGTCCAGTATTTTCTGTATCTTTATTGTAAAGTAATAGTTTTAAGTGGGTATTGGTATTTGTAGATTTAGAATATTTTGGTTGAACCAGACTACGGTCATACATTTGTATGTAACATTGAATTGTCAAATATTTGTAAGTTAAAAATTGGTCCCCAGAATGAATAGCTGCTGCAGTATGTTCTTGTTGTGTATTATATCTGTGTTTGAAGTATTAATTACAGAAAGTCAGGTAACCATCCTAAAGAAAATAAAAAAAATAAAAAGTTCCAAGTTAATGAAAATTTAGGTTAAAATTTCCAGGATAGGGGAACTTTTACAGGGGTAGTCTAGGTAAAGCGTTCCAGGAATAAACCTCAAGAATTAGGGCTCGCTACCCTAATAAGTAGAGGTCTGGATTAAAATGGGCTCACTAAATAGCAAATTAGGTTCTAAGGGCCAGGAAAAGGTGAGGAGAACCATGGCTATGGATATAGTGAGACCACAGACGGAAGGATGGGCAGTAGAAGGAATAAGGAATAAGGGTTTGGAGCAAATTAAAGACGTAGAAAGTGATGCTGTAAATGAGATGGACAAACTTGGTTAGAAGTGTCAGAGAAAGCAATGAATAGTAAAAGGGAAAAATGTTGCAGTAGAACCAGATATAAAACACACAAGGTCAGAAATAAGAAAAAAAACAACTGTGCAGCTAGAGATACAGCTAGAGATACAGCTGGAGATAAATCTACCAGTATAATTGTCACCTCCCCTCCCAATTGATACCTCAGATACCTGAACCCCCACTTCCTCAGGACAGGTACAGGTTATATCCCCACCCTATCCCTACCTCAGGTATAAATATGGGAAAGACTATAAGGCCCCATGCACACGACAGTAAAAACTCCCGTAATTACGGGTCGTAATTACGGGCCCATAGACTTCAATTGGCCACGGGTACTTCCCCGTATTCTTACGAGAAGGTGCCCGTGCCGTTGAAAAAGATAGAACATGTCCTATTTCAGTCCGTAATTACGGCACGGGCAGCCCATAGAAGTCTATGGGGCTCCCGTAATTACGGGTGACTACGTGTGTGCACCCGTAATTACGGAAGCGTTGCTAGGTGACGTCAGTAAATAGTCACTGTCCAGGGTGCTGAAAGAGTTAAACGATCAGCACTGTTTCAGCACCCTGGACAGTGGCTACCGATCACAATATAGATAAAGCTGTAAAAAAAAAAAAAGGACGTTCATACTTACCCAGAACTCCCTGCTTCTTCCTCCAGTCCGGCCTCCTGGGATGACGTTAAAGCCCATGTGACCGCTGTAGCCAATCACAGGCCACTAGCTGCAGCGGTCACATTGACTGCCGCGTCATCCAGGGAGGTCGGACTGGATGTCAAGAGAGGGACGTATCACCAAGACAACGGCCGCCTGGTAAGTGTGAATTTCTTTTACTTTTATTACGGAAAGGGCTGCCTCTTCTCTCTATCCTGCACTGATAGAAAGAAGGGCTGCCGATTAGTGCAGTGCAATTTTGCAGCCAAAAACGTGCCCGTAAATAGGGGTGGAATACGGGTGACACCGGACCCGTATTTACGGGCACGGGTCCGTAAATGCTGGTGCAATACGGGTCGAATACGTGTGACCAAGGACCCGTATTTACGCCAGTATTTACGGGTGGACAAAAATACGGTCGTGTGCATGGGGCCTAAGGGAAGGATCCCGATTGTATCCAGATGTCTACAGAGGGCTGGAGTACCCCATAGATAGACAATGTAATCCTAAGAATGCCTTCTTTTGTTGAGAAATTTAATTTTCATTTGTAAATTGCCTGACAAAGGGGCCTCTGTGCTCTGAAAGCTTTAGAACTTTTATGGTTAGCCAATAAAGGTATCATACCTTCTATACTTTTTTTTTTTTTTTTTTTTACACAAATGTATTTAACATTGCATGTTGAGAAATGTGGAAATGCCAAACCACTAGGGGTTTATTAATGTTGGGGTGCGTGCTCTCATGGACCCAATCTCAACATCTGGCTATGACAAATAAATTGCCAGATGCTACAGAATTGAGGGACAAATTGATTGGAGGAGTAAACCGGACTGCATTCTGATACCTATGGAACAAACTATTTTGGTCCTAAGAGCATTAGAAGAGCAGGAAGTAAGAGAGAGAGGGGCAAATAAACCCCAGCCCATCATGATTAATCTAGTGACAGACACCCAGAGCAATGCCGGACTGTGAAAAAGTAAATGGTTGTGATTCATGTTTGATTTTTTTTTTATGTTTGTAACCTTTGTTGTGGTACATGAGTTTCCCTGGTATAAAAAAACTGTGTGACTGCTTCTTATCCATTTATTCCTTGCTTTCCTCATTAGGTTGGCCACCTAATGCTATATTCCTTCTCCCCTTTATGTTTTGTCACCTGGGAACAATGTACCAAAACTAAGAAAATACTCCCAACAATATGAGCCGATATGTTAAACTATTAGTGTTTCTGTGTAACTATTTCACTTACCTGCACTAGTGCAGCTGCAGCGGGTTATACTCTGAGCGTATAAGAGACCGGCCTGCAGCGACTCTAGTCTGTTATAGTGAAATCTGCATGGAATTGTGGAAGTTTTGTTGTTATGAAAGATAAGATGAGAGTGGAGACTGAGAGGTGCGGTGTTAACATAATGGGCGTCTATGGAATTGCAACATCCTGATGTTTAAGGATTTTGTTGTACAAATTCAGGTTGTAACAGACTAAGGGTATGATGAATAGGAAAAAGGCAGAACATTTTCACTTGACAGCTGAGGAATTGACAACACTTCAGCATCTAAAGAAGAACATTTTTAGCTACATCAGCCTCAGACATACCAGATTACATGAAACCCTTTCAACTATTTTGTCATGAGGCAAAGGAACATGCACAAGGTGTCCTTACACAACTACATGGGTCGAAACAAACACCATTGGGGTAGTACTAGATCTAAACCCTGTGATCAGAGGGGCAGCATCATGCATCAGAGCAGTAGCAGCAGAACTTTAAAAGATAAAGTAGCAGATATTGTACTTGAGAGCCCTCTCACCATGCAGGTACCACATACAGTGCAGGAAATGTTGTCACAGGGAGGTACAAAACATCTATTAGCTGCGGGACTTACAAAATACGAGGTAGCATTACTTACACCCCCCCCCAACCTCACCATCAAAAGATGCGCAGTTCTGAACCCAGTGACATTACATCCGCTAGGTCCAGAAGAGGGGAATGAATAATGGGATGAAAGGCTAGAACAGATAGAAGAGGCCCATGAGAAAGCATTAGATGGAGCAGAACATGAAGCTGATAGTCAGATAAGATTGGGAATTAGGAAGAAAGGTGATAATAAAATACCACACAAATTTTTCTTATTTGATGATAGAGATGATATACAGGATTGTTTTGAATTAATGAAACAAGAAGCAAATGCACTTCATAATGTGGTGAAAACACACAATGCTAATGTAGATCTTGAGCTTTTTGTAGATGGATCCTGATAATCTGACAATGGAGAACCCAAGACAGGATATGCCGTCACCACATTGTATGAAAGATTGATTCCGCAAACCACTCCCACCTGGGATTTCGGCCCAGGAGGCGGAGCTGAAGGCACTCACTGCAGCATGTACACGGGCCGAGTGTCATACTGTAAGCTTTTATACGGTCTCGAGGCTTTTGGTGTTGCACATGATTATGGCCCAATTTGGAGGAGCAGAGATTTTGTTAGCTTATCAGGTAAACCCGTGAAAAACAGAGAAGCTGTAGCAGCCCTATAAAGTGCCTTACAGTTACCTAAAAAGGCAGCCATTATAAAAGTCCAGGCACATACAAAGGAACAGTCACCTGAGGTCGTAGGTAACCGAAAGGTAGATGAGGCGGCCAAGGCAGCTGCACTGATGCCTCTCCCCACAATAATGCTATATGAGCCTGCTGAAGCAGGCCAGGGGGCGGTTAATTTGCAATAGAAGAAAAAGGAAAATGGAAGGAAAAAGGGGCAAAAGAAGACTTAGAGGGGCTATGGTAGACAGAAGGTAAACTGTGCCTACCCCTGATCCTATACCCTATGATGACACATCATTTGACACATGGAACAACACATGCGGCTAAGGATGCAATGGTAAGTTTAGTGGTATGTTTAGTTTCCAGGTTCTGGGTTGTCCCTGGGTACAACAACACTGCTACCCGATATGTGCAGACATGTCTTCTCTGTGCCAGCCATAACACAGGGAGATCAGTAAAAGTCCCAGAGAAGCATACCCCAAGGCCATTGTACCCGTTCCAGCGACTGCAAATTGATTACATACAGCTACCCAAGGTTAGTCGGTATGAATATGTCCTTGTCTGTGTAGATATCTTTTCAGGTCGGCCTGAAGCATGATCTGTGGTAACAGCCAATGCAAAAACACGGCTAAGAAGCTGCGCAACGAAGTGGTGTGTAGGTCTGATGTTCCAGAAACCACAGAAAGTGATACAGCTACACATTCCACAGGAGAGATACTTAGAGAAGTAATGTCAGCATTAAACAGGCATTCTATATACCCCATCACCCCCAGGGCAGTGGGGCGGTAGAAAGAATGAATTGGTGCACTGAAGTAAAAAATTCAAAAGGCAATGGCTGAGACAGGAAAACCATGGACAGAATGCCTTCTAACTAGCGTTACACTCAGTCAGAGTCACTGCATACAGAGAGATAGGGTTGAGTCCATTTGAGATATTGTTTGGATGTCCACCCAAAACAGGACTATTTTTCCTCAACAGCTTCAACATATGCACTCAGATCTTATTGCATATGTGGGAGCACTGAATAAAAATAGAATTTCTTTGTTTCATCATGTTTATGGTTCCCTTCCAGATCTAGATTCCCTTGCAGGGTCTCATTGTGCTAAGCCCAGAGACTGGATAATGGTAAAGAGGCACAACAAGCAGAACTGAACTTGAGCCCGGATTTAACGAACCGTATCAAGTCCAGCTGACCATTTCCACTTCCGTAAAACTTGAAGGGAAAGCTTCCTGGATATTTACCAGTCACTGCAAGAAGGTTCTGAACCCCGAGGCTTCATCATTGTAACCTATCTTATACTCCAATGTATTACAACCTTGAATCCCAAAGGAGAATTGAGACAACAAGTTTATCAAATATCATCAGACTGCCGTTAAAAATTACTAACTTGTGTCCGAGTGTTGGAACTTGACATTGTATGATTACCATATATGGACGACTGTTAGCGTCCCTCATACAATAGTGGGGCATGTTTTTGACCCTTGATGGGTGGTCAACATTACTAAAAGAGTGCACCCATGGATGATGGACTATAGACAAGGAATCCCAGGAAGTTGGAAAAGGGTCAACATGACGGCACTTAAGTTGGGAGATAATACTAGTAGTAAATTGAAAATTAGCTTTCAGAAGGCCTCAAATTATCTAGGCTGTCACATGCCACATTCAAATAACTGATTGGGTCTGTATGTGCATGATTCAGCTTGTGGATGGGCATCAAATTTTACGAAAACAGAAAATACCACCTGTACCCAAAGGGGAGCTATTCCTGATCTTGGGGATAATTATAATCACAGTGATCCTTCTATATATACACAGGAAAGATATCATAGCCCCATGGGTAACAAAACTAGTGAACCCTAGTGCCTTTTCCATAATTCCCTAAGACTTGTGGAATTAGCAGATATGATGGTACATCATATGAGTGGCGCCTTTAAGCTTCCGGATGATATCTATATATTGTGTGGTCATAATGCATATAAATGGATAGCTATGGGAGCAGAAGGAACCTGTACATTAGATAGACTTCAGTCAGCAACATGGGTATGCGAAGATAATGATTTTCCTTACAGTAACATACCAAATCATATGTTGTTCAAGAGGGAAGCCAAATCGAGTAAGGCTAAATGCCTAGTACATATTCCCTGGCAAGAAAAGTTAGGCCTATCACTCATACTAGTAGGGCTATCTGTAAGAATTGCACATAATATTGAAAAGCTTGCTGACTTATGTGACAATATTACAGAATATGTCTTTGATGCTTTAAATATAATTAGTAACTAACCAGCATGCTATAGTCCTGGACTATACTCATACCATCCCAAGGCGGTATGTGTCAGATAGTAGGTCCTGCCTGCTGCCATTATATAGAACTCTCTGGCCTGTTGCAAGTCAAGCAGGCTGAGAAGGAAAAGGAAGAGTTCAGGAAAGTTAATAACTCTCAGGATGACAGGAATTCAGATTCAGTTTTATGGAATATTACATGTAGCTTTGTAGGTAATATAGGAATATTAATTTATTTGATTGTTAAACTAATTTTTTAGGCTAATGACGAAGTGTTACAATCGTTATAAAAACCCAATGCACGATTAAAGTTCTATGTGTAGAAAAAGGAGAAACATTGGGACATAAAAAAACTTCTACATCCTTTCTTCCAGTAACAGTTAATATGTCTCAATTCATCAAGGATGATAGATAGATATGCGCCTACTGTGATGGATGAAACCCCTCTCTAGTCGACATATGTGTCCATCGTGGTGGTGTTAGGAAAGAATCAGATAATTAGGGATAGATTTGTGTGGTCAGGAACACCCCACTCTTCGGTAAATGATTTATAGATGATCTGTGGGAAAGGATCTCAAGGCAAGTTTCATGATCCCACTGTTTATATGGCTACCCGTGTAATCCGTGATCTTCCCCAATCTAATGGCTAGGTTAGGAAGGGATAAGAAGATCCGAGTTTTCACCTTCAGAGGATATCGGTTCCCATAGGGATAGAATAGTTGGATGCAGTATTTTGGCAAAAAGAGGAGAACTGTCAGAGTAATAAATCTAATACCTGTTAGATTTATATTGTATTAATATTATCAAAATGACTGCATTATATTGTTTGAGATATGTATTAGATATGTTTTTAGTTTTCTCTTAAATGAATGTATTCCCTATCATCTAAGATAGGGTAAAGATGAAATAATCGGGCATTCCAAACTAATGAATACTAGGAAGAAAGTCATTACCTTATATGGAAGTATTTTTAGGTGTATGCTTATATGTACTTGGCATAATCTGATTGGTTAATGTGTGTTAAGTTAAGGCATGAACCCATAAATAAAGGCTCCGTCCACAGCCATTTTAGATTTCTGTACATCAAACCATTGTATGTGCAATCTCTCCCGATTGGTCATTTTTGTAAATATGAATGAATCCTGGACAAATTCTGTTATGGAGAAAAGGAACTCAAGAGTGATGGAGTTTAATCTCACAATATAAGTGGAGTTATAAAACTGGATTGTGTTGCTGGGTCCCACTTCCTTCCTGCTGATCAGCTGACTAGGGGGATGGGTTAACTGGACACAGGTGGTATAAATTAGCCTGCAAAACTAAGTCTGAGCTAGCTCGGTTCTGAGCTTGGTGAAAAATATTTTATTTTTTTAGTTAAACTGTTAGTATATAAATGATTACACATTGTTCTAATTTTTTACATTTTTTCACAAGTCAGGAAATATTATAAATTAGATTCTAATTTATAACATTTCCATGTGCTGGTCACTAGAGGGAGCAATTCCAAAAATTGCAGCATTGGCATGTGGTAAAGCAACCTCATTGCTATATGCTGCAAAATTGGAGAGGACACACTGGCTCTAGCATCCTCAAACAATCCCCCCTCCTTTATCCTGGCTAGTGCCAGGAGAAAGGAGGGGGTTGAATGTTCAAACCTCCTACACTGTGTGCCGCCATTTTTTGAGCGAATGCACAGTGTAGGAGTATTAGATACAGTGGTAATCACACAGTATAACACGAACATACACAAACATAACTTACCTGCTCCTGCCGCCGCCGCTGCCTTCGCTCCGTCCGCTCCCTCCGCTCCTAGTCCTTGCTTCTGAACATATGGACGGAAGCCGCGACCGGAAGTAGTCATCTTACTGTCCGGTCGCGGCTTCCAGTCCACATGAAAATGGCGCCGGATGTCGCTCGTCCGAAGACCTTTTGGACTGTGTGGGAGCGGCGCATGCGCTGTTCCCACACAGACGGTGTACGGTACAGTGAATGTAACGGCTCCCGTTCGCATTCACTATGGGAATGTATGTGCCGTATTCCATCTCTATATGTGTCGTTAATCGACACATACAGAGATGAAAAAAAAAATGGCAGCCCCCTTAGAGAAGTATAAGAAATAAAAAATAAAAAAGTAAAACACAAAAACACAAATAAATAAAATTTATTTTAATAACATACTAAAAGCAAAAACATATTAAAAATGTTTTTTTTTCGTGACACCTTCCCTATAAGTAGCTTGTGATATAAGTGGAGTAATAAAACCAGATTGTGTTGCTGGGTACCACTTCCTTCCTGCTGATCAGCTAACTAGGGGGAGGGGTTAACAGGAGACAGGTGGTATAAATTAGCCTGGAAAACTCAGTCTGAGCTAGCTCAGTTCTGAGCTTGGTGAATTAAGTGGCTTGTGATATAAGTGGGGTTATAAAACCGGATTGTGTTGCTGGGTTCCACTTCCTTCCTGCTGATCAGCTGACTTGAGGGAGGGGTTAACTGGACACATGTGGTATAAATCAGCCTGCAAAACTCAGTCTGAGCAAGCTCTGTTCTGAGCTTGGTGAATTAAGTGGCTTGTGATATAAGTGGATTTATAAAACCGGATTGTGTTGCTGGGCTCCACTTCCTTCCTGCTGATTAGCTGACTAGGGGGAGGGGTTAACTGGACACAGGTGGTATAAATTAGCCTGCAAAACTCAGTCTGAGCTAGCTGAATTAAGTGGCTTGTGATATAAGTGGAGTTATAAAACCGGAGTTAACAAGAGAAGTTAAAACCCCTGTAAGTACTCTGCTTTTACGTTAACAATTGTTCACAGTTTTTTTGTAACAGGGAAAATGGACAGAAAAATTGGAGGTTTTCTTCAGTGCACAGTTTGCCATATGTATGCACAGCTGGAGCCGGACTTCCAGGGTGAATACCTCTGTGGCAGATGTGAGCATGTTGGTCACCTGGAAGCTTGCATTAGAGATCTGGAGGAGCAGAATGCCACGCTGAGGACGATAGACAATCTTTAGCGGAGCATGCTGCTCACGGAGCACGCAGTTAGTAGGGTAGAACTGGAGGGTGAAGACATGGGTGAGCAGGATTAGGCAAGTAGCTGGGTTAATGTAGTAACATTAGGGAGGGGTCCAAGAAAAGGAAGGCCAATCCTGTTTCTGATATTCCAAGCAAAATTGCCAAGTTGGGTGATGATGCGAGGATGTCAGTCTCAGAAATGGCAGCCCTAGTGGATTTTGATCTCCCTAGCAGCTGGGAGAACAGCCCAGCTAGTAGTCGGCGGGATAGTAATGCCGGTAAGGCAAGACAATTTATAGTTGTGTGGGATTCTATAATCAGGAAGACGTATAGAATAATTTATCGCCAAGACCGCCTCAGCTGAATGGTTTGCTGTCTCCCTGGTGCCAGGGCATGTTTTAAAACTGGTAGACAAATTGCTGGGAGGGGCTGGTGATGATCCAGCTGTTGTGGTCCATGTAGGTACCAATGACAGAATAAATGGTAGGTGGAGGAGCCTTAAGAATAATTTTAAAGAACTAGGCTACAAGCTGAAGGGAAGGACCTCCAAAGTAGTATTCTCAGGAATACTGCCTGTGCCATGCGCATCACAGGAAAGATAGCGGGAGCTCAGTGAGTTAAATGCACGTTAAAGTGTATGTTCACAAATGCCAGAAGTCTAGCAAGCAAAATGGGGGAGCTGGAGGCCTTGTTACTTGAAGAAAATATAGATATAGTTGGTGTTGCTGAAACATGGCTAGACTCTTCACATGATTGGGCTGTAAATCTACAGGGTTTCACACTGTTTTGGAAAGACAGGGCGAATAGGAAAGGTGGTGCTGTATGTCAGTTTGTGAGAAGTGATATGAAGGTGAGTGTGAAAGAGACATTAGAGGGTGAAGATTGTGAGGAGGTTGAAACCTTGTGGGTGGAATTACAAAGGGAGGTAAACACTGAAAAAAAAAGACTTTTGGTGTAATCTATAGACCCCCCAATATAACTGAGGAGATGGTAGGTCAGCTATATAAATAGATGTAGCGGGCTGAATAGGCGGGTACTGTAGTGATAATGGGAGATTTTAATTACCAGGATATTAATTGGTGTCATGGTTCGGCTTCAACTGCAAAGTGGAGACATTTCCTTAACCTGTTGCAGGAAAATTTTATGGGCCACTTTGTGGAAGACCCGACTAGAGGTGAAGCTCTGTTGGATCTGGTCATTTCTAATAATGCAGAGCTTGTTGGGAACGTCAATGTTCGTGAAAACCTCAGTAACCGTGATCATAATATAGTTATATTTTACCTATACTGTAAAAAACAAACGCAGGCTGGGAGGGCAAAACCACGTAATTTTAAGAAGGCCAATTTCCCCAGGATGAGGGCTGCAATTCAGGATATAGACGGGAAAGAACTAATGTAAAATAATGGTACAAATGATAAATGGGAAATTTTCAAATCGACTTTGGGTAATTATAGTGCAAAATTTATTCCTATAGGTAACAAGTATAAACGGCTAAAATTAAACCCCACTTGGCTTACACCTTCTGTAAAAACGGCAATACATGACAAAAAAAGGGCATTTGAAAAATACAAATCTGAGGGTACAGCTGTAGCGTTTTTAGATTCTAAAGAGCTTAATAAAATTTGTAAAAAGGTAATAAAATCAGCAAAAATACAAAACGAAAGGCAGGTGGCCAAGGATAGTAAAACAAATCCCCAAAAATTCTTCAAGTATATAAATGCAAAAAAGCCAAGGTCTGAACATGTGGGACCCCTAGATAGTGGTAATGGGGAGTTGGTCACAGGGGATCAAGAGAAGGCAGAGTTACTAAATGGGTTCTTCAGCTCTGTATATACAACAGAAGAAAGAGCAACTGATGTAGCCGGTGCCAGTGCTGTTAATATATCAGTTGATATACTTAATTGGCTGAATGTAGATATGGTCCAAGCTAAATGAAACAAAATAAATGTACACAAGGCCCCAGGACCAGATGGGTTACATCCTATAGTTCTTAAGGGGCTTAGTTCAGTTATTTCTGTCCCCCTCTTCATAATATTTAGAGATTCTCTAGTGACTGGTATAGTGCCAAGGGACTGGCGCAGGGCAAATGTGGTGCCTATTTTCAAAAAGGGCTCTAGGTCTTCCCCAGGTAATTATAGACCAGTAATCTTAAAGAGGCTCTGTCACCAGATTTTCAAACCCCTATCTACTATTTAAGTACAAGGACTTACCAGGTTCGATAGCAAGTTAGGCGCCATTAACAAGTGTCCAAGCGCCTCATTATATATGAGTAACATAGCAAACTTCATTACATCATAGAAGACTTAGAGAAAAAGTAGTCATTACGCCACATGTATGATAAAAGATTTTACAAATTTTATTAGGACATACAATACAAAATACTGATATATAAAACTCAAAAAAGGATCCGAATAAAGAAAGGAACGCAGTGTGGTGGCTTCAAGAAAAATGGGAGTTTGGGGTATTAAGCCCACCACAACAAAGTTCCCTGGCAAAAAAATTTACTATCTAAAATGGATAGCAGGTGACGCGGTCTAAATAGTAAAATACATGCGTAACTCTAGATTTGATGGTAACTGCAAAATTTACAGATAGAGAAAATCACTCTAAGACCATATATTTCAAAACTTGCTGAAATGTAAAGGATTTGTTTCCATAGTTAGTTTACGCTTTATATAAATAGAGATAGACCAGGACCAAAGTATCGTAATAAAACTGAGAGTGCCAGAGAAAGAAGTCAAGTGTGCATAGCCTGTATAGATCGCAGTAGATCTATATATAGCATAAGAAGTATGAAGGTAGGCTTACCCATGAAGGTGAACGTTGTAGTGGCCCCACACTGCAGCCTGAAAAGGTTGTGCCCCAGATCGGCGCTGCAATGTAGATAATAGTAAAGTTTTTTGTTTTTTTTTAAAACGAGCATTTTTGGCCAAGTTATGACCATTTTTATATTTATGCAAATTAGCCTTTCTTAAAGGCATGGTGTTGCCCGAAAAACATGTTTGTTTTTTTTTTATTAAACATTTAGTGTGTGGGTGATTAAACATTGTTCAAATTTTTTTTATTTTTTTCACGAGTCAGGAAATATTATAAATTATTTCTAATTTATAATACTACCCATTTTTGGTCACTAGATGGAGCTATTTCCCAAAATTGCAGCATTGCAACATTGGGTTAAAAGCTCTCGCTCTAGTGAGCTCTCAGCATCCCCCCCTCCTTTATCCTGGCTAGTGCCGGGATAAACGAGGGGTTTGAACGGTGTAACCTCCTACACTGTGTGTCGCCATTTTTTGAGCTAACACACAGCGTAGTAGGTTTACATACAGTAGTAAACACACACAAACACGAACATACATTGAAATCTCTTACCTGCTCCTGCCGCCGCGGCTCCCTCCGGCCCGTCCGCTCCATTTGCTGCCGCTGGTCCAAGTGCACAAATCCGGAAGCCGCGACCGGAAGTAGTAATATTACTGTCCGGCCGCGACTTCCGGTCCACAGGAAAATGGCGCCGGACGGCGCCAATTTCGAATTGGACTGTGTGGGAGCGGCGCATGCGCAGTTCCCACACAGACGCCGTACACGGAAGTCAATGGGACGGGAGCCGTTCGCAGTCCCTATGGGACTGTGGCTGCCGTATTCCATGTCTGTATGTGTCGTTAATCGACACACACAGAAATGGAACAAAAAATGGCAGCCCCCATAGGGAAGAAAAAGTGTAAAAATAAGAAAAAGTAAAACACAAACACACAAATGAATATAAACGTTTTTAATAAAGCACTAACATCTTTAACATATAAAAAAATAATTTGTGATGACACTGTTCCTTTAAGTACAACTGCGCGTGTTTAAAGTTATGTCCAACTGGGCGTGTATTGTGTGTGTACATCTGGGCGTTTTACTTGTTTTACTAGCTTGGCGTTGTGAATGGAAGTGTATGATGCTGACGAATCCGCATCATCCACTTCTATTCACAACGCCCAGCTTCTGGCAGTGCACAGACACACAGCGTGTCCTCGCGAGATCACGCTGTGATGTCACTCACTTTTTCCCACAGGAACTTCATCGCGTCGGACTCGCGAGGACACGCTGTGTGTCTGAACTGCCAGAAGCTGGGTGGTAACGAAGAGAAGTGGATGATGCTGATTCGTCAGCATCATACACTTCTATTCACAACGCCCAGCTAGTCAAACAAGTAAAAACGCCCAGATGTACACACACAATACACGCCCAGTTGGACATAACTTTAAACACGCCCAGCTGTACTTAAGAAAGGCTCATTTGCATAAATATAAAAATGGTCATAATTTGGCCAAAAATGCTCGTTTTTGAAAAAAAAAAAGCATTACTGTTATCTACATTGCAGCGCCGATCTGCTGCAATAGGAGATAGGGGTTTGAAAATCTGGTGACAGAGCCTCTTTAACATACATTGTGGGGAAAATTTTTGGGGGGCTATTGATTGACTATATAAAGAATTATGTGACAATAATTAGTATTATAAGTGACAGCCAGCATGGTTTTACTAAGGACAGCATCTGTCAAACCAACCTGATCTGTTTTTAGGAAGAGGTGAGCAGAAGCCTAGACAGAGGGGCCGCTGTGGCTATAGTCTTTTTGGACTTTGCAAAGGTATTTGACACTGTCCCTCATAGACGTCTAATGGGTAAATTAAGGACTATAGGTTTAGAAAGTATCGTTTGTAATTGGATTGAGAATTGGCTCAAGGACCGTATCCAGAGAGTTGTGGTAAATGATTCCTACTCTGAATGGTCCCCAGTTATAAGTGGTGTACCACAGGGTTCAGTGCTGGGACCAGTGGCGTAACTACCGCCGTAGCAGCAGTAGCGGCTGCTACGGGGCCCGCGGCATGAGGGGGCCCGTGTCGCCCACCGGCACGGGCCCCCACCATGGCCGGAGGCTCCGCTAGCAGCCGCTATGGCTGCTACAGCGGGACGCCACTGAACACTACGGCAGAGCAGGGAGGTATCTCCCCGCTCGGCCATTAACTGGTTCCCGACCGCTGGCTGTATTTTTACGGCCAGCGGTCAGGGTCCTTAAAACCCAAGCCATAGACTTTCTACGGCTCGGGTTTTAACTTGCTGCCCGCGCGATCGGGCAGCTGAATGTCGGGTCTCCGGCTGTCAGTGACTGCCGGGGACCCTGAGGAGAGGATAGAAGCAGCTTTCGCTGCTTCTGTCTTCTCTGATCACTTGTACACAGCGCTGAATGCGCGCTGTGTACAGGAATAGAGACAGCAGCAGCGGCGCTGTCTCTATTCCTCCCGGTGATCATGTGACTGGCCACATGATCGCCGGGGGGTGCCGTTAGTGGCAGACTGCTGCTGGGTCTTACTAGACCCAGCACAGCACTATTAGTGACAATTGTCACTATGAGAGGGCTGATTTCCCCTGTAACTGGGGCTGCTGTGCAGCCCCAGTTACAGTGGAAAAACATGGTGTAAAAGAAAGAAAAAAAATATATAAAGTTCCCCAAAGGTCTTCTTTGACCTTTGGGGGACAGACCATAGTAATAAAAAAATAATAAAGTAAAGTGCAAAAAAATTTAAAATAATAAATACATATAAAATACCCACCCCAAAAAAAAAACGTTCCCCCCCGCCAATCATTTTTGTAACGCTAGCGCTGACCCAATTACCCTAATATAGACATGTAATATATAAAAATTTACGGTAGACAATGGCGATCACAAATAAAAGGTCTATTTTAGGGTAAAACTATGTTATTACCTAAAAAAAAATAGCTGAAATGTAAAAAAGCTTATTTTTTTACTATTTTCAAACTTTATGAATAAAAATTCTAAAATGGCAAAAAAGGTGTGTATAAAAACGATAAAAAATGAAACCTGCATTGTCTACGGAAAAAACGTCGCAAAAATCACGTCGTTAGCCCAACAAATAAAAAAGTTATAGCCATTTAACTAACACGTGCTAAAAATGGCTAAACGGTGTCTGGTCCTGAAGGCGCAAAATAGAGCAAAATACATGTATCCCCTCTCCACAGGACACGTATCCCCTCTCCACAGGATCTCCACAGGATAGGGGATACATGTGTGATCGCTGGCATTGATAGGGAGAACGGGGGACTGAAAGTCCCCTGAAGTTCTCCATCACAAACCTCGGACTTCCGGGGTCTGTGTCGGCAGCTCCGTAGAAATGAATGGAGCGCCGGTCGTGCTTGTGCGCATGCGTGACCAGCGCTCCTTTCATTTTTATTGAGCTGCGCAGACGCCGGAAGTCAGAGGTTTGTCATTGAGAAGTTCAGGGGACATTCAGTCCCCCGTTCTCCCTATCGCTGCCAGCGATCACTCATGTATCCCCTATCCTGATACATGTATTTTGTAGGACACACTGTAGTTCGCATTTTTTTGGGAGGGGGGATGCTGTATGGCGTTCCCTACAGGGGGGGGCTGTGTGGCGTTCTCTACAGGGGGGGCTGTATGGCGTTCCCTACAGGGGGGGCTGTATGGCGTTCTCTACAGGGGGGGCTGTATGGCGTTCTCTACAGGGGGGGGCTGTATGGCGTTCTCTGCAGGGGGGCTGTATGGCGTTATCTACAGGGGGGGGCTGTATGGCGTTCTCTGCAGGGGGGCTGTATGGCGTTATCTACAGGGGGGCTGTATGGCGTTATCTACAGGGGGATGTATGGCGCTATCTACAGAGGGGGGCTGTATGGCGTTATCTATAGGAGGGGGCTGTAAAAAAGGCACTATCTACAAGGGGGGGGGGGTTGTGTGACACCCAGGGGAGGGGGGGCCCCAGTCAAAAGTTTGCTATGGGGCCCAGTCTTTCCTAGTTACGCCCCTGGCTGGGACCACTACTATTCAACTTATTTATTAATGATATAGAGGATGGGATTAATAGTACTATTTCTATTTTTGCAGATGACAGCAAGCTATGTAGTAATGTTCAGTCTATGGAAGATGTTCGTGAATTGCAAGCGGATTTAAACAAACTGAGTGTTTGGACTTCCACTTGGCAAATGAGGTTTATTGTAGATAAATGTAAAGTTATGCACCTGGGTACGAACAACCTGCATGCATCATATGTCCTAGGGGGAGCTACACTGGGGGAGTCACTTGTTGAGAAGGATCTGGGTGTACTTGTAAATCATAAACTAAATAACAGCATGCAATGTCAATCAGCTGCTACAAGGGCCAGCAAGATTTTGTTGTGTATTTAAAGAGGCATGGACTCGCGGGACAGGGATGTAATATTACCACTTTACAAAGCACTAGTGAGGCCTCATCTAGAATATGCAGTTCAGTTCTGGGCTCCAGTTCATAGAAAGGATGCCCTGGAGTTAGAAAAAATACAAAGAAGAGCAACAAAGCTAATAAGGGGCATGGAGAATCTAAGTTATGAGGAAAGATTAAAACAACTAAACCTATTTAGCCTTAAAAAAAAGATGACTAAGGGGGGGACATGATTAACTTATATAAATATATATATGGCACATACAAAAAAATATGGTGGAATCTTGTTTCATGTAAAACCCCCTCAAAAAACAAGGGGGCACTCCCTCCATCTGGAGAAAAAAAGGTTCAACCTGCAGAGGCGACAAGCCTTCTTTACTGTGAGAACTGTGAATCTATGGAATAGTCTGCCACAGAAGCTGTCACAGTAGGGACAGTAGATGGCTTTAAAAAAGGCTTAGATAACAGTACAATTATATCCAGTGACTCTCTGATTGGAGTCACTCATGACTATTCCCAGACAGAACTTGTTTCTGCAGAGTTTGCTGCCCAGCTCTTTGCTTTACCAGCACATCCCCACACTGTACAGAAACTTCCCATTCTGCTACTAGTTAAAAAATAGTACCACACATATAGTGCCCCCAGAATTAACAGTGGCAAACAGCTCGTTCACAACACTGTCATAGTGCTCCCTTTGTTCACCACACACTTTTGTAGTGCCCTTTTTGTGTGGCAAAAAGTTATAGTGACCCAACACAGTGATGATAAGCCCTTAGTGCCCCTCTGAGTATTAATGCCTTCCTAGTCCCCCTCACAGTAAGGATGTCGAATACATGCCCCACACAGTGAGGATAAAGTAATAAAAGTAGTACTCACCTAGGCCTGTTCCCATGATGAATGAAGCAACTTATTCAGCAGGCTTCTTTGGCCTTTTTAGTTCACGACTCGGCACAGGCAGAAGTAATGACATTACTGCATCGCACCGGCCAGCGTCGCAAAATAGATCACACGGTGAATGGTGGATCAGAATACTGATAGCTTCCTGCTCCACCATTGTGTTTACCTGGGGACGCAGTTACAGTTGAAAGGCGTGCTGGGCGGCCCAGGCCCACTGGTCCCCGGGCTCTGTAGGCTATGGCTATTATGGTGGTAGTTACTCCATTGTCTCTATCTCATATCTATCTATCTATCTATCTATCTATCTATCTATCTATCTATCTATCTATCTATCTATCTATCTATCTATCTATCTATCTATCTATCTATCTATCTATCTATCTATCTATCTATCTATCTATATCTTACTAATACATTACATAAACAGAAGTTCAGAATACTGTTTAAACATTTACAGCAAGGAAGTCTTAGCAAGAATCATGTTAGTTTCCCGTAATTATAATTGCACACATACTGCTCTCCACTTTGTGGTCAACTAGGCGGTAACTTACTTTGATGACATAAAAATAGTTATTATTAGATAGCCATCTATGCATGTGTGTATACTAAAAAAAAATTGTAGCCTTAACTGTCTTCACTTACATATCCACTCCAAATTCCACTACTTACGCTAGTGGAGTTCTGTGGTCATTCTGTGAGATTTTGCCAACCACACGTGGGAGTATCAACAGATGATCAACCACAGGCAGCCTTTTCTGTGTGATTAATGTTTTACGATTTAGGCCCAGTTAACACTGAGTTTTTTTACGCTGATATGACAGAAACCACGTCGAAATCAGCGCTAAAAAAATGGCTGAAATCGCCCCTCATAGATTTCTTTGAGAGCCAGAATGGTTTTTTTTTCCCGGGCGGCTTATAGCAAGCGGCATGTTCTATTTTGCCTGTTACGCCTCTGACCTCCCATTGAAAGCAACGGAATTGTGTGCGGAAAGTCCACACCATTTACAGTAGCAACAAAGTGGATGTGATTTAGAAAATCGAATGCCCACGTTGCGAAAACAAAATGCACCGTAAACGTAAATAAAGTGACCTTTATGCTGCATTTTTGATGATTTTCGGTTACGGGATTCCCGATTTAATTCGATGGGGATGCAAAACTCGCAACAGAAAGCCAAGCAACTTTTGCGGCATAAGAAAAAATAAAATCATACTAACCCAGAACGCCCTCCTTCTTCCTGCAGTCAGGCCCCCTGGGATGACGTTTCACCCATGCGACATGGCCAGCAATGTCTTTATAGGAGGCCGGACTACGTGCAGAAAAGATGGAGGGGGTAAGTATGAGTGCTTTCTTCCGCAGCGGAAATTCAGTTTGCGAGTTCCAGGTCGGACACAGCATATCCGGGCCGTGGGAACCCGGCCTAATAGTTCTACATTCAGCAACTGTTTAACTCAGCGTTTCTTATGTTCTGAGAGGTGCAGTTGAAAAAAATTTAGTGAAAGAACCTAAAGTGTTGTGTGGCATGACAAATGCCTCAGTTCATCTTGCATCATTAATTTAAAACACAATTCCCTAATGTAATCTTATCTTAAATACTCCCTTACCCATAATACAATCTGTCAACGGACTGAAAGTGGAATGGGATACAGTCTATAAGCTCTTTGCAGTCTTTTGTTGGGGAAGCCACAGAATGTCTGAATTTTAGTACAGCGGGTATCATAAACTTCTAAGTGTACCATAAAAAGTACTGTGGCTTCTCTGCATCCTGCTGGGAACTGGTATTTCAACCTGCCCTTGCATCAGTAAGTTTGGCCTTTTTCAGTGGTTTTAAATAAACGTAATGCTTTTTTTTTTCAGTGATTTGTTTGTAATATGAGTGTAGGGACTTGCAAGACCATGAGAACCGTTGACGTGGGTTGCGAGCTTACGTATTTTGGCCAAAAGCTCAACTAATACCTCATGTTTATGATGTTTGTTTTTGCAGGATGCAGCCTGGCCTTGTGGTGTTAGGCGAGAATTGAGTGGCAGTACTTTGTGTTGTATTCTTGAAAGGTGCTGGGCAGCCCACCTGATTTAATAGTATGGGCATGACTAATAGGCTGTAAGCCAGCATAATGCACTTCACGTAACTGTGTGCCTGGCACCTTATGTAGCATACCTCTAAACTTTCAAGTTTCGCAAAGAAAGACAACCGTGGTGTAGCGCACAATACTCTGACTGGGGGTTCCGCTCCAGGACAAGACACTGATATATATGGACAGTGACATCAGGGATTCCCTCTGGGAGAGAGAGGTAGGTGTGAGAGTGGCTGTTCATCAGTATTTTGCACCTGTACAATCTTCCTTTATGTAACATTGTGGTTTGTCTGGATCCTGGTGGGAACTGGTGTTTGAACCTGCCCTTGTATTAGTAAGTATAGCCTTTTTTTTGTGATTTTGAGTTAACTTAATGCCTTTTTCATTGATTTCTTTTTAAACCCCCTTTGCATTTTGACTGCAACATCTGACATTGTACCCTGTCAAGCAATAAGGACTGATAGAATATAGTGATACATGCCAAAAGCACTTTTGGTCCTGACTGAGAGAGGGTAGATGTTGGTGATTGTAATCTCGCACTGGATCATAGATTTATTGTATCAAGTATTTATTAGTGGCGCAGTGTCAGTGAAAATGGGGAAATGCAGTGACTGTGGGCCTCATGTATGAAAACAAATTCAGACAAGTACTGGAGGTGTTGCCCTTAGCAACCAAATTTCAACTCTTATTTTTTTCAAATTCAGGTTTGAAAATCAAAGCAGCAATCACATCATTACAGCCATGACTAAGAACGCAGCTAGCGTTTGAAACGCGTAGGCTTCATCCATCCTCTCACTTCTCTCCCAGCACTTGAGGACATCATGCCAATGGACCTCTTTTAATACAATTTCATTAAACTTGGAACAAGTTCCTTTTAGTTGCAGCTACGCTGGATCCAAACTACCTGTTTTCTCCTGTATTCCACACGACGCGTGCCGACGCGAGGATCCGTGCGAAGATCGTAGTACACTCATTTGTACTCACAAGGTGAGCTGGAGGTTCTCCTCCTCCTTTTTTCTACAGCAATCACATATATTTAGTCGCTACGGGCAACACCTCCGGTTCATGTCGGCACATGTTTTCATACATGAAACCCTGTGTGTCTCCTTGCTCTAAATTTTGTTCAAGAATAAAGGTGTAAAGGATCTGCCAGGCACTGCGGGGTTAACTCCCAGAACTAATCAGTCAGCACCTGAGAATACATCCCTGAGACTGACTCCTGCTTCCACCATTCAGGCTGGCAGGCTTAGGAGTGGGAGAGCCTATCGTAACCTGGCCAGACTCAGCTAGCTCCCGCCCTCGGTCTATTTAAGCCTGCACTTCCTGTCCCTCGGTGCTTGTTATTGCTTTTGTTTCCTTCCTTGTGGTTCCTGGCCCAGCTACAGCTCCTGCTATTTTTGATCCTGCTCCATACCGACCCTGGCTTACCGACTACTCTTCTGCTTTTCGTTTTGTACCTCGCACACTCCTGGCTTGACTCGGCTCGTTCACCACTCTGGTTGCTCACGGTGTTGCCGTGGGCAACGGCCCCTTTTCCTTGCTTGTGTTCCTTGTATGTTTGTCGTGTTTGTCGTGCACTTACTGAGCGCAGGGACCGCCGCCCAGTTGTACCCCGTCGCCTAGGGCGGGTCGTTGCAAGTAGGCAGGGACAGAGTGGCGGGTAGATTAGGGCTCACTTGTCCGTCTCCCTACCCCCTGCCGTTACATAATAACAAGCCCATACCTAGTCTAGCCCTGGTCCCTGACACCACTATGGATCCCCGTGAAACCCTGGCTCAGCAAATGCAGGGTCTCTCCCTACAGGTCCAGGCCCTGGCTCAGAGGGTCAACCAGCCTGATGCTACCCTGGTAGTTCCCCGCACCGCACCTCTTGAACCCCACCTCAAGTTGCCCGACCGGTTCTCAGGGGACCGGAGGACTTTTCTCTCCTTTCGGGAGAGTTGTAGGCTTTACTTTCGTTTAAAGCCTCATTCCTCAGGTTCTGAGAGCCAGCGGGTGGGTATAATTATGTCCCGGCTCCAGGAAGGGCCCCAAGAGTGGGCCTTCTCCTTGGCTCCTGACGCCCCTGAACTTTCCTCCGTTGATTGTTTCTTTTCTGCTCTCGGACTTATTTATGACGAGACTGACAGGACTGCCTTTGCCGAGAGTCAGCTGGTGACCTTAAGTCAGGGTAAGAGACCTGTTGAGGAGTATTGCTCTGACTTTCGGAAGTGGTGCGTAGCTTCTCGGTGGAATGACCCTGCCTTAAGGTGCCAGTTTAGGTTGGGTCTGTCGAATGCCCTGAAAGACCTGCTAGTTAGCTATCCCTCTTCTGACTCCCTAGACCAGGTTATGGCTTTAGCGATACGACTTGACCGACGTCTCAGGGAACGACAACGTGAACGTTTATGTGTTTTCTCCTCCGACTCCCCCATGATGCCTCCCGAAGCTCCGTTGCTTCGTTCCTCCCCGAAAGATTCAGAGATACCTATGCAACTCGGGGCCTCCGTGTCCCCCCAACAACGTAGAGAATTCCGCAGGAAGAATGGTCTCTGCTTTTACTGTGGGGACGACAAGCATCAAGTGAACAACTGTCCTAAGCGTAAGGTTGCAGCCAGAGAACTTCCGCGTCTAAGTGATCATCGGGGAGGTCACTTGGGCGCACAGGTATTTCCCGTAAATATGAAACGTACTAAGATCTTGCTTCCCTTTCAGGTCTCTTTTGGTGGTAGGTCTGCTACCGGCAGTGCTTTCGTGGATTCAGGGTCCTCTACTAATATCATGTCTGTGGAATTTGCTATGTCCCTTGCTATGCCTCTTATTGATTTGCCTAAACCTGTCCCGGTAGTGGGTATCGACGCCACTCCTCTTGCTAATGGTTATTTTACACAGCATACCCCTGTTTTTGAACTCCTTGTTGGCTCCATGCATTTGGAGCAATGCTCTGTACTGTTGATGCAGGGATTATCGTACGATTTGGTGCTAGGTCTTCCCTGGTTGCAGTTGCATAATCCTACGTTTGACTGGAATACTGGGGAGCTAACCAAATGGGGTAATGAATGTTGTACGTCATGTTTTTCTGTTAATTCTATTTCTCTCCCTAAGGAGGCGAATACGCTACCCGAGTTTGTTCAGGACTTCGCTGATGTTTTCTCTAGGGAGGCCTCCGAAGTGTTACCTCCTCATAGAGAATACGATTGCGCTATCGAATTGGTACCAGGAGCTAAGCTTCCTAAGGGTAGGATATTTAATCTTTCTTGTCCCGAACGTGAAGCTATGAGAGTGTATATCCAGGAATCCCTGGCCAAGGGTTACATTCGTCCCTCTTCTTCTCCGGTAGGTGCTGGCTTCTTCTTCGTGGGGAAGAAGGATGGTGGTCTTAGGCCATGCATTGACTACCGTAGCCTGAATAAGGTCACAGTAAGGAACCAGTATCCCCTTCCTTTGATTCCTGATCTCTTTAATCAGGTTCAGGGGGCCCAATGGTTTTCTAAATTGGATCTACGGGGGGCGTATAACCTTATTCGCATCAAAGAGGGGGATGAGTGGAAGACTGCGTTTAACACGCCCGAAGGCCATTTCGAATACCTCGTCATGCCCTTTGGGTTGTGTAATGCCCCTGCGGTCTTCCAGAATTTCATAAATGAGATTTTGAGAAATTACCTGGGGATTTTTCTGGTAGTGTACCTTGATGACATACTGGTGTTTTCCAAGGACTGGTCCTCCCACGTGGAGCATGTCAGGAAGGTGCTCCAGGTCCTTCGGGAAAATAAACTGTTTGCCAAAACCGAAAAATGTGTGTTTGGGGTACAGGAGATTCCATTTTTGGGTCAAATCCTCACTCCTCATGAATTCCGCATGGACCCCGCCAAGGTTCAGGCTTTGCGGAATGGGTCCAACCTGCCTCCCTGAAGGCGTTACAGTGTTTTTTGGGGTTTGCTAATTATTACAGGAGATTTATTGCTAACTTCTCGGTCATCGCTAAGCCCCTTACGGACCTCACTCGCAAAGGTGCTGATCTCCTCCACTGGCCTCCTGAGGCTGTCCAGGCTTTTGAGGTCCTTAAGAAGTGCTTTGTCTCGGCCCCGGTGCTGGTTCAGCCCAACCAAAAGGAGCCATTTATCGTGGAAGTTGACGCATCTGAGGTGGGAGTAGGGGCTGTCTTGTCCCAGGGTACCAGGTCCCTCACCCATCTCCGCCCCTGTGCCTACTTCTCCAGGAAGTTTTCGCCAACTGAAAGTAACTATGATATTGGCAACCGCGAACTCTTAGCCATTAAATGGGCATTTGAAGAGTGGCGCCACTTCCTGGAGGGGGCTAGGCACCAGGTAACGGTCCTTACCGACCACAAGAATCTGGTGTTCCTAGAATCTGCCCGGAGGCTAAACCCGAGACAAGCTCGATGGGCGTTATTTTTTACCAGATTCAATTTTTTGGTTACCTATAGGGCTGGGTCTAAAAATATTAAGGCTGATGCACTGTCGCGTAGCTTCATGGCCAGCCCTCCTTCGGAGGAAGATCCTGCTTGTATTTTGCCTCCAGGTATAATCATTTCCTCGATCGATTCTGATTTAGTCTCTGAAATTGCTGCTGATCAGGGTGCAGCTCCCGGGAACCTTCCTGAGAACAAGCTGTTTGTTCCCCTGCAATTCCGGCTAAGGGTACTTAGGGAAAATCATGACTCCGCACTATCTGGCCATCCAGGCATCCTGGGTACCAAACACCTCATTACCAGAAATTATTGGTGGCCTGGGTTGCCTAAAGACGTTAAGGCCTACGTCGCCGCTTGTGAGGTTTGTGCTAGGTCCAAGACTCCCAGGTCCCGACCAGCGGGCTTACTGCGTTCGTTGCCCATTCCCCAGAGACCTTGGACACATATCTCCATGGATTTTATCACCGATTTGCCTCCATCCCAAGGCAAGTCGGTGGTGTGGGTGGTGGTGGACCGCTTCAGTAAGATGTGCCACTTTGTGCCCCTCAAGAAACTACCCAACGCCAAAACGTTGGCTACCTTGTTTGTCAAACACATCCTGCGTCTCCATGGGGTCCCTGTCAATATTGTTTCGGACAGAGGGGTACAATTTGTTTCATTGTTTTGGAGAGCCTTCTGTATGAAGTTGGGGATTGATCTGTCCTTCTCCTCTGCCTTCCATCCTGAAACCAATGGCCAAACGGAGAGGACTAATCAGTCTCTAGAACAATACTTAAGGTGTTTTGTCTCTGACTGTCAATTTGATTGGGTCTCTTTCATTCCCCTCGCCGAATTTTCCCTTAATAACCGGGTCAGTAACTCGTCTGGGGTCTCTCCTTTTTTTTGTAATTTTGGGTTTAATCCACGGTTCTCCTCCGTTTCACCTGGTAGTTCCAACAATCCTGAGGTAGAGGTCGTTCATCAGGAACTGTGCACAGTCTGGGCCCAGGTTCAGAAAAACCTAGAGGTGTCCCAGAGCGTACAAAAAACTCAGGCTGATAAAAAACGTTCTGCTAACCCCCTGTTTATGGTCGGGGATCTGGTGTGGTTGTCGTCTAGGAACTTGCGTCTCAAGGTTCCGTCCAAGAAGTTTGCTCCCCGGTTTATTGGGCCGTATAAGGTCATTGAGGTCCTCAATCCTGTCTCCTTCCGGCTGGAGTTACCCCCGTCTTTTCGGATACACGACGTGTTTCATGCCTCCCTCCTCAAACGCTGCTCCCCGTCCTTGGCTCCCTCGAGGAGACCTCCTGTTCCCATCCTCACCCCGGAGGGGGTGGAATTCGAGGTGGCCAGGATTGTGGACAGCAAGATGGTCCAAGGCTCCCTCCAGTACCTGGTCCATTGGAGAGGATACGGGCCCGAGGAGAGGACTTGGGTACCCGCCCGGGATGTTCACGCTGGGGTATTGGTCAGGAGGTTCCACCTGCGTTTCCCCAGTAAGCCAGGTCCACTTAGAAAGGGTCCGGTGGCCCCTCATAAAAGGGGGGGCAGCTGTAAAGGATCTGCCAGGCACTGCGGGGTTAACTCCCAGAACTAATCAGTCAGCACCTGAGAATACATCCCTGAGACTGACTCCTGCTTCCACCATTCAGGCTGGCAGGCTTAGGAGTGGGAGAGCCTATCGTAACCTGGCCAGACTCAGCTAGCTCCCGCCCTCGGTCTATTTAAGCCTGCACTTCCTGTCCCTCGGTGCTTGTTATTGCTTTTGTTTCCTTCCTTGTGGTTCCTGGCCCAGCTACAGCTCCTGCTATTTTTGATCCTGCTCCATACCGACCCTGGCTTACCGACTACTCTTCTGCTTTTCGTTTTGTACCTCGCACACTCCTGGCTTGACTCGGCTCGTTCACCACTCTGGTTGCTCACGGTGTTGCCGTGGGCAACGGCCCCTTTTCCTTGCTTGTGTTCCTTGTATGTTTGTCGTGTTTGTCGTGCACTTACTGAGCGCAGGGACCGCCGCCCAGTTGTACCCCGTCGCCTAGGGCGGGTCGTTGCAAGTAGGCAGGGACAGAGTGGCGGGTAGATTAGGGCTCACTTGTCCGTCTCCCTACCCCCTGCCGTTACAAAAGGTCATTATAAATGTGCTTGCACCACTTAATACTATAGATTACGTATTATAAAATTATCAGTTCTTTAAATTCTCCTGCAACCTTCTCTTCTGCCCAGCTTTAGTACAGTGGGCTATCATAACCATACATTTAGGAAATTCCTCAAAACATGACCTATGTGTGAGAAAGAGGCTGAAAACTAGTAGAACTCTGACTACAGAAATATTGTAATATTCACTGCTATGGTTTTGTGTGGGAACACATCCACCATCTTTAAACAAGTACAGTGCAGCATTTGTCAGACACATAAAAAGTACAGATAATCCTGGGCTATATGACTTTTTCCTCTATAGATTCTATTTTCATACCTTGTTAAAGAAATTTATCAATATTACTATGAAAATCCATCTATTCCACTGCCACCCCCATGCTCCCACCCTGGTGTACCTCTGCCCAACCTGTCAGGAAATGCGTGAGTGCGGTAAAGGTGTGAGTCAGGTGATCGCAATATGACTCACCATAATTGTTGTGTTTTGTTTTTTTTTGCATATCTTCCTGTAAAACCATAATATAAAACCCTAAAATGCAGAAATGCATTTTAATATTTCTCTGTTAACTATTGCTTTTCCAGAAGGTACCACATTACATTCTAGGTTTTTTTTTTTAACAGTGGTATTAAGAAATAAATGTAAAGTGCTGCCAAAGGAGTTTATTGCAATTAATTCATTTATATGGTGCATAATGGCAAAATAACTGATCCGGGGGAATAGCTAGGGAATGCAGAGGTAGCAGTCACACCTGGGGACTGATGCCTGAGGGGGCCCAATAGCCCCTCTGCCCCATAAGAATACACCAGTATTATAAATGCCACATACAGTGCCTTGGTGTTGTTCTTGTTTTGCTGCATTACAACCTGGAATTAAAATAGATTTTAAATTTGTTTTTATGTAATGGAGCTGAAAAAATATTCCAAATTATGAAAGGGGAATAAAAAAAAAAAAAAAACACAACTAAAAACTGAACTGTAAGTGCATGCAGGTCCTTCTCAATGAATTAGAATATCCTCAAATTATTTATTTCAGTAATTCAATTCAAAAAGTGAAACTTATATATTATATAGATTCATTACACACAGAGTGATCTATTTCCAGCATTTTTTTCTTTTAATGTTGATGATTGTGGCTAACAGTTAATAAAAACCCAAATTTAGTGTCTCAGAAAATTAGAATATTATATAAGCCAAATTTAAAAAATGATTTTTAATACCGAAATGTTGTCCTACTGAAAAGTATGTACAGTATATGCACTCAATACTTGGTCGGGGCTCCTTTTGCATGAATTACTGCATCAATTCGGCGTGGCATGGAGGCGATCAGCCTGTGGCACTGCTGAGGTGTTATGGAAGCCAGGTTCTGTCGGACGCCGGTGGTATGCGTGATGCAACAGAACCTTTGCTTCCGGTTTTCCCTTGTTCTGCTCCTCTGATACAGCAGAGCAATGGAAAGCATAGATATGCTCTCCGTAGATTAGTAGTGGTTACCATCTCTAGCTTGCTTGTTTGTTTCCAGTTTTTACTTGATATTATGTATTATATTGTCATTTGCTATTCATGGGATTAAATAAACTTTTTGACATTTGTTTACACACTGGGCTAATGATACTTTTTGTTCGGGTGGTGTGTATTCCTAAAACAGAGTATATGACGGAACTGAATATAATGCAGCTTTCTAATATATGAGCAAAAAAATCGAAACTAAATTATGAAAACAAACGAAAAATATTTATCAGTGAATAATCGTATGAGTACTTCTTGTTTATCTGTCTAATTTATAGTAACCGAAACAAGCACTATTTTTAGGCTTCCAAACAATTGTAAGAACACAGGCTTAGTATGACCTGTACACATTTTGTGCCTAATTTCCAAGAAAACAACTCGCTCATTGAGATACTATTTACATATTTTACTGTACAGTGCATACACACACACGCATCTCAGTAAAAACCCTGTTCTGCGTCATGAGACTGTGACTGGGGAATACTGACTTGAATAAACTGTACATTGTATGACATCAGGGCTGCGTACAGAAAACATGACTGAGCACATCCTTTTGCTTATATAAGCTTAAAGTTTAACAATGGAATTATATCAGGAACAGTCAGTACTAAGTAAATTATGAACTATATGGCCAAAAGTATGGGGACACCTGACCGTGACAACTACATATATGAGCTTGTTGGATGTCCCATTCCAAAACCATGGCCATTAACATGGAGTTTGACCCCCTGTTGCGGTCAGCCGTCACTCTTCTGAGAAGGCTTTCCACAAGCTTTTGGAAAAGAAGGTTTACAATCGGTGTTCCAATTCATCCAAAAAGTGTTTGATGGGGTTGAGTTCAGGGCTTTATGCAGGCCATGCAAGTTCCTTCACACCAAACTCATCAAACCATGTCTTTATATACCTCGCTTTGTGCACAGGGACACAGTCGTGCTGGAACAGCATAGGGCCTTCCCAAAACTGTTGCCACAAAGTTGGAAGCAGACAATTGTCTTTATTGACTTTGTATGCTGTACCTTAACCACTTCCTGACCAGAAGCTTTACCCCCTTCCTGACCAGGCCCATTTTTAAGTTTTAGCCATGTGCCAATTTAAAAGCAAATTGTTGTTCTATTATTTTTCCAGCCTACATGTATTTGGTCTTGTTTTTTTCAGAACATATTGGGCTTCCATATTGTGTAAAAAAATAATAGATATATTTTACTTTTTTTTAAAATATGGAAGGAAAAATGGAAAATAAAGTTGAAAAAATGTGAATGTGTGATTTTAGGTGATTTTTTCTTTACATATGGTGCATGCCACTGGGTAAACACACCTGAATACATATTTGGCAACTTATACCGACACCAAATATGTGCGCATTTCTTACACGTTGGGCGCAAGGTGGTGCTTACAACGAATGGTGCGCAAACTGGCTTTTAGAGAAAAAATTGAATTCCTCAGGATAGGCCATCAATATTTGATCGGTCAGGGACCGACACCCGATACCCCCGTTGAGCGGCTGTTTTGAAGGGGCTACAGTGCTTGTGCATATATGGACAGTGAAGGCAAGGACTTCTCCTGGAGCGTAAGCCCCGGACACAGTGCTGGGGATTCCGCTTCAGAAGTCCTTGACGTCACAGTGTCCATATATGGACAGTGAAGTCAGGGACTTCTCCTGGAGCGGAATCATCATTTGAATGAGTTCCGAGTGACGACCGCGTCTTCCGTTCACTCGCTCTCTCTCTCTGTTCCTCACAGTGCAAAGTGCATGTGAGGAGGAGGGTATTTTGTTGCTCCCTGTAGGAGCGGAATCCCCAATCCCCAGCCACAGCTTCGGCAACACTGTGGCTGGGGATTGGGGATTCCGCTCCTACAGGGAGCAACAAAATACCCTACTCCTCCTCCTCACATGCACTTTGCACTGTGAGGAGGAGAGAGAGCGAGCGACGGAAGACATGGCCGTCACTTGGAACTCATTCAAATGATGGCCGTGTATTACCCGACCCCATAGACTTCTATGGGGGCTGGGAGAACATCAGAAAATAGGGCATGTCCCATTTTTTGACGGCCCCCATTTGGGGTCTATTGTTCCTACTGTTCCCACTGCGGCCGTGTGACGGATGTTTTTTGAACGGCCATCAAACAGCCGGTAAACCATGTCATGTGTAAAGGGCCTTATCCTGAGGATAGGCCATCAATTTTTGTGGACTGGAAAATCCCTTTGACACCCCAATAATGATTATTTTATGGAAAGCAGACCCCAAGGTATTATTTAACGACATATCAAAGATTTGAAAATCTGCCGCGTAAAATGTCTGCAGCATGCAGATAAGTTTTGCAAAATCTCATCTACTTGCCTTGTACTGTAATCCGCTGCAGACTTTGCCTGCGCAAATCCGCAGATAAAATTTGCAAAATTGATCTAAAGATTGCAAAATGTAGAGAAAATTTAGAAAAAATTGAATTTTTTTTAATTTAAATTCATCTGCTTGTAAAACAGATGGTCATACCAACAAAAATAGTTACTAGTTCACATTTCCCATAGGTCTACTTTAGATTGGCATCGTTTTTTGAACATTCTTTTATTTTTCTTGAACGTTACAAGGCTTAGAACATAAACAGTATTTTCTCATATTTTTAAGAAAATGTCAAAAGCCTTTTTTTTAAGGTACCTGTTCAGTTCTGAAGTGGCTTTGAGGGACCTATGTATTAGAAACCCCCATAAAACACACATTTTAAAAACTAGACCCCTCAAAGTATTCATAACAATATTTAGAAAGTTTTTTTTAAACCCTTTAGGCATTTCACAGGAATTAAAGCAAAGTGGAGGTGAAATTTGCACATTTCATTTTTCTTGCTGAATTTCAATATTATTCCATTTTTTTTCTGTAACACAGAAGGTTTTACCAGAGAAACACTACTAAATAAGTATTGTGCAGATTCTGCAGTTTTTAGAAATGTCCCACATGTGGCTCTAGTGTGCTCGTGGACAAAAACACAAGCCCCAGAAGCAAAGAAGCACATAGTGCATTTTGGGCCTCTTTCTTTATTAGAATATATTTTAGGCAGCATACCAGGTTTGAAGAGGTGATGAGGTGCCAAACCAGTAGGAATCCCCCAAAAGTGACCTCATTTTGGAAACTACGCCCCTCAAGGAATTAATTTATGGTTGTTGTTACCATTTTGACCCCACAGTGTTTACACAGCACGTATTTGAATTGGGCTGTGAAATTATTTATTTTTTTATTTTTTCCAATAAGATTTAATTTTTCATCAAAATGTCTTCTTTTCACAGGGAATAAAATACCCCATTTTGTTGCCCAATTTCTCCTGAGTGCAGCAATACCCCATTTGTGGCAATAAACTGCTGTTTGGGCCCATGGGAGGGCTCAGAATGAAAGGACCACCATTTGGCCTACTGGGGATTTTCTGGTGCGAAGTCATGTATGCAGAAGCCTCTGAGATTTTTCTGGATTGGTTTTCGGGTGCCATGTCGCACTTGCAGAACCCCAGAGGTATCAAAGCAATGGAAACCCACCCGAAGTGACTGCAACTTGGAAACTACACCCCTCAAGGAATTCATTTATGGGTGTTGTGACCATTTAGACCCCACAGTTTTTTCACAGAATTTATTTGAAGTGGGCTGGGAATTAAGAAAAATTTTATTTTTTCCAAGAGGTAGTAGTTTTGGCTCATAATTTCTTATTTTCACCAGGAATAAAATATCCCATTTTGTTGCCCAATTTTTCCTGAGTGCGGCAATACCCCATTTGTGGTGATAAACTGCCATTTAGGCCCATGGGAGGGCTCAAAATGAAAGGACCACCATTTGCCTACTGGGGATTTTCTGGTGCAAAGTCATGTATGCAGAAGCCGCTGAGTTACCGGTACAGTTGAAACCCCCGAGAAGTTACCCCGTTTTAAAAACAACACCCCATAAGGCATTCATCTAGAGGCATAGTGAGCATTTTGACTGGAGACATACGCCCCATAAACTGTAATGTGGGTTCTCCCGAGTATGGCAATACCCCCAATGTGGCTGTTAACAGCTGCCTGGGCACACAGCAGGGCACAGAAGGGAAAGATGAGGGGGATAAGCTGTGCGGAGTGCATCAGGCTAAGTAAAACTGGGGTAGATTAAAAATCAAGGGATGTATGATAAATTTTAAAACAATCTTTCATACAGTGCCCTGGTTTTTCGGGACACGTTTAACATTGATCTGTTGTGTCCTTCCTTATCTCCCTCTTATAGCAGACTTTGCACCTCTTTTGACCTTTTTCCCTACTTGCCAGTTTGGGGAACTTCTCCTGGAAAGTGTTGCCCTGGTACGATGCATGTGGCCTCGCTTCAAGAAGTACTGGGCGCCCCCCTTCTTGGTCCCTAAAGATTAGATTCTTGATAACCACCTCTTGAAATTCCAGGAAAGTTCCCCTGTGGCCTGCACATCGACGTAGCACATACGCCTTGTACAATGCCATCTGTATGATGTGCACGGCCAGCTTCTTGTACCACACCATGGCACTGTAGGGCTTCAGGTCTTGATCTGACAAGTCCACCCCTCCCAAGTATCTATTGTAGTCCAGGATGCAGTCTGGTTTGTGGGTTTCTGTACTGGTACCTCGTCCTGGTACATGGGTACTGGTGTGGCCATATATTGTTGTCAATACAAGGACATCTCTATTGTCCTTGTACTTGACACACAATATGTTGAAGCTAGAATGTGCCCTGCTCTCACCCCTTCTGAGTTTTTGCCCAAGCAGTGTCTTAGGGAGGCCTCTCAGATTTCTTCTAGCAGTGCCGCATGCCACAGTACTTCACAGTACTTCTGGAAGCGAGGCACTTGAATAGTGGGACGCTGGTATAAAAATAATCTAGGTAGAGGTGGTAACCCTGGTCCAGCAGTGGGTGCACCAAATCCCACATAATTTTTGCACTAACTCCCAGTTAGGGGGGGCATTCTGGGGGCTGAATACTGGTGTCCTTCCCTTCATATATCCTAAATTTGTAAACATACCCTGATGCACTCTTGCACAGTTTATATATCTTGACGCCATACCTTGACCTCTTACTCGGCAGGTACTGGCGGAATTTTAGCCTCCCTTTAAAATGTACCAGGGACTCATCAACAGAAATACACTTCTCAGGAGTGTATTCTTGGGCAAACTGGGCACTGAATTGGTCTAATAGTTTATACAAACTGTCAAAACTGGGGTCATCTCGGGGTGGGCACTGCTCATTAAGAAGCAAAGCATTGCCTCATTTTTATTTTTTTTAGGTTCCATTTCAGTACTGAAGTTGTTTTGAGGAGCCTATATATTATAAACCCCTATCAAACACCCCATTTTAGAAACTAGACCCCTCAAAGTATTCACAACAGCATTTAGAAAGTTTATTAACCCTTTAGGCGTTTCACAGGAATTTAAAGAGGCTCTGTCACCACATTATAAGTGCCCTATCTCCTACATAAGGAGATGGGCACTATAATGTAGGTGACAGCAGTGCTTTTTATTTAAATAAACGATCTATTTTCACCACTTTATTAGCGTTTTTAGATTTATGCTAATGAGTTGCTTAATTCCCAAGTGGGCATATTTTTACTTTAGACCAAGTGGGCGTACAGGGGAGTGTATGACGCTGACCAATCAGCATCATGCACTCCTCTCCATCCTTTTAGATCCTTATGTGCTGTCTTATACTAACACATTAACAATACTGAAGTGTTTAGACAGTGAATAGACATTCCACGGGATCAATCATTACTTGGCCTCCGATCGCCATGCTAGCCATCTGCAAACCTAACGATTTCATTGTGAGGTCTGCCGATGTGCTAGAAACCACTGAATGCAGTCTCTTGACATCCAGCCCGATTGTGATTGGCTGCAGCCTGATATGAAGGTAACCTGTAATAGTACACAGAGTGCCTATAGCTACATAGTACAGAGGTACAAGGACGATGTCTGCCTCTGTATAGGCTCAATGCTCATGGCGGAGCTGTGTGCAGTAAGACATTTTTAACAATGACTGGCAAATGTTTAGCTTGTGTATAGACACATGTAAAATAAAGCTGTTAGCAATAAGGTGTTTTCATGGTTGCACCACGAGAAGTAATTACGGTTTTATCCTTCAATTTTCTGTTTTACTATTACTTCTGTTATTGCCTTTTCTCATTATCCTTTTATTAACTTATTCTAAGGAATTGGAGGGACATTGCAGCGGTTTCATTGTCAGGTGGTTGACCTCAATATCTCACAAGAAGGTCATCTGTTTCTGCAGCCAATCACAATCGGGCTGGATGTCAAGAGAGGGACGCGTCACCGTTGTCTTGGTGACGCGTCCCTCTCGACATCCAGTCTGACCTCCCGGGATAACGCGACAGTCCATGTGACCGCTGCAGCCTTGGATTGGCCTGTGATTGGCTGCAGCCGTCACTTGGACTGAATCGTCATCCCGGGAGGTCGGACTGGAGGAAGAAGCAGGGAGTTATCGGTAAGTAGGAACTTCTATTTTTTTTACACGTTGATGTATATTGTGATCGGTAGTCACTGTCCAGGGTGCTGAAACAGTTACTGCCGATCATTTAACTCTTTCAGCACCCTGGACAGTGACTATCTCCGCCGGGTTCGGTCGAAACGTGTTCGGCCGAACACGGTGAAGTTCGGATTCGCTGCGAACCAAACTTTTCCCTATGTTCGGAATGAAACCGGGTTCGGTTGTCCCGGTTCGCTCATCTTTAGTGGTGACCTTAAAAAACTTCTATTACAGAGGGAGTGCAAGTGGATTTGGAGGCTCCAAACTTTGCACCCCAAGGGTCTCAATGAGACCACAGGGTTTTCTTCATTTCTCTGATTGCCAGTAGTTTTTAGTGGTGTTGGATTTTTTGTTTTTACAATATATATATATATATATGTTTTTGTGATTTTGACATTCTAACATTTGTTCTTTACAGAGAGGATTTACATTATGAACCCATTTGTTACATCTGGATTTTCTTCTTTCCCATCTCTCTTGGAGTCTCTTGAATTATCATTCGCCTGTGGCCCTTCGTCATGTTTACTGATTGATCATTGAGGAGGCTGTCATTATCTCTGATGTGATGGTTTTCTTTCTTTAATGAAACAACTAGCGATATATTATTCCTTGTTTTCATATACATTTGAATAAATACGTCACTTTATTTCACTTATGCGATTCTCACGCACCTTATTTTATTTTATCTATTGCACATATATTTTTTTCATTTATTCAATATTTTACTCACGAATCATTGAAAATACTTATCACACTCACTTATCACCTTTATTTTTTACATTTTATTATTTTTATTATTTTTTTATTATTTATTTTTTTATCATTCATTCTTTTTTCATTTATTATTATCTTTTTATATATTATATTTTTTCTGCCTTATTTTTCACACATCTTTCACTTATGAGTGTACTTTATTTATATCATAATAACCCTAGCAGCTTATGAGCATTGTTTTTAAGATTATTAATTTATCCTGTTAGGTTCAAATACATTATGTATTGTTTATTTATTCACTTTCACATTCAATTGGGGTTTTTTAATGTCACAATACGCATAATTGTTTTTGATTACCGTTCTTCAAATTCCTATTAAATCATATGGCTAGGTTTAAATATATCACCTGACATTGTACGAGTTAGACTACCTTTGTTGTATCCCAGGAGGCTCCATTCTTGCTGTGTCGCTTTCCTGATTGGTGCACGAGTGACCGGCCTCCGGTCCGCCGTTTGTGACGTGTCGGATCCTGGACTCACGTGACTGTGTCAGTTGATGCGGTGACGTGTGTCCGGCTCTGGCCCCTCGTGACCGGCGTTTCCGGCGGCGCGGCCATCTTGGTTCACCTCGAATAAGCGACCGATAATCACACAGTGAGGTAATTATTACATACTTTGGAATTTTCCTTGATTTTGGATACAAAATGACAATTGGCTGGCTCCCTCTTTAAAAATGGTGAACGTGTTGTCCAACGCCACCCCCAGACGAAGGCATTTGCGCCGAAACGCACGTTGGGGTGGACGTTTTGCTGTGCACTCTACTCTTGACCTATCATGGGTATGGTTTATCTTTGCAGTTTGCTTTAACATCTTTTTATTTATCAGCATCATTACATTTTGCTGTCATCTTCATACGAACCTCGTTACTTGTTTTCATACCACTTTACACTGTATATGTTTACTTCACTTCATTTAATTCATATGTGGTTTTTATATAGTCTGGAGGTGTATACAGTGATAGGTGTGCTATTGGCACTTTACTTTTTTGTACTGTTTACTTACTCAGTGAGTTGCATGGCCAAATGTCCTCTTTTTAACCTGTTGGTTTATGGTTTCTTTTTAATCATTGTATATTAATGTGTTACTGCAATAAAGTATTCTTCTATCTTTCATACTTTCAAGTCTCTTGGCATCTCTCTTTCTAGGTCATATACATATGTTTGGATGCTTTATGGGTACACGCCCCAGGATCTAGCTCACATTTTGATTATATGCATGCTGACTGCTGCTTTGTATTCTTTTTTTGGATTGTGTTTTTCGGTTTGACTATTTTGCTAAGCGTGTGAACATACCCTTAGGGCAAAGCCACACGTGGCGGATTTACTCCGCAACTGTCCGCATCAATGCCGCACAGAATCTGCGTTGCAGATTCTGCGGTGGATCTGCCCAAAATGTGCAGTAAATTGATGCGGACTAGCTGCTGCGGACTGCGGTAAAAGTGCTTCCCTTCTCTCTATCAGTGCAGGATAGAGAGAAGGGCCAGCACTTTCCCTAGTGAAAGTAAACGAATTTCATACTTACCGGCCGTTGTCTTGGTGACGCGTCCCTCTTTCGGCATCCAGCCCGACCTCCCTGGATGACGCAGCAGTCCATGTGACCGCTGCAGCCTGTGATTGGCTGCAGCCGTCACTTAGACTGAAACGTCATCCTCGGAAGCCGGACTGGAGACAGAAGCAGGGAGTTTTCGGTAAGTATGAACCTCTATTTTTTTTACAGGTTGCTGTATATTGGGATCGGTAGTCACTGTCCAGGGTGCAGAAACAGTTACTGTCGATCGCTTAACTCTTTCAGCACCCTGGACAGTGACTATTTACTGACGTCTCCTAGCAACGCTCCCGTAATTACGGGAGCCCCATTGACTTCCTCAGTCTGGCTGTAGACCTAGAAATACATAGTTCCAGCCAGAATGAAGAAATGTCATGTCAAAAAAGCAAGACGCATCCGCAGCACACATAACATGTGCATGACAGCTGCGGACTTCATTGCGGAAATTAGAATCTCCATTGAAGTCAATGGAGAAATTCCGCCATGAGTCCGCAACCAGTCCGCCACAACTCCGCAACATCCATTGCATGCTGCGGACACCAAATTCCGCACCGCAGCCTATGCTCCGTAGCGGAATTTTCAGCCTTGTCTAAACGAACCCTACTAAATAGAAGTGGAAGTCAATGGAGAAACGGCTCCGCTGCGGATTAAGAGCCTTATACTTCAGTGGTAACTTCAGAATGTTTTAATGTTAAAACGTTTTTAAACTGTGGAAGTGATTATGTGATCTACCTATTACAATGCCCATGCAACCTTCATGTTGGAAGAACGACCCAATTGTTACGCTGTAGAGTCAATAAACACCGGTCCAGTGTTATTAATGGTTTTCCCAATCACAGTGTTTCACGCCATTTTTTACAGGTACATGAATGCAAATTTGATAATATTTTGGTCAAACCAATCGAGCAAATCCCACTAGGTACAGCTAATAGATTCAGTCGTTTAAAGCAGCGAGAGAACTACTGGATTTACAAACTAGCATTTCTGCACCCAGGTGGTTTAAATGACATCACATCTTTAGATTAGATTTAGTTTTGTCTATTTTTAGTAAGTCATATTATGTAGTGTTTTTATTTTCCAAAAGATTTCTATTACATATATCTTCTTATCGTCAGTTCTGGTAAATAACAATAGCCTTCTTTTTTTGCCCACACACATTTTTTAACATCCATCTTCCACTTACCTTGTTAATTATTCATTTGTTTACAAGTTTACACTACCTCTGAATTGGCAATGTTCAAGTTGACATTCATTCTCTCATGTTCGTTGCTTCTGTAACTGTCAAACGCCAAACTCACTATTTTTTCCCCCCTCGGCCACCGTAGTTCCGCTGAGATCAGTTCCGTAGACTGGACCGCGAGTGATTAGCTTTTCTTTCATTCCAGCTACTTTACCTTCCTTCTTTTATTCTCTATTCATCATGATTGCTCCTCTGAGTATTTTGATCATCATTCTGAAGGACGGCACTGACATCGATCTCGCAAGTCAAACTTCCTTTTATTCGTTTACTATTTTCTGGTCCTTAACATATTTATTTACATATGAATAACTTTAATCTGTATTCAGTGTCTTCTACGATTGTGTTATTTCTGTTTGCTGTACTGCTATTTATTGGAATGCTTCCACCATGCTTTGTTTACTCACCACTCTGACGTCATGTTTGAGCTTTGACCCCATCTTTTTTGCGTTCTTTTTTGTGGAATGTGTTTTCAGTATATGTTTTACCTCTATCAATAGAGGCATTATTGTGTCCTTGTACTATTGGCCTGATGAAGACGTTAGTCCAACGTCGAAACGCGTTGCCTGATTATCAATAAACCTATTCATCTTAATGCTACCTTTATTCACGCAGCACCTCACTATAGGTCCTAATATACATATATATATGCTTCCTCACCCATATATATATATATATTTATATATATATATATATATATATATATATATATACAGTGAAGGAAATAAGTATTTGATCCCTTGCTGATTTTGTAAGTTTGCCCACTGTCAAGGACTTGAACAGTCTAGAATTTTTAGGCTAGGTTAATTTTACCAGTGAGAGATGGATTATATAAAATAAAAAAACTGAAAATCACATAGTCAAAATTATATATATTTATTTGCATTGTGCACAGAGAAATAAGTATTTGATCCCCTACCAACCATTAAGAGTTCAGCCTCCTCCAGACCAGTTACACGCTCCAAATCAACTTGGTGCCTGCATTAAAGAAAGCTGTCTTAAATGGTCACCTGTATAAAAGACTCCTGTCCACAGACTCAATTAATCAGTCTGACTCTAACCTCTACAACATGGGCAAGACCAAAGAGCTTTCTAAGGATGTCAGGGACAAGATCATGGACCTGCACCAGGCTGGAATGGGCTACAAAACCATAAGTAAGACGCTGGGTGAGGAGACAACTGTTGGTGCAATAGTAAGAAAATGGAAGACATACAAAATGACTGTCAATCGACATCGATCTGGGGCTCCATGCAAAATCTCACCTCGTGGGGTATCCTTGATCCTGAGGAAGGTGAGAGCTCAGCCAAAAACTACACGGGGGGAACTTGTTAATGATCTCAAGGCAGCTGGGACCACAGTCACCAAGAAAACCATTGGTAACACATTATGCCGTAATGGATTAAAATCCTGCAGTGCCCGCAAGGTCCCCCTGCTCAAGAAGGCACATGTACAGGCCCGTCTGAAGTTTGCAAATGAACATCTGGATGATTCTGAGAGTGATTGGGAGAAGGTGCTGTGGTCAGATGAGACTAAAATTGAGCTCTTTGGCATTAACTCAACTCGCCGTGTTTGGAGGAAGAGAAATGCTGCCTATGACCCAAAGAACACCGTCCCCACTGTCAAGCATGGAGGTGGAAACATTATGTTTTGGGGGTGTTTCTCTGCTAAGGGCACAGGACTACTTCACCGCATCAATGGGAGAATGGATGGAGCCATGTACCGTCAAATCCTGAGTGACAACCTCCTTCCCTCCACCAGGACATTAAAAATGGCTCATGGCTGGGTCTTCCAGCACGACAATGACCCGAAACATACAGCCAAGGCAACAAAGGAGTGGTTTAAAAAGAAGCACATTAAGGTCATGGAGTGGCCTAGCCAGTCTCCAGACCTTAATCTCATCGAAAACTTATGGAGGGAGCTGAAGATCCGATTTGCCAAGCGACAGCCTCGAAATCTTAATGATTTACAGATGATCTGCAAAGAAGAGTGGGCCAAAATTTCATCTAACATGTGTGCAAACCTCATCATCAACTACAAAAAACGTCTGACTGCTGTGCTTGCCAACAAGGGTTTTGCCACCAAGTATTAAGTCTGGTTTGCCAAAGGGATCAAATACTTATTTCTCTGTGCACAATGCAAATAAATATATATAATTTTGACAATGTGATTTTCTTTTTTTTTTTTTAATGTAATCTATCTCTCACTGGTAAAATTAACCTAGCCTAAAAATTCTAGACTGTTCATGTCTTTGACAGTGGGCAAACTTACAAAATCAGCAAGGGATCAAATACTTATTTCCATCACTGTATATATATATATAATTTTTTTTTTATCTTCTAACAATCCCATGTATTGGCGGTAATCGGCTGCAGCTGATTGTTCTTTCAACCAGTATTGTGTCTGTAACTGCTTTTCCCCCTTGTCAACTGCACTCTTTATCAGCATTTACCTTGCACTATGTGACGCCATGCTTTTTTCTTATTTTTTTCTTCCCCAGTCATATATGAATCAGCACCTAGTAGACATTGGGGTCTCCTTTTTATTACAATATTTTTCAGGGACATTTCAGGTTTGAAGAGGTCACGTGGTGCCAAAACATAAGAAACACGCCCAATAGGAACCCACTTTGGAAGCTACACCCCTCAAGGAATTTATTTAGTGGTATAGTGAGCATTTTGACCCCAACGATTTTTTTCTGAATTTATCAAACAGAAAATCTACATTTTTTCCCAATAAAATGTAGTTTTAGCTAAAACATTTTCATTTCAACAAATAATAAAGGATTAAAAGCATCCCAATTTTGTAAAACACTTTCTCCTGAGTACTGTAATACCCCATACATGGTAACAAATGGCTGTTGAGACAAATGGCAGGGCTCAGATAGGAACTTGTGCCATTCGGCTTTTGGAGCTCAAATTTTGCTGTAATGGTCTGGGAGAGCCATATCGCATTTGCCGAGCCCTGAAGTACCAGTACAGTGGAAACCCTTCAAAAACGACCCAATTTTTTGAAGCTATACACCTCAAGGTATTCATCTCAGACTGTAGTGTGCATTTTGACCCCACAGATGTTTCATAGATCTTATTAGAATTAGGAAGTGAAAGTGAAAAATGTAATATTTTATAATAAGATGTAGATTTAGCTAAAAGAAAAGAAATATCTACACAAGAAATAAAAGAGATTAGCCACCCCAACATTGTAAATCAATTTCTCATGAGTACGGAAACACTCTATATATGGTTTCGACACACGGCAGGGCTCAGAAGGGAAAGAGCGCAATTTGGCTTCTGGTGTTCAACTTCCTCAATTAAAATATAGTTTTAGCTAAATTTTTTGCATTTTTACAAAGAATAAAGGAGAAAAACTACACCCCAACATTTGTAAAGTAATTTCTCATTAATACAGCAATAACTATAAGGAATAACTATAAGGTTTGCACAATTGCCTTGCAGCGCTGGGGTCCTGGGTTCAAATCCAACCAAGGACAATATCTGCATAGAGTTTGTATGATCTCCCTGTGTTTGCATGGGTTTCCTCTGGGTACTCCAGGTTTCCTCCCACACCACAAAACATACCAATAGGGAATTTATATTGTTTTTGCCAGTAAATAAGGACCTTTGTACAGCACTGCGGAATATGTTGGCACTATATAAGTAACATAAATAAATTGCTTGTAAACTACTGTTTGGGCACAGCAGGCTTCAGAAGAGAAGGAGCACCATTTGGCTTTCAGAGCACAAATGTAGCTGAAATGGTTTTCGGACACCACATTTACAGAACCCCTGAGGGACCAAAACAGTGAAAATTCCCCAGAAGTGACCCCTTTTGAAAAGTACCGCTTAGAGAATTTATATAGGGGTATAGTGAGCAATTTGACTCCACAGGTGTTTTTCAAAAATTAATGTCAATTGCATATTGCAAAGTGAAAATTCAAGTTTTTCTACAGAAATGCCATTGAATTACCCAATGTTGTGCCCGGCTTGTGCCACTGTTAAAAAGCCAACCCTCTAAATATTATGCTGTGTTTTTTGGTTTTATAAACACCCTACATGTAGCCCTAATGTTTTGCCTGGACATACGACAGGGCTCATGAGTGAAAGAGTACCATAAGCATTTTGCGCCTAATTTGGTGATTTACAAAGCATTGGTTGAAAATTGCAGAGGTTCTGAAGTGAAATTAAAAAATGAAACCCACGAGAAGTGACCCCATTTTAGAAACTAGAACCCACAAGGAATTTATCCATGTGTATAGTGAGCATTTTGACCCCACAGGTGTTTCATAGAAACGAATGCATCGCAGATGGTGCATAGTAAAATTGCAATTTTTCCACAAAAATGCAATTTCAGTGCTCAATATGTTGTGCCCTGTGCAGAAATGGAGACACACGCCCCATACATTTTTAAAAAGGTTTTATCAGGCACAGCAATGCCATATATGTGGACATAAATAGCTTTTTGGGAACATTGCAGTGCTCAGAAGGATAGCAGCTCTGTTTGGCTTTTGAAGCAGGGATTTTACTGGATTGGTTTATGGGTGCCATGTCGCATTTACATAGCCCCTGAGGTACCAGTACAGTGGAAAACCAAGAGAAGTTACCCATATTGTTTACTATACACCTTAACCCCTTCAGGACAGTCTGTTTTGGTTTTGCGGACATTTTTTCAAATCTGACGTGTTACTTTATGTGGTAATAACTTTGGAATACTTTTACCTACCCAAGCGATTCTGAGACTGTTTTCTCATGACATAATGCACTTTATGTTAGTGGAAAAATTTGGTCGATAAATTCAGTATTTATTTGCGAAAAACACCAAAATGTAGAGAAAATTTGCAAAAATTAGCATTTTTTATATTTAAATTTATAGTAATACCACACAAAATCGTTACAAATTATCATTTATCAAATTATCATTTTTCGCAAAATTTTGGTGTTTTTCACATTTAAATACTGAATCTAGCAAATTTTGCCAGTAGCATAAAGTCCAATGTATCACGAGAAAAAAATCTCAGAATCGCTAGGATCAGTTAAAGCTTTCTGAAGTTATTACCACATAAATTGAAACATGTCAGATTTGAAAAATGAGGCTCTGTCAGGAAGGTCAAAAGTGGGAAGGGGTTAAATTAAAATTGGACAGAATAAAATAAAAACGAATGATGCTCCCCAAAGCAGGTTAGACATTGAAAACAGTGACCTAAAGGCTGGGTTTCCACGGGTTGGATACGCTGCGTAAAAACTATGCAGCGTTTTCTACCTAGAACCTGCAGCACATTCTGTCCGAAAAATCACACTACATTGTGCTGCAGTTTTTCGGGCAGAATTTCCGCTGCTGAAAGCAGCGCTAGTAAAAAAACAAATACTCACCCATGCGTAGTTATGGCGACGCGTCCCTCTGTTGACGTGTAGTTCGGCCTCACGGGATGACCCTGCAGCCCATGTGACTGCTGCAGCCTGTAATTGGCTGCAGCAGTCACATGGGATGAAATGTCATCCAGGAGAATGACCTGGAAGAAGAAGAAAGCGTCGTCATGACAACATCCTGGTTCTAAGTATAAGCTTTTTTTTTTTCTGAGTTGCGAAAAGTCGCAACACTTGGCTATTTGTTGAATTCCATGGAGAAAACCAGCAACAGAAAAGCAACGAAAACGCAGCATAAATTGACATTCTATGGATTTAAAATCCACACCGCAGGTCAATTTATGAAAGTTTTTGCTGCGATTTTTATCTGCAGCGTGGCCGTGAGTTTTTCTAAATCGAATTCACTTTGCTATAACAGTAAGTGCTGTGGAATTTCAACACAGTATTCCGTTGCGAAAATTCCACAGCATTAAGGGTATGTTCACACGCAGTGGTTTCAGACGTAATTCGGGCGTTTTACGCCTCAAATTATGCCTGAAAAAACGCCCCTAATACGCCTACAAACATCTGCCCATTGCTTTCAAAATATGGCGCGTAAAATGACGGCTCGTCAAAAGAAGTGCAGGACACTTCTTGGGACGTTTTTGGAGGCGTTTTTCATTGACTCCATTGAAAAACAGCTCCAAAAACGTCCGTAAAAAACTCAGTGAAAGGGTATTGACACAATGAGAGGCTTTTACGTCTGAAAAGAAAGACTGTTTTCAGGAGAAAACAGCTGCGTCGTTTCAGACGTAAATGCTGCTCCTCGTATTATGCGAGGCGTCTTTGACGCCTGTAATCTTGAGCTGCTCTTCATTGACTTCAATGAAGAACGGCTCAAATTACGTTGCAAAGAAGTGTCCTGCACTTCTTTGCCGAGGCAGTCAATTTACGTGTCGTAGTTTGACAGCTGTCAAACAACGACGCGTAAATTACAGGTCATATGCACAGTACGTCGGCAAACCCATTCAAATGAATGGGCAGATGTTTGCCGATGTATTGTAGACCTATTTTCAGATGTAAAACGAGGCATAATACGCCTCGTTTACGTCTGAAAATAGGTTGTGTGAACCCAGCCTTACGGCATGTGCAGGCGCTTGAACGCCGCGTCCATTACGGACGTAATTGGTGCTGCTTTTCATTGGAGTCAATGAATAACGGCTCCAATTACGCCCCAAGAAGTGACAGGTCTCCCTGCAGTGTGTTCGGTCCGGGACTTGTGGCCGAAACACGTTCCATCCTTTATGGACCAAACATGCTCGTGTGAATCCAGCCTTAGGGTATGTTCACACGCTAAACAAAAAACATCTGAAAATACGGAGCTGATTTCAGAGAAAACAGTCTCTAATTTTCAGGCGTTTTTGAAGCTGAAAATGAAATTTGTAGCTTCTTTTGGCCCTGTTCACACGGAGTATTTTGACAAGTTTTTTGGCGTGGAAACCGCTCCGCAAAACTCTTCAAAAACGTCAGAAAATGCCTCCCATTGATTTCAATGGGAGGCGGAGGCGGTTTTCTCCCGCGAGCGGTAAAACCGCCTTGCGGGAGAAAGAAGGGACATGCCCTAACTTCGCGCGGTTACGCCTCTGACCTCCCATTGACATTAATGGGAGGCAGAGAAAGTGTATTTCGCTGAACTTTTTGCCCGTAGCACTCAATGGATGCAAGCGAAAAACGTGTCGAAAAACGCGGCGAAAAACGTGGCGAAAATCGCGGCAAACGGCATGCAGGAAGGTCAAAATCTGCCTCAAAATTCCAAACAGAATTTTGAGGCAGAACTTTCCTCCTGTAAAAAACTCTGTTTTTTTTAGGCGTTTTTCATAGTGTTCAATGGAAAATCAGCTCCAAAAAAACGCCTCAAGAAGTGACATGCTACTTCTTTTTACGGAGCGTCTTTTTACTCTCCGTTTTTTTAAACAGAGGCATAAAAAGACGCCCCGTATGAACTAAATGCTGTTTTTCCCATTGATTTCCCATTGATTTCCCATTGATGTTTGTAGGCGTTCAGCTTCCATTTTTTCAGGCGTTTTACGCCTGAAAACACTGTGTGTGAACATACCCTCAGGCTGGATTCACACGAGCATGTTCGGTCCGTAAAGGATGGAACGTATTTCGGCCGCAAGTCCCGGACCGAACACACTGCAGGGAGCCGGGCTCCTAGCATCATAGTTATGTACGACGCTAGGAGTCCCTGCCTCTCCGTGGACTGTCCTGTACTGAGAACATGATTACAGTACGGGACAGTTGTCCCGCATCAAGGCAGGGACTCCCAGCGTCATACAAAACTATGAGGCTATGTGCACACACACTAATTACGTCCGTAATTGACGGACGTATTTCGGCCGCAAGTACCGGACCGAACACAGTGCAGGGAGCTGGGCTCCTAGCATCATAGTTATGTACGATGCTAGGAGTCCCTGCCTCTCTGCAGGACAACTGTCCCGTACTGTAATCATGTTTTCAGTACGGGACAGTAGTTCCACCGAGAGGCAGGGACTCCTAGCGTCGTACATAACTATGATGCTAGGAGCCCGGCTCCCTGCACTGTGTTCGGTCCGGTACTTGCGGCCGAAATACGTCCGTCAATTACGGACGTAATTAGTGTGTGTGCACATACCCTGATGCTAGGAGCCCGGCTCCCTGCAGTGTGTTCGGTCTGGAACTTGCGGCCGAAATATGTTCTGTCCTTTAGGGACCGAACATGCTCGTGTGAATCCAGCCTTACACTACTTGGGAATTCGGTCACATGATAGCCATGGGTAGCTTCTCCATATTTGTTATTTATATTGAATTTGATTGAGGAACCTTTAGGCACTGTTCACACTGAGTTTTTTGGGGCCGATTTAAATGCGCAAACCACGTTGGAATACGTGCCAAAAAACGTCCGAAATCGCTCCCCATTTATTTCAATGGTAGGCAGAGGCACTTTTTTCCCGGCGGCTTTTGGCCACAAAAAACACAGCTAAAAAAGCGTAAAGAAAGCGCAGGCAGTTCAAAGTCTGCCTCAAAATTCCTGAAGGAATTCTTAGGCAGATTTATTCTGCCTGCAAAAAACTTTGTATGAACAGGGCCTTATTCGGTTTCATTATAAACACATTTGTTCAGTTAGGGTATGACCAGACGTGGCGTATTCAGGTGAAGAGTGCTTCCCTTCTCTCTATCAGTGCAGGATGGAGAGAAGGGACAGCCCTTTCCCTAGTAAAAGTAAAAGAAATTCATACTTACCCGGCCGTTGTCTTGGTGACGCGTCCCTCTTTCAACATCCAGCCCGACCTCCCTGGATGACGCGGCAGTCCATGTGACCGCTGCAGCCTGTGATTGGCTGCAGCCGTCACTTGGACTGAAAAGTCATCCCGGGAGGCCGGACTGGAGGAAGAATCAGGGAGTTCTCGGTAAGTATGAACTATTTTTTTAACACTTTGATCTATATTGTGATCGGAAGTCACTGTCCAGGGTGCTGAAACAGTTACTGCCAATCGTTTAACTCTTTCAGCACCCTGGACAGTGACTATTTACTGACGTCGTCTAGCAACGCTCCCATAATTACGGGTGCACACACGTAGTCACCCATAATTATGGGAGCCCCATTGACTTCTATGGGTTTTTACGTTAGTGTGCATGGGGCCTCAGTCTGTCTGTAGACCTAGAAATACATAGGTCCAGCTAGAATGAAGAAATATTATGTTCTTAAAACCAATATGCTATGCAACACACAAAACATCTGCATACTTCATTGCGGAATTTTGACTCTCCATTGAAGTAAATTGAGAAATTCCGCAATGAGTCCGCAACAAGTCCGCTAGACGTCCGCAACAGCCAGTGTATGCTGCGGACACCAAATTCTGCACCGCAGCCTATGGTCCGCAGCGAAGTTTCCCGCAACATGTGCACGAACTTAAATTAAAAGCTGTGGAAAGCAATGGAGAAACGTGTACGCTGCGAATTTCCGCAGCGGATTGTCTGCAGCGGAATTCCAGAGCAATTCCGCCACGTCTGGCCATGCCCTTAGGCTGGGATCCCACATAGCGTATAAGCTGCGGAATTTCCACAATGGAATTCTGTACGGAAATTCCGCAGCATTTACAGTAGCAGAAAAGTGAATGAGATTTTGAGAAAAAAAACGCAGAAAAGTCATGCGGAAGGTGTTCTGCGGTGCGTTTTTCAATTCCACACCATGTCAATTTTTGCTGCAGGTTCTGTGTGGAGATGCTGCGTGTTTGGTCCATAGACTTCAATGGGGAGCAGAAATTCCGCAACAGATTTATGTTGTTTTGGTTGTTACAGCAGAAATGCAGCGGAAAGGCAGTAAACACCACTGGAAACACGCAGGTGCACATATACTTTACTATAACCAATGTTTAACAATAAATCCGCAGGTAAAACTGCTGTGGAAAAAAAGCATAGTTTTCCCAAAGCAATATGAGCAGGACAAACTCACTTTTGGTGCTGATTTCTGAGACAGATTTACCAGCATTTTCTAGAGATTCTGTATCCTGTGTGTGGGAACATACCCTCAGGCCATGTTCAGACGTGGCAGAATTTTTCCGCTGAAAATGTTGCTGCAGATTCTTTGCGAATTTGCAGCAACATTTTCATATTTGACAGGTAATTCAGATGTTGGGGATATGACAGCAGACTTGCTGCAGATTTCAGCCTTTGCAATGCAAATGCTGAGATCCGCAGTGAAAGTCCGCTTCTTCTCTGCAATGGAACGAGCATACTGCGGATGGAAAAATCTGCACCGCAGCCTAAGTTCCGCAGAGTTATTTTCTGCAACGTCTGAACTAAGTTTCCTAAAAATGTATAGAAAGACATGTAAAAAACGGCTGCTGCAGAATTCCACTGCGGACTGTCCGCAGCGGAATTCAACAGCAATTCCGCCACGTCTGAATTAGCGCTTAGGGTTGTCCACACGTAACGGAATTGCAGCGTATTTTCCATCCGCAATTGAAGATGGAGAATACGCAGCAGAATACAGTAGCAGCAAAGTGGGTGAGATTTAACAAATCTCATCCATACACTGTGTAAAATTTCCAACCAGAAATTAACCTGCGGTGCGTATTTTTTGTACCGTAGCATGTCAATTCCTGCTGCGGAAAGTGGACTGAATTGCTGCATTTTTCACAGTAGATATCACCATCTCCAAGTATGGAGAAAAACGCAGCAAAATACACACCATTTTCTGCAGTAAAATATGCAGTAAAATGCAGTAAAATGTCTGCTAGTTTTAACGGAGATGCTGCAGAAATTTTCTGCAGCAATTCCGTTACATGTGGACAAGCCCTTAGAGTTTTCCTTAACAATAAATACAATGTTGTGAGTCATATCGAAGATATTTTGTAATCTGCATTTTTCATATGTAGGTCAAACATTTTTTTACTTTCTCAAATGCCATTTCTACTATGCATATACTAAAAGTTTGTGGCATATTTACTTAATTCTAAGGTGTGAACCAACCCACCCCCCCCACTCACAGCCCTACTTTCTAATATGAAGTTCAGATTTCACAATTGCTTTCCTTAGACGAAAGTTGCTGTTTTTTTTTAAATATTGTTACAGCTTCACTGTCTTTCGTTCCTTTAAATATTCTAGTTATGCAATCAATAAATGTCTTTCATCACAAAGAGTCCACTCCTCACCTATTGCTAAACCATCCTATGCAGGCTGGAACAAAGTCAGTTTAAGGGTATGTTCACACGGAGTGTTTTCAGTCGTCTTAGGGACCGTAAACGTCCCGAAAAATGGCTGAAAAATTGGAAGCAGAACGCCTCCATCATCTTCCCATTGATTTCAATGGAAAAAACTGCGACGGGGCGTTTTTTTACGCGGCCGTATTTCAAAACGGCCGTGTAAAATAACGGCCGTAAAAAAGTAGTGCATGTCACTTCTTGAGTCGTTTTTGGAGCCGTTTTTCATAGACTATAGAAAAACAGCTCCAAAAACGGCCGTTAAAAATGCTGCGAAAAACGCGACTTTGATTAAAAAATGTCTGAATATCAGGAGCTGTTTACCCTTTTATTGTGTGCGCATTACCCTAATACAAAAATATAAACTATTCTGTTGTAATTTTCTATTGTCCAGTTAACCTTATTTAAAGGGAACCTGTCATGTTGAACATGCAGCCGTATATGGATCAGAGGGAACTGGGCAGACTGAGATATAGCTTTGTTGGGAAAGATTCAAGACAAGCTGCAATTTATTGATTTAAATCCTTGCTAACTCTGGGCTTAAAGGGGTTATCCCAAGATTCTGATCATATCTATTGTGAAAGATATAGATATCTATTTCCCCAATAAAGTTATTGTCAATAATCCCTTAACATAACCTTGTTTTGGTTACAAATGTGGTTATATCCTCCTGTAGTCCACCAGTATTCAGGCAAACAGATTCTTTTTTTTTCCTGCAATACAGAGTATATAGGCACGTCAGTGGCGTGTATAACAGTGCATTTGTGGTGGTTTCTCCATAGAAGTTAATATATTCTGTTCTACTACGTGAAGTAGCACAGCCTGTGAGCATGAGCGACTGCGCTGTTGATGGTGCATTAATATTGCATTGCATTAATATTGCATTCATATTTTTATGTAAAAATAAGTCACTTACTAATGTACTTTAATTTAAAATTTGGTGCTAAATCATGCAGTTCAAACCCGGTGAATTGTTCCCGGAAGTCCTGCAGCTTTTCTAATATTGATGACACGCCGACACAAGCACACGTGATTGAGGGCTTGCTTCCTGTGCTGTTCATGTTGGCGTGTTATCAATGGCATGACCGCAACGTGCTGTCACATTGCCTATGGCTGGAGTCCCCGAGCAGAGCATCAGCTAGTGCTTTGCTCGGGACTCCAGCACTGCTACCGACATTTAGTCAGTGACTTACGGGATTTTCTATTTAATGGAAGCCATGGCATTAGTGTCGTTTCGAAATTTCGCAGTTTATCATGCACATAGTCTTCAACGCATTCTTTTATTATTATTATCTCAAATTTACACAGATATGTCAGCATTGTGTCCTAGATGTGGTAGATGCACAAAATTTTATTTATATTGGTCTTATTTTCTTGAAATAATTAAAAATAATTTAAGGTAATAATTCATTTGGATATAAGTCACGCATCTAAAGTAAAAAAGAAAATAACTAGATTGTCTGGGTGTCTGTTTCAGACTATTAACAAAAACATTGATATCTAAAAAAGAAAAACACCTACAATGCAAGAATGACACCAACTGGTGAATTAGAATTTAAAATATGAAAAAGTAGTCTATTAAAATTTAGGAATACACAGTTCCTTAAATAATAAATATGGAGTGTGAGTGCGAAGAAGATAGCAGGTCTTATATGAAATACCAAACTAGGCCCCCCTTGGTATTGTTGCTGAGTTTTTAGAATCAAAACAGAGAGCTCCAGTGTTTGTCTTCATCTCCATGCACTTTCCATGATCCTTCGTGCAATCATTACCCATACCTCCCAATTTTCAAATATCACAAAGAGGGAGAACAGATGCTGCCCGCCGGGCAATTTTTCTTTCTTTTAAGCCACGCCTCTAAACCCACCGCATCCCTGCCCATACACGCCCGGGTGAGCCTACACAGTATCATGCTCCCATAGTGCCTCCCACATAGTATAATACTAAATAGCCCTCTAGCTGCCACCATAAAGTATAATGCCCCCATAGCTGCCACCAACCAGTATACTGCCCCATAGATGCACCGATAAAGTATAAAGCCAACACAGATGCCCCCATACAGTATAATACCCACACAGATGCCCCCATACTGTATAATACCCACACAGATTCTCCCATACAGTATAATGCCCATACAGATGCTCCCATGCAGTATAATGCCCAAACAAATTCCCCCATACAGCATAATGCCCCCATAGCTGCCCCCATACAGTATAATTCCCCTTTAGCTACCCCTAGGGCCAGTGCCTCTCCTCAGGACCAAACCCTCTCCAGTGAACTAGATAGAAGGTTCTTCCTCCTATTCTCTTAAAGTCCAGAATCTCTTTTAACTCGAAGACATCAGGCGACCCGCTGGGAGCATTTGCAGACCTAGGAGCTTTACTGAAGCGGTTCAGAACCACAGGCTTAAGGAGGGACACGTGAAATGAGTTGGGGATCTTGAGAGTGGGAGGCAACCGAAGTTTATATAATACAGGGTTAATCTGTTGCAGAACTTCGAAAGGACCAAGGAACCTGGGAGCGAATTTGTGGGAGGGCATCCTGAGATGAATGTTTCTCAAGGATAGCCAGACTTTGACTCCAGACAGGGGCAAAGCTAAAGGCCCCGATGCAAAGATTCTTCTTGGGCCCTCCCCCCAACTTTTCATGGCCGACGGCTCGCAGCTGTCAGCTACATCGCTGGGTCTCCTTAGTGACCCAACGATGCAGCACTAGTAACCAGGGGCGTCACTAAGGTCTTGAAACGTCAGGGGAAATAGCCCCAATACATATACCCTACCAAAAAATGTGAGAGCGTGTATGTATATGTGTATATAGAAGACAGCATATATATAGCACTACCACCCTATAGCTATGGATAGGATTAGATACAGTGGATCAGCTGACTGTATCACACATGATAGGATTAGATACAGTGGCTCAGCGGACAGTATTACACATAATAGGTTGACGAGGGTTGTGTGGGATTTTTATTTCAATAAAATATTTTTCCTATGTCTTTGTATTTTTCTAAACTTTATTACTACCACTTTAGAAATGGCCGCTGGCTGATTGACTGCATCCCGTAATAAGGCGAGGCTTAATGTTAGACATGAAGAGGCTAACACTAAACCCATTATTACCCTGGTACCCACCGCCACCAGGGGTACCGGGAACGATCCAGTACCCGACCATCTGTAGTGATGGTTGGGCACTGGCGCGGCCGCAGGCTGGTATCACCAGGCTGGGAAAGCCCAAAAACAGTGGCTGGTTCTAATAATGGGGGAACCACACATCGTTCTTTCCAATTATGTATTTATTTTTAATAAAAAAATTAAAGTGGGGTTCCCCAATTTTTGATAACCAGCCAGATACAACACAGCAGCAGCACCCTATCATTACCAGGGTGGGAAGGGCCACTGTTTCTGGCCTTTCCCAGCCTAATAACAACAGCCACCCCAGTGCCCGGCCATCAATACAGATGTTTGGGTACTGGATCGTACCCGGATCTTCCCGGCACCCCTGGTAGTGGTGGGTACCGGGGTAATAATGGGGGTTAGTGTTAGCCTCTGCAACGGCTAACACTAAGCCCTGCCTTAGTAATTGATGCTGTCAATCAGCAAGCAGCTATTAATAAGGCAGTAGTAATAAAGTTTAAAAAAAATATTTTTTTTTTGAAATAAAAAAAAAACACACAACCCTCATTAACCATTTTATTGTTAATAAAAAAAGCCGTCATTAAAATAGTCCAACGACCGAACCTTTAAAAAAATACAAACACAAAAAAAACCTTAGTAAGGGACTATTCACATCACCGCTGATGTTCTGTCTGAGGTTTCCGTCGAGTAACCCCTCACCGGAAAGGTAAACTGAAACCTCAGCTTCCGTTTCCCTCACCATTGATCCCCATGGTGAAGGAAACGTTGCTAAAGGTTTCCGTTTGTCACCGTTGTGACAGGGTTCTGTTGTTTTGAATCAATCAGTCAACTGCACTATTGTATGATTAGATACAGGGTCCAGCAGACAGTAAGAGGTTGTCCAATCCCTAAATATTGATGGCCTCTCCTCAGGATAGCCCATCAATAGCTGATGGGTTGGAGTCCGAATACGGGGATCCCTGCCAATCGGCTGTTTTGAAGGGGGTGCAGCACTCGTATAAGCACTGCTTTCCCTTCATTTTCCTCACTTGCTCACACTGTGAATTGCTGACACGCCCGTGTCGGCGATTAAGTGTGTAAAAAAGTGACCGGAATGAAGTGGAAGTAGCGCTCGTACAAGCGCTGCACCCCCTTCAAAACAGCTGATTGGTGGGGTTCCCGGGAGTCGGACCCCGACCCATCAGCTCCAGCAGACAGTGGTATTAAACTTACTCTCCTCTTTGGCTGCAGCAGAAGTCCTGACTCCATCCAGGGTCGGGATGTTGTGCGTAGCGCATAGCGTTGTGACGTCATGTGCTGCGCACAGCGCTGTGACGTCAGGATCTCCTCTGCGCTCCGGAAAGAGGGTGGTAATTACTGTCAGTTATTATAGTAATGGGGGCCCATGTACTTTATTACATAGGGCCCAGTTACTATGGTAACTTTTGATTGATGTGGTGTGGGGGGCCGCAGGCCCTCCTGGCTTCGGGGGCCCGGTCGCAATTGCGGGAAAGTTTTGGGAAACCTAGCAGAATTGTCGTAATCATCTGACATAAGTTCTTGCATTCTCATAAGAAGGTTTACTACCATGACCCACTCAAATGTGGAAGGAACCTGTGTGGATTTCCAGTGGCGAGGAATCACAGTTCTAGCTGCTGTCAGGAAATGTCTAAGAAGACCCTTTTTAAGGCCGTATAGCATCCCTGGTATAATAGTTAGTAGACCCGCTACAGGAGTAGCAGGAACTGTAGAGGCTGTAAGTTTATTGTAGAGGTCAAATATTGTTATCCAAAACGGGTACAATAATGGGCAGTCCCACAAAATATGTAGCATGGTCCCAGGGGCCCTCACACAAAGCCAGCAAAGATCTGACACAGAGGGGAAAATCCTATGCAAAAGAAATGGGCACCTGTACCACCTGGTGAGAATTTTATAATTATTTTCTTGTGCAAAACATGTAGTAGGGAAATTATGCGTAAGTATGAATGCCTTCTGCCAATCTTCATCCAAGTTCTTTTTCCCAAGACTTAATATAAGTAAATTGTGTTCGAGAAAAAGAGGGCTGGAGGAAAGTGCGTAACGAAGAGAGCAAATGAGATGGAGAAGAAGACTGATGTAGAAAGGACTCCAGAGGAGTCTTATCTTGAGTGAGGACAGTACAGTCCTCCATAGAAGATATGTATGATCTTAATTGTAGATATGGCAACCCTCACCCCAATCTCCTCTCCGGGCAATCATTTGCCAAAACACTGAGATGATGCAGCTCCCCAGTTGAAGAGATCGCTTTTGCCAAGCAGACATTGTCAGAACTCTGCCAACTCAGAAAATCCACTGCTCCAACTGCAGGAGGAAAGGCAGGGTTGTCAAAAAGTGGAGTGAGAGGGCCTGGTCTATGTGAAAGGTCTGTGATTTAAAGCATGCAATCCCATGCCAGCAAAAATTGCCGGGTTAACAAACGAAGTGAGTCCATCTATGTGAGCTATTTAACCATGGGAGCGAAGTTAGGGCCAGGGACGACGTGTCTCTCTCAATCCTGACCAATTGCTTATTGACCGATGATCTAAACCAGTCTGCCACCCTAAGAAAAATCGCTGCACAATGAAATTGTGCAAAATCAGGTAATCCAGTTCCATTTCCTCAAGCCGATTTAGGTCGACAGAGAACCAAGAATCTAATGCGTGGTCTGGATGAACCCCATACAAATTTGCTAATGGCTCTGTTAAATTTGCAAAAAAATGATGAGGGAACAATAATGGGAAAGTCTTAAATACGTACAAAAATTTTGATAAAATGTCAATTTTAACGGTGTTTATGCGACCAAACCAGGACATACATTTACAGCTATAATTTTCCAAATCCTTGAGAGTTTGTTTAAGGATTGGGGTATAGTTTAGAGTAAATAAGTCCACAGGTTGTTAGGAATTTCTATTCCCAGGTATTTGAGAGAGATAGTACGCCATTTGAAAGAGAATGTTTGAGCGACATGCCCAGCCAAAATATTCTGCAAAGATACATTCAAGGCCTCCGATTTGGAGTAGTTGGTCTTGAAGTTACTAAGCTGACCAAACTGCTCAAACTCCACCATCAATGATGGTAATGTAATCAAGGGATCCGTAATATACAGCAGGTGATCTTCTGCGTAGAGTGCCAGCTTGTGAGAATGGGAACCAACCTGTATGCCATGATTGTTGTATAAAAAAAAAAAGTATAAAAGAAAAAAAAAATTATTAGAGCAATATAACAGGCAATAATGTGATCTCAGTACGATGAGAGACGACGCTTGGAAGCATCAGAACAGCATATCAAGTCAGGTAATCACTCCGGTACAGCAAGATGCCCTCATTGCCGGCCTCTATTAGCTACTGGTGAGCTATCACGACAGGGCAATATTGCGCGTTGAGGAGGAGGTGGAACATAAGGCCAAATAATCAATCACATATGAGAAACATCGAAGTATAAAGAAAATAATTATTATAACAATATAACAGGCAATAATGTGATCTCAGTACGATGAGAGACGACACTTTGGAGAATCAGAAGAGAAGATTGGATTAGATCAGGTAATGACTCCGGGTTCAGCAAGATGCCCTTGATGTTGGCCTGCATGAGCTAATGTTGAGCGATCACGATGGCGCAACCTTGCGCGTTGAGGAGAAGGTGGAACATAAAGCCAATCCAAAATCGGGACCCTCGGCAAGTCGAGATCAGCACAAAACATAGGTATATTTTCCGGATCTCTGACGAACAACAAGGCCGCAATACAGACATAAACCAGAAGAGCGTCTGCGCTGTTTCTCCTGCTCGGACAACTTGACTCTGTCTACCTGCATCGGTTCTTCAGGTAGCGCAACAGGGGAAGGCATGTCACGTAGGGTTCGTGGACCCACAGGGCCGTGCCACCTTGGTGGTATGGCAGCTGGCCAACAGGGTGCAGGTCAGAGTCTATAGTATATATAGGCTACCTGTTGCAGCTCAGACAGTAGCAAGGCAGGCTTGGCTGGGACTAGGCAGCAGGTAGACGTCAGCCGTGGAGTAGCAGGACAGGCATGGTATACAGCACAGCACGGCAACAGCTCAACACGGCACTAGTTCAGGATACAGGTTACAGGATACAGGAACAGGGAACACTGGGAGCAGGAAACACCATTTGCAAGACAAACTTAGGATACGACAATAACGCTCAGGCGTGGTAGGAAGGGTCTGAGACCTTCTTATAGCCCAGGGTGCTCTGGGAGCAATATGCTAAATCTCCCACATGCGTGCGTTCTGGCTTCTTGAGTCTGGACTGAGCTCGCAAGCGCACCCTGGTGGTCACTGTGGAACAGGACGTCCCTGGATCCTCATGTCGACCCGGGTGGCCAACAGGATGAACGCATCCAAGGTAGAAGGAAGGTTTCAGGCTGCTAGCATGTCCTTGATGTGTGAGTACAGTCCCTGCCAAAAGGTCACCACCAACGCCTCATTGTTCCATGCTAACTCTGTAGCAGGTTACGAAAGGAGATGGCATACTCTCCTACTGTGGAGCCAACTTGCTTGAGGATTAGCAGAGATGCTGCGGCAGAAGATGTTCGGCCTGGCTCCTTTAGCACGGCATGGAAAAACCAGGAAAGGACCATTTGCTATACAGACATGGGAAAACTACAACAACACTCAGGCAGGGAGTGGAAGGGTGGAACCCTTCTTATGGTCCAGGATGGACAGGGGTTGATTAGGGAACTTAACAGTGAGAGCAGGACCAGGTGGCTGCGACTGCTGGCGTCCTCTAGGAGGGAGACGCCAGCAGGAAGCCAACGGATTGTGGTCGCGGGCATCGCCAGGTAAGGAACGGCGGCGATCCGTGACCACGGCTGTGACAGTACCCCCCGCTTTACGCCCCCTCTTCTTAAGCCCAAAGTGCAAGAGGAACTTAATATTTGACTTGGATCACAACAATGCAACAGTGCTTCTTCCTTATGGGAGCAAGCAGACGAACTGAGGTTGGGGACGTCGATCCCGCTAGAGTCCCCCTGGGAGAGGTAGTGCCTGAACCCATGTTACTCTGCTCAGCCGTCTATGCGCCTCTGACAGTTACAGCGGGAGCTACCCGCTATTCCAGAATGCTAGAGATCAGGAGATACACTTCCGTCCTCCTTGCTGTGCCGTGGGTATCAAGAGAACTATCCGAACCTTCCGGCACCACCGTGGGTCCTTGTGGTGCTAACCGCTACCTTTCACGGTCTATCCTCTCCCGCCCTCAGCCGTCGGCCGATAGGGATCGGACACCCCTAGGAACGCAACCAAGATTTGGGGTACAGGTGTGAGAGAGTGTTATTCGTCCATTAACACATCCTGGGTTGTTTGTCACCCTGTCGCTTTTAATACTGTCTGCTCCCAGTAAATTTCCTTCTCATCCACTTAAACAGTTCAGCACAAATCTCTGCTCAACATTACAACATATTCTCTGTTTTTTCAGCTCAGGGAAATGGGTTTCAACAGGCAAAGAAGAGGAGCAGCAGTAGTGAGAGAACGATACACTATTCCAGATGAATCAGCTAACACAGTCCTCTGAAGTCATTCTCAGCAGTATAAGGTCTCACACAGACGCCATTAACAGTGTGGGCACCAGGTTACACAGGGCCCTTATCTCAGGTGCTGGCCAGCTCCAAGGCTTTCCTCTTTTCCAGTACAGCTTCTCCTGCTGCCACCTCCTCTGCTGTCCTCTCATCTCTAAACCTCCAATGTTGGCTCCCTCCCTTCTCTCTGCATCTTCTCTCTTTCTCCACCGTGTCACATGGCAACCACTGACTTCAACTTCCTGCCAGACAGCTCTATCTCTTCAGTCACTGGTCCTGCAGTGACACCTTGTGGCTGCTAATAACATGGCAGGCATACACAGGATAACACATATAGTAGGTGCAGATAAAACAGGAGGAGTCATCACTCCAGACAAGAGGGAACACAGAATAAAAGCACCACTAAACATGAAAGATGCACAGGGAAGACAGTTCAATTTAAAAAGGCAGTATCACCCCCTTACATGTGTTTGTGGGAAAACCCCTTTAATTTGTAATATATGAAGTTTCAGATCCTTAATTGGTCACATCCTGCTGCAGCCAGTCGCTGGCCTCAGCGGTTATGCTGCCATGAATGGCAAGTGACCGCTGAGGCCAGATTTTCATTGCAGCTATGGGGGTATTCTACTATATGAGGGAAGCTATGGAGAACTATACTGCATGGGAGCATCTCTGTCGGCATTATACTGTATGGGTGCCACTATGGGGGCCTTATATTGTTTTGGGTCAGCTATGGGGCACTATACTGTATGGGAGGTACTATGGGGGATTATATTGTGTGGGACGCACTATGGGGTGTTATACAGTGTGGGGGTCAGCAATGGGGGCATTATATTGTGTGGAAGGCACTATCGGTATTATACAGTGTGGAGGTCAGCTATAGGGGCATTATACTAGGGATTCTATGGGAGCTTTGTACTGGGTGGGCTGAACAGGATGTGTATGGGCGGGGTTAGAGACGTGGCTTAATAGGGGGAAAATTTGCTTCGCGCACCACTTCAGTTGTCCCTCTTTCCGAAACTGCAAAGTTGGGAGGTATGATTGTGGCAGATGAAGGATTTGGACTTTCCCCCCATGTGTTGCAGCCATTCCCCCGGTATGGTTTGGATGAAAGGAGGCATATTTTTAACTACCCGCTCACCTGTACGAGACAGTATGTGGAGTGTGGCTTCAGGATTCTAAACAGCAAGTGGCAGGTATTCCAGACACCTCTACAAATGGATCCAAAGAACGTGATGCTGGAAATCCAAGCCAGTGTCATCACAACTTCTGCTGGATTCATGTGTCTGCGCTTGACAGTGATCTGGAGTGGTTTGTTGAGACTTCTACCATCCCTGTGGACAACACCCTGCATGAAAGATCTGGAGCAGCTGTATTGTCGATCTGGGAATTCTGTGTGGTCTACTTCCTCTCCTCTGCTGGGGCTGTTCCTTGGCAGATGGATGCAATCTACGGTGGTAGTTTGATTTGGACACTTGTCTTTCCTGTGTTGGTTCTGGACTGTTGCTTTTCTTAGCTAGTTAGTTCTTCCTGGTTTTAGTTATTATTTAGGGACTCGCAAGACAATGAGGACCCTTGACGTGGGTTGCGAGCTTATGTATTTCTGCAGAAATACCACCATGTTTTTGTTTTAGGGTTTTTTGTTTTAACATTTTTCATTTTTATTTTTTCAATTTGTCACATTTTTCGTAAAAAACTTTTCCCCTTTTTTTAGTTTTTTATTAAAAAGGTATTGTGTGCAGAAATACAAACCAATACCTCATTATATATATATTTGTATTTCAATCTAAGTTTAGTGAAGGAAAAATAACAAAAAAAGTGGTTCACAATGAAACTTGCAAGAACACATAAAATAAACCGTGCAAAACAACAAGAGATGATAAAAGATATTGTAAAGAATTGCAAAAATGCAAAAAATTTGCTTTTGTTCTGTGTAGTGTGTTATTATTCATGACTGCATACATTCCACATTCAGCACACATACTCATGCATTCCATATACAACACATATACCCATACATTCCACATACAGCACACATAACCATACATTCTACATACAACACACATACCCACACATTCCACATATAACACACATACCCATACATTCTGCATACATCAAACATACCCATACATTCTACATACAGCACACATACCCATACGTTCTACATACAGCACGCATACCAATACATTCCACCTACAGCACACATATCTATACATTCTGCATACATAATACATACCCATGCATTCTACATACAGATGTAGCCGTCTTTACCTTGACTTTTAACACATTAAATAAACAATGGCTAGATCTCTTATCTTGACTTTTTCAATGCCTTTTGTTGTGTGATATCACGCTGAAGCTAGTTATCAGAATCAAGTTAAAGATGGCTACATCCGTACAACACATATACCCATACATTTTACATAAAACACACATACCCATACATTCCACATACAGCACACATACTCATACATTCCAGATACAGCACACATATCCATACATTCCACATATAGCACACATACAATACATTCCACATACATCAAACATACTCATACATTCTACATATAACAGATATACCCATACATTTTACATACAGGACACATACACAAAAATGAACAACAAAAGGGAATTTAAACTTATAACTGGTTATCAATTTTTATAAAATACATTTTTGTAAAGAAAAAATATATAATACAAAATAAAATATACATTAAAAAAAAAAAATCACAAATCCACGAATTCAGATGACATACACCATGAACAGTGCCTCTAGAATGGTCCCCCACTGTACTTGAGAGAAGTATGGGTAGTTGCACTGCCCAGTGGAAAAAGAGGGGCTTGGGGTCTGGTACATGCCCTTATCCTGGGTGTACAGGGGCTGGGAAGGGTTGTAGTAACTCTTGTACTGCGGTGGCCTCAGTGGTGGTGGTGGAGTTGGTAGGGGGATGGTGTTTGCACACCCAGCCTGCTCCGATGGAACTCTATGGCATTATAGAGTTCCATCGGAGAAGGACTGTGTCATGCCCATGACCGTGGGCCGTCAGACTCACTCATCTCCAGATGCCCACAGACATGGATCTGTGAGCGCTGGTCCCCGTCTCCTCCTCAGGAACACCAGCGCTCACTTCCGCTTCTCCTGGCTGGGTCCCGTAGCATGCGTTCTCATGCTTGCGCCCGCTCTTAAAGGGCCAGCGCGCGCACCTGAATTCAAGTACTAAATTAGCCCATGCACACACTTGACTATAAGAGGGGCCCAGCCCCTTCCTGCCATGTCTGAGCCTTGTTGTCGTTATCCTAGTATGTCTATGCAAATGGTCTCCTAAGTGTTTTCCAGTTCCCAGTGTTCCCCTCACCTGCTACCTGTAACCTGTATCCCGTGCTATCCTGGTCAAGTGCCGCGTTGAGCTGAAGTCGTGCTGCGCTGTGTACCACGCCTGTCCTGCTACACCACGGCTGGTGCCTGCCTGCTGCCTAGTCCTAGCCGAGCCTGTCTTGCTACTGTCTGAGCTACCACAGGTACACTATACGAACTATAGACTGTGACCTGTGTCCTGTTGGCCAGCTGGCATATCGTCAAGGCGTTACGGCCCAGTGGGTCCACATACGCAACGTGGCAGACTGTTAGCAAACACCACCATGACCCCCAGAATGGCCAACTCACATTTGAGGAGGCATTCCTGGGGCACCGGAAAACAAAGAGTCGTTATAAATGGAACTTAAAATGGGCTAAAGTCAGCAGCGGGGTACCACAAGGATCGATGTTAGGCCCAATTCTTTTTACTCCCTTTATTAATGACCTTGTGATTGGGATTGATAGCAACGTGTCATATTTTGCTGATGATACAAAACTTTGTAGGATACTTAAAACTAAACTTGACTATAAAATATTACAGAAAGACCTAGATAAGCTGGCAGCATGGGCAAAAACATGGCAGATGAAATTTAATGTTGATAAATTTAAAGTAATGCACCTAGGACGCAATAATAGCATTAATTCATATACATTAAATGGAATAAATCTGGGGATAACGGAACAGGAGAAGGATATTACCGTTCAAAAGTTTAGGGTCACTTAGAAATTTCCTGATTTTTGAAAGAAAAGCACAGTTTTTTTCAATGAAGATAACATTAAATTACTCAGAAATACACTCTATACATTGTTAATGCGCTAAATGACTATTCTAGCTGCAAACGTCTGGTTTTTAATGCAATATCTACATAGGTGTATAGAGGCCCATTTCCAGCAACCATCACTCCAGTGTTCTAATGGTACATTGTGTTTGCTAACTGTGTTAGAAGGCTAATGGATGATTAGAAAACACTTGAAAACCCTTGTGCAATTATGTTAGCACCGCTGTAAATAATTTTGCTGTTTAGAGGAGCTATAAAACTGACCTTCCTTTGAGCTAGTTGAGAATCTGGAGCATTACATTTGTGGGTTCGATTAAACTCTCAAAATGGCTAGAAAAAGACAGCTTTCATGTGAAACTCGACAGTCTATTCTTGTTCTTAGAAATGAAGGCTATTCCATGCGAGAAATTGCCAAGAAACTGAAGATTTCCTACAACGGTGTGTACTACTCCCTTCAGAGGACAGCACAAACAGGCTCCAATCAGAGTAGAAAGAGATGTGGGAGGCCCCGCTGCACAACTGAGCAACAAGACAAGTACATTAGAGTCCCTAGTTTGAGAAATAGACGCCTCTCAGGTCCTCAACTGGCAGCTTCATTAAATAGTACCCGCCAAAACGCCAGTGTCAACGAGGCGACTCCGGGATGCTGGCCTTCAGGGCAGAGTGGCAAAGAAAAAGCTATATCTGAGACTGGCTAATAAAAGGAAAAGATTAATGTGGGCAAAACCACAAAGACATTGGACAGAGGAAGATTGGAAAAAAGTGTTATGGACAAACAAATCGAAGTTTGAGGTGTTTGGATCACACAGAAGAACATTTGTGAGACGCAGAACAACTGAAAAGATGCTGGAAGAGTGCCTGACGCCATCTGTCAAGCATGGTGGAGGTAATGTGATGGTCTGGGGTTGCTTTGGTGCTGGTAAAGTGGGAGATTTGTACAAGGTAAAAGGGATTTTGAATAAGGAAGGCTATCACTCCATTTTGCAACGCCATGCCAAACCCTTGTTGGCAAGCACAGCAGTCAGACTTTTTTGTAGTTGATGATGAAGTTTGCACACTTGTTAGATGGAATTTTGGCCCACTCCTCTTTGCAGATCATCTGTAAATCATTAAGATTTCGAGGCTGTCGCTTGGCAACTCGGATCTTCAGCTCCCTCCATAAGTTTTCGATGGGATTAAGGTCTGGAGACTGGCTAGGCCACTCCATGACCTTAATGTGCTTCTTTTTGAGCCACTCCTTTGTTGCCTTGGCTGTATGTTTCGGGTCATTGTCGTGCTGGAAGACCCAGCCACGAGCCATTTTAAATGTCCTGGTGGAGGGAAGGAGGTTGTCACTCAGGATTTGACGGTACATGGCTCCATCCATTCTCCCATTGATGCGGTGAAGTAGTCCTGTGCCCTTAGCAGAGAAGCACCCCCAAAACATAATGTTTCCACCTCCTTGCTTGACAGTGGGGACGGTGTTCCTTGGGTCATAGGCAGCATTTCTCTTCCTCCAAACACGGCGAGTTGAGTTAATGCCAAAGAGCTCAATTTTAGTCTCATCTGACCATAGCACCTTCTCCCAATCACTCTCAGAATCATCCAGATGTTCATTTGCAAACTTCAGATGGGCCTGTACATGTGCCTTCTTGAGCAGGGGGACCTTGCGGGCACTGCAGGATTTTAATCCATTACGGCGTAATGTGTTACCAATGGTTTTCTTGGTGACTGTGGTCCCAGCTGCCTTGAGATCATTAACAAGTTCCCCCCGTGTAGTTTTCGGCTGAGCTCTCACCTTCCTCAGGATCAAGGATACCCCACGAGGTGAGATTTTGCATGGAGCCCCAGATCGATGTCGATTGACAGTAATTTTATATGTCTTCCATTTTCTTACTATTGCACCAACAGTTGTCTCCTTCTCACCCAGCGTCTTACTTATGGTTTTGTAGCCCATTCCAGCCTTGTGCAGGTCTATGATTTTGTCCCTGACATCCTTAGAAAGCTCTTTGGTCTTGCCCATGTTGTAGAGGTTAGAGTCAGACTGATTAATTGAGTCTGTGGACAGGAGTCTTTTATACAGGTGACCATTTAAGACAGCTGTCTTTAATGCAGGCATCAAGTTGATTTGGAGTGTGTAACTGGTCTGGAGGAGGCTGAACTCTTAATGGTTGGTAGGGGATCAAATACTTATTTCTCTGTGTACAATGCAAATAAATATATATAATTTGACTATGTGATTTTCAGTTTTTTTTTTTAAATATAATCTATCTCTCACTGGTAAAATTAACCTAGCCTAAAAATTCTAGACTGTTCATGACTTTGACAGTGGTCAAACGTACAAAATCAGCAAGGCATCTTCTTTGAAAAAAACTGTGCTTTTCTTTCAAAAATAAGGAAATGTCTAAGTGACCCTAAACTTTTGAACGGTAGTGTATATATATATATATATATATATATATATATATATATATATATATATATAAAAGAGTAGGGTATTCTGGTAGCAAATAAGCTAAGCAGCAGCACTCCATGTCAAGCAGCAGCTACAAAAGCAAATAGGCTTTTAGGGTGCATGGAATGAGGCTTATAGGTAATAAATAATCAAGCAATGAATGACGTGTAATTTATTGAGAAAGGTTGAACTTGATGGAGTCTTTTTTAACCTATGTAACCATGTAACCTGCTTCAAATGTGTGGCCACTGTGAGAGCGAAGGTGTTCTGCAGGCTTTCCTCTTGATGCCTGGTTAGATGGGCCATCAGCTGGGCATCAATCATAGCCCTGGTATCCTCTTCTCCCCGGCCACACTTTCGCCCTCTTGATCTCGATGCTCGAGGTTCTGAAGGAGGTTTAACTGGGCATTCTGGGTCCCGTGGCAACAGATCAGGCGTAGCTTGGGCAATTGCCCAGCTTGCCCCCCTAACACCGGCCCTGTTTACACCTATATACTCTATTTACGTATAGACTCATCTGAGTATTCCTCATGGAAACTCTAGTTCTAGGATTAAAAACAAAGAAAACATATAATCTAGGTAAAGTGTGCTCCATCTACTAAAATATTAAAAATAGTCCTTGCTACACACAAGTATCTGTGCAACTTACCATAGGCCCATGTATCCATAGATTCACAATGCAGAAAAACTCCTAGCTTTCTCATATTACATACAATATATATATATATATATATATATATATATACAATATTCCATTTTATTACAGCTGGTGCTTGGTACCCACAAATATATATTTGTAAACAGGGCCAACATTAGGGGCAGGCAAACTGGGAAATTGCCCAGTGCCTCCATCTTCTCAGGGCCCCCTGTCCGCTATAGCAGCCATAGCGGCTTCTACGGGGCCTGAGACATGAGGGGGCCCACGCCGCCTGGCACATATCATGCCCGGTGGCGTCGCTAGCACCGGAGGGGGCCCCGATGCCAGTGACAGCCACATTCAATTGTATTTGCGTCCTCAGGATGCAGATACAATTGAATAGTATAGGCTGCAGGCCACGTTAAGCCTGCAGCCTATAAGGTGCTGGGAAGACTCCCTGCGCAGGCCGGCGTGATGACGCCATCACGCTGGCTTGTGCAAGTGTCCCACCCGGAGGCTGTGCAGTGCTCTGTCCATCGTGGGAACGGGGCAAGGTAAGTACAATTTTCTTTGGGGGACTGTGTGACACTATATACAAGGGGAGGGGGTAGCTGTGTGGCACCATATACAAGGGGATGGGGGAGCTGAGTGTCACTATATTCTAGGGGAGGGGGTCTGTGTGGCACTATATACGAGGGGAGGGGGGCTGTGTGGCACTATATACAAGGGGAGGGGTCTGTGTGGTACTATAGACAAGGGGACAGGGGAGCTGTGTGGCACTATATACAAGGGGAGAGGGGGAGCTGTGTGGCACTATAGACAAAGTGAGAGGGGAGCTGTGTGGCACTATCTACAAGGGAAGCAGGCTGTGTGACACTATATACAAGGTGAGGGGGAGCTGTATGGCATTATATACAAGTGGGGGCTGTGTGGCTCTATATACAAGGGGAGGGGAGCTGTGTGGCATTATATACAAGGGGAGGGGGAGCTGTGTGGCACTATATATAAGGGGGCTGTGTGGCTCTATATACAAGGTGAGCAGGTAGCTGTGTGGCACTATAGACAAAGGAGGGCTGTGTGGCAATAAATACAAGGGGGACTATGTGGCACTATATACAAGGAAGGGAGGTTGTGTGACACTATATACAAGTGGGGACTGTGTGGCACTATATACAAGGGAGGGGGGCTGTGTGGCGCTATATACAAGGGGGCTTGTGTGGCACTATATAGAAGGGGGCTGTGTGGCACATATACAAGGGGGGCTGTGTGGCACTGTCTACTAAGGAGGGTCTGTGTGGCATTATCTGCTAAGGGGGGGTTATGTGGCACTTTCTACTAGGATGGCTGTATGGCACTATATATAATGGGGCAGGCTGTGTGGTGCTATCTACAGGGGGCTGTGTGTGGCGCTATCTACAGTGGGCTGTGTGTAGCACTATCTACAGGGGATGCTGAGGCGCTATATGTAGGGGGCACAAAGGGGGCATAATTACTGTGGGGACACAAAGGGGGCACGGTTACTGATGGGATACTTTTATTGTGTCGAGTACTGAGGGATCATTATTACCATCCGGGGCACTGTGGATTAGGAGTTTGGTTAAAGGATCGGGTATTGGTGTGGTGGGTGGTGGAAAAGCAAGAAACCAACATGTTGGTGTGTCAAATTCTGCAGGGACGAGTCGTGGGTGGAATAAGTCGTCACAGGTCTGGGCCGGATGGAGAAACAAAGGGAAAGTGAACGACTCTAATCAGAGAAAACATCACCTGTGAGACACTGGGTATAAATGTGCTGTAATCACTTATATTGTCTGCAGAGCTCCTGTGTATAATTGACATCTACCACTATATAGTTACTACATGGTGGTAATATTGGTATTTGAGTTGTGTTTTTATTCAGTAACAGTATGGTGGCATTATTCAGTCACTATGTGGTTATGGTGTGGCAGTATTATTCAGTAACAGTATGGGGTTTTATGATTTAGTCACTATGTGTTTATGGTGTGGTGGTATTATTCAGTAACAGTATGGGGGTATTCAGTCACTATGTGGTAATGGTGTGGTGGTATTATTCAGTAACGGGGGGTATTATTCAGTCACCATGTAGTTTTGGTGTGGCGGTATTATTCAGTAACAGTATGGGGGTATTATTTAGTCAGTATGTGGTTATGGTGTGGAGGTATTATTCTGTAACAGTATGGAAGTATTATTCAGTTACTATGTGGTTATGGTGTGGTGGTGTTATTTGGATCTTATATTGTATTATTAATGGTAATATTGGTCTTATAATAGTGAGTTGTGTTCAGTAACAGTATGCAGGTAATATTTAATCTGGCAAAGTGGTATAATTTAATAGTTGTATATGTATACAGATAATTTTTTGGTGTGAGACGGGGAACATATACTTTGGGGCTTGCAACACTCCTGGACGTGCTAGAAATCAGCAATGCAGTTCTCTGCACACCACCTTCTTAAATTACTGCATTATTGATACTGTAATTCAGCATTTGGGACCCCACTTTTAACTTTGCCCATGGCCACACTTTGTATAAAACCGGCCCTGGGTGTAAAACAATGTAACTAAGTTTAGGACACGGTCAATTTTGGCCTTGAGGACGGAACAATTTTTTTTAAATTTCCCTCTTTGCATCACGACGCTCATAACTTTTTTATTTTTTGTACGACGTAGTTGTATGAGACTTTGTTTTTTTGCGGGACGAGTTGGACTTTATGTAGGTAGCATTTTTTGGTACAAATACATCATCGTTTAATTTATATAAATTTTTATTTTAGCAAAAATGCAGAAAAAAAAGCAGTTCCGCTGCAGTTTTATTTATTTTTTTACACCATACACCGATCATCATAAATAATGTTATACATTTGTTGTTTAGGTTGTTACGGTCGTGGCAATACCAAATATGTCTATATTATTTCATGTTTTGATACTTAAATTTTAAAACGTTTATTTATTGTAAAAAATGTGTATTTCTGTGTATTTTTCAACTTTTTCTTTTTTATTTAACATATTTTTATTTTTACATCAATTTAACTTTTTTTTTAATCCTATAAAGGGATTTTTCATTTTAATTTTAATTTTTTAACTGTAATATACTGGCATATGTCTATATGCCAGTACATTAGCCTGTGTACTGATTGTACACAGGCAGTTGTTAGGGCATACCTCAGTATGCCCTAACAACAGGAAATATGTTCAGACAGCCCTGGGGTCCTTCAATGGACCCTGGGCTGCCTGGCCACACAAGTTATGGGCTTTGATCGTGTCACAAGGATTCTCTGTGACGTGATCAATGGGCAATCCCCCCTCCTTGAACTCCCCAATCAGCTGTTATCGCTGCATTCAAGGTTAATGGCAGAGAGAAGATGCTTCTCTTCTCTCCGCCATTGGAGTGGGGCCGTGGCTGCGTATTACAGCCGTTGCCCCGCTCTTGATCGCGTGCGGAGATGGCTGTCACACAGGACGAGAATGCTCGTCCTAATGCGCCAAGTACCCGCCGCTCAGGATGAGCATTCTCGTCCTGTGTCGGCAACCAGTTAAATCCCTAGGCGATCACAGATTCCACAGCCCAGGACTGGCAATCACTTAAGCTTCACAAACTATGCGTATATTGCAGCACTGATGCTTCTGGGTAAGGGTTGGTGCTGCAATATAGTGTCTTCATGGGGACTAACCCCCAAACATAATTAACCTTCTCTATTCTCCATCATTGTTTCTTATTTAAACTCTGCATGTCATAGTTATAAAACTAGACTAAATGAAAATGGGGAATCTGAGAGAGATGATTAAACAGATTAGTATGAATATTATTTAGCTCATTCTATTTTTTCCTGAATGAGGAAGCTCAGTCTGTATCCCACCGATACCTAGTTAAAGGGCCGCTGCAGTTAAAAATGAAAAAAAAAATCAGCCTTTGGTTAGTCAAGGGATTCTACAAGTCCCCAAAGTTTTATTTAGCTGAATGATGCTGTTACAAAGATATCCTACTGTCCCCTACTAGGCCGCAGCGGAAGCCTGTGCTGGCCATAACAACAGAGCAATGGTGTCCTGAGCCACTACAGAAAATATTTTCGGACAGAACTATAGAATTTTACAACAATGACTTCTACCCTGCAGGATACTAATAGCACACCAGTGTTCATAAGGCTTGGGTAATGTTAAGAGATATAAATACCTCATGTTTTCTGTCAGTCAAGCTCCATCATGCATCATTTCTAACTGGCAGTTTAATTTTCCCAGCCTGGGATGGGCTTAGTTGTGTGCACCTGCCCACTGATATCTAGTAGTGTTTCTGAAGCATGCCAGCACTTCAGAAGGGGCTTTCCATATTCGGGCAGAGTGCTCCTGAATCCTAGGCTGTTGCTAAAAGTCTCCGGCTTCAGGACATCGATCAGAGACCACTAGCAGTGTTTTTTTATGGAAGCCTGGGGGGCCTATCAAAGGCCCACAGGTCTGCCTTTAGCAAATACCTGCCAAAATCATGGCCTAACAGATGCCTGTCAGTTTTACACTGACAGGCATAATACACTGCAATACAGAAGTATTGCAGTGTATTATAAAAGCAAGCAAAACGTCATATAGTAAAGTCGCCTAGTGGGACTAAAAAAAAGTTCAATAAAGTTTGAAATAAGTATATAATAGTCCCAAGTAAAAAAAAAATTAAAAACCCACTTTTTCCCCTTAAAAAAATACTTTATTATGAAAAAAGTAAAAAGCTACATATATTTGGTATGGCCGCACTGTAAAAAAAATAAAATAAAAAACAATACCAGAATTGCTTTTTTCTGTACATCCTGCCTTCAAATTTTTTTTAGAAAAAGTGAACAAAAAGCCTCATGTACCCTAAAATGATACCAATAAAAACTAAAAGTCTTCCCACAAAAAATAAGCCCTCATAAAGCTTCATCAGTGGAAAAATAAAAAAGTTATGGCGCTTAAAATATAACAACACATTTAGAAAAAAAATTGGTTCTACTGTGTAAAAGTAGTAAAACAGATACATTTGTATCGCCACAATCGTAACGACCTGCTGAATAAAGGTATTATGTTATTTATACCACACGGTAAATGGAGTAAATTTAAGACACAAAAAAGAGTGGCAAAATTTGTTCTTTTTCCTTTTACCCCACCAAAAAAGTTAATAACAGTTAATCAATAAATTATAAGTACCCCAAAATGGTGCTATTAAAAAATACAACTTGTCCCGCAAAAAAAAATACTTTCGGTATTATGGGGGTTTCCCATAATCAATATTTATAACCTATCCGTAGAGTAGATGATAAATATCTGATCGATGGGGGTCCAATGCTGGGACTACCCCAACCCATCCAAACAACAGGCTTACCTTGCCGTTTCTGTGCGCCCCATATAATTGCAGCGGTACTGCTCATACTCGGCATCGCTCCATTTACTTTCTATGGGGCTGTCGGAGATAGTGCTCAACTATCTCTGGCAGCCCTTATAGAATATCATTCAATATCAAGTCGATGGTAACATCAGGAAGCTGCTATAGAGTTACCAATGTCAAGATAATTCAAAATGACATTTAACATAGAAAGCGGTACATGACATATGGATATGCAGAATATGCAATGCTCTGGTCTCCCAAAAACACACAGCTACCAGTTGGCAAATTTGGTTAACTTTATTAGTCCATTGAAAAATAGATTTGCGTAACTCTAGATTTCCAAGGCACTTCATGGAATAATCTGGCAGTAGCAGATCATCAAGAGTTTAAAGGGAATTTGTGCTGCTCTATCTTGAGGGCAGAATAAAGTAGTGCCAGGGACCATGATTCAAATGCTGTTTCACTCATTGTCAGCGTTCAGTCGTTTTTGTTAAAACCGCTTTTTTTCCTGCAGCTCGTATTCATAAGCAGCGGCTAGCCCATCCACCGGTGCTGATTGACAGCTTTCTCCTCATACTGTGCATGGGGAGAAAGCTGCCAATCAGTGATGGGTGGGTGGGGCTAAATGCAGTTCATGAATATCGAGCACTCCCTGGTGTGAGCACATCATTGATAGGACTCCTGGCTTGGCTCAAGCTGCTGGAGATAAATTTATAAAAATAACTGAACGTTAAGAAGTAAGTTATACACCGCTGGATTTAGGGTCTCCGGCACGACTTTATGCTGCCCTCCGATAGGGCAGCATAAACATGGTGACATATTTTTCTTTAAGGGAGGGTGAAATACTGTTAGGAATAAGGTGCAATAGGAAAAACTGCTCCATTCATGTGGGAAGCACAAGGACGGCCATTTAAGCCTGTTCTTGGGATCGGTGGGACAGATGACTCAATGTCATGAAATCATTGAGATAGCAGTCATTTGATGCTGCAATGTAGAAATACCTCCCAACTTTTTAGAATCACAAAGAGGGACAATTTTTTTCCCTTTTAAGCAAGGCCTCTAATTCCACCAAATCCCCGCCCATACACACCGGGTTCAGCCCACACAGTATCATGCTCCCATAGTGCCTCCCACACAGCATAATGCTAAATAGCTGCCCCCACACAGTATAATGCCCTCTAGCTGCCACCATACAGTATAATGCCCCCATAGCTGCCACCATACAGTATAATGCCCATACAGATGCCCCCATACAGTATAATGCTCACACAGATGCTTCCATGCAGTATAATGCCCACACAGATGACCCCATGCACTATAATGCGCAAGCAAATTCCCCATACAGCATAATGCCCCATAGCTGCCCCATAAAGTATAATGTCCCCATAGCTGTCCCCATACAGTATAATGCCCCCAAACAGTGTAATGCCCACACAGATTCCCCCATACAGTATAATGCCCCCATAGCTGCCCCATACATCATAATGCACCCATAGCTGCCTCCTTACAGCATAATTCCCCCATAGCTGCCCTTATAAAGTATATTGCCCCATAGCAGCCCCATACAGTATAATGCCCCCACAGCTGCCCCATACAGTATAATGTCCCTATAACTTCTCCATACAGTATAATGCCTTGATAACTGCCCCATATATTATAATGCCCCCTTAGCTGCCATCATACAGTATAATGCCTTAACTGCCATTATACAATATAATGCCCTACAACTGCTCCATACAGTATAATGGCCCTATAGATTCCCCCATACAATATAATGCCCTCATAGCTGCCCCCATACAGTATAATGCCCCCTTAGCCACCACTATACAGTTAAATGCCCCCCGTAGCTGCCACTATTCAGTATAATGCCCCACAGCTGCCCCAAAGAGTATACTGCCCCTATAGCTTCCCCCATATAGTATAATGCCCCCTTAGCTGCCCCATACGGTATAGTGCTGCCTTAGCTGCCCCCATACAGTATAATGCCCCCTTAGCTGCCCCTAGTGCTAGTGCCCACATATAAAGTGCCAGTGTCCATGTAGATAGTGCGACAGTGTCTATGTAAATAGTACTATATCCCCATTGAAGATCGCGCCACCTCCCTTGTAGATAGCGCTACTGTCCCCCCTGTAGTTAGCGCCTTTGGGACTCCCTCTAGGAGCGGAATCCCCAGCCACAGCATAGTCCGGGGATTCCGCTCCTAGAGGGAAACCCTGACTTCACTGTCCATATATGGACAGTAACATCAGGGGTTCCCTCTGGGAGCGGAATCCCTGGACAGCAGGACACCGCCCAGAATCTGGGACTATATGGTGAATCCGGGACGGTTGGGTGGTATGGTGTTTCTTTAAACAAGATTTCCAGAAAATACACCTCTCCAGGACAGGATTATAGGGAGAGGTAAAGGAAAGGAGAAAAAACTGGACCCAAATTGGCACTGCTAAAGGACGCAATTATCCGGCATAGTGTTAGGTAAAACAATGATTTAATATAGGCTACGCGTTTCAACGCTGGACTAGCGTCTTCATTAGGACATACAGTTAAAATACAAATGTCATCTTATATAAAATGAACAGGGAGGAAAAATCGCTAAGAGACAGGTCAGAGATCACCTCTGACGTTACACGGGGTCATCATGATGCAAACATAGAAGGTGAGTCTGAATGAATGGACAAATGTATAAATACAGAAAATAAAAAACAAACTTTTGGACAGCTATGTCCTATGCTAAGTGACCATCATTATAATAAAACAGAACAAAGATGTACCAAGTAATAAAATTAAGTATAGCTATAAAAACAATTATCATGTATAGTGCTTGGGGGACCGAGTTATAGCACCAATCCCGGCGGGCGTACGTCACCCTAATTCTACAGAGCAGGAGTCAGAGTTTTACTGTAATGGCAGGAAGGAGGTGAAGGGAAAGTGAGCCCTAATCTACCCACCGCCCTGTCCCTGCCTACTTGCAACGACCCGCCCTAGGCGACGAGGTACAACTGGGCGGCGGTCCCTACGCTGGCTAAGTGCACAGGAAGACAAACAGGGAACACGCAAGGGAAGGGGCAGTAGCCACGGAACGCCACGAGGAAACGGGGCGGCGAACGAACAGTCAGGACCAGGACGAAGGAGTACACCCGAGCGGGCACGGAGACAGAAGCAAGCCAGGGCAAGCAAAGCAGGTCAAGCAGAACTGCAGCAAGGCAGAAGCACGGCAGAAGCAGGCTGGAGCAAGCAGCAGTGGGGCCAGGAATCCAAAAGAATTACAAGCACTGAGGGAGAGCACAGGACAGGTAATAAAGGGCAGGGGGCGGAGCTAACTCCGAGAGACCAGGCCGCGATAGGCTCTCCCACTCCTGAGCCTGCCACCCTGGTTGGTGGGAGATGGTGTCAGTCGAACAGGTCTGGCCTCAGGTGTGGATTGATTAATCCCAGGAGTATAGCTAGATGAAGTACCTGGCAGATCCCTAACAGTACTCCCCCTTTTATGAGGGGCCACCGGACCCTTACTAAGTGGACCCGGTTTAGTGGGGAAGAGGAGGTGGAACCTCCTGATCAATACCCCAGCGTGAACATCACGGGCAGGTACCCAAGTCCTCTCCTCCGGCCCGTATCCTCTCCAATGGACCAGGTACTGGAGGGAGCCCTGGACCATCCTACTGTCCATAATCTTGGCCACCTCGAATTCCACCCCCTCAGGGGTGAGAACGGGAACAGGAGGTATCCTCGAGGGGGACCAGGACGGGGAGCAGCGTTTAAGGAGGGAGGCATGGAAGACGTCATGTATGCGAAAGGATGGGGGGAGCTCCAGACGGAAGGATACAGGGTTGAGGACTTCAATGATCTTATAAGGTCCAATAAATCGGGGAGCAAACTTCCTGGACGGGACCTTAAGGCGCAAGTTCCTGGATGACAACCAGACCAAATCCCCGACGACAAACCGGGGGTTAGCAGAACGTCTACTATCCGCCTGAATTTTTTGTGCGCTCTGGGACGCCTCTAGGTTCTTCTGAACCTGGGCCCAGACAGTGCACAGTTCCCGATGAACCTCCTCTACCTCAGGATTATTGGAACAACCAGGGGAGACGGAGGAGAACCTTGGGTTAAACCCGAAATTACAGAAAAACGGGGAGACCCCTGACGAGTTACTGACCCGGTTATTCAGGGAAAATTCAGCAAGGGGAAGGAATGAGACCCAATCGAATTGACAGTCAGAGATGAAACACCTTAAATATTGTTCCAGGGATTGGTTGGTCCTTTCCGTTTGGCCATTAGTTTCGGGATGGAAGGTGGAGGAGAAGGACAGATCAATCTCCAACTTTTTACAAAAAGCTCTCCAAAATAAGGAAACAAATTGTACCCCTCTGTCAGAAACGATATTGACTGGGGCCCCATGGAGACGCAGGATGTGTTTCACAAACAAAGAAGCTAACGTCTTGGCGTTAGGTAGCTTCTTAAGGGGCACAAAGTGGCACATCTTGTTGAAGCGGTCGACTACCACCCACACCACCGACTTGCCCTGAGATGGAGGCAAATCGGTGATAAAATCCATGGAGATATGGGTCCAAGGTCTCTGGGGAATGGGCAAGGAACGTAGTAGGCCCGCAGGTCGGGACCTAGGGGTTTTGGACCTAGCGCAAACCTCACAAGCGGCGACGTAAGCCCTAACATCTTTAGGCAACCCAGGCCACCAATAGTTTCTGGTAATGAGGTGTTTGGTGCCCAAGATGCCAGGATGACCAGATAGAGCGGAGTCATGGTTTTCCCTGAGTACCCTCAGCCGGTATTGCAGGGGAACAAACAGTTTGTCCCCAGGGACGTTCCCGGGAGCTGCACCCTGATCAGCCGCGATATCAGAAGCTAAATCAGAATCCGTGGCAGAGACGATTATACCAGGGGGTAAAATACAAGCGGGATCCTTCTCGGAAGGAGGATTGGCCATGAAACGACGTGACAGAGCGTCAGCCTTAATATTCTTGGACCCAGCCCTATAGGTAACCAAGAAATTAAATCTGGTAAAGAATAGTGCCCACCGAGCTTGTCTAGGATTAAGCCTCCGGGCCGATTCTAGGAAAACCAGATTCTTGTGATCCGTAAGGACCGTTACCTGGTGTCTGGCCCCCTCCAGGAAGTGCCGCCACTCCTCAAAAGCCCATTTAATGGCTAGAAGTTCGCGGTTGCCAATATCATAGTTACTCTCCGTGGGCGAAAACTTCCTAGAGAAGTAAGCACAGGGGCGGAGATGGGTGAGGGAGCTGGTACCCTGGGACAAGACGGCCCCCACTCCCACCTCGGAAGCGTCAACCTCCACAATAAATGGCTCCTCTTGGTTGGGCTGAATCAGCACGGGGGCCGAGATAAAGCACTTCTTGAGAGTCTCAAAGGCCTGGACGGCCTCAGGGGGCCAATGGAGGACATCGGCACCCTTGCGGGTAAGGTCCGTAAGAGGCTTAGCGACGACCGAGAAGTTGGCAATAAATCTCCTGTAATAGTTGGCGAACCCTAAAAAACACTGTAACGCCTTAAGGGAGGCAGGTTGGACCCATTCCGCCACAGCTTGAACCTTGGCAGGGTCCATGCGGAATTCATGAGGAGTGAGGATTTGCCCTAAAAATGGTATCTCCTGTACCCCAAAGACACATTTTTCAGTCTTAGCAAACAGATTATTCTCCCGAAGGACCTGGAGCACCTTCCTGACATGCTCCACGTGGGAGGACCAGTCCTTGGAAAACACCAGTATGTCATCAAGGTACACAACAAGAAAATTACCCAGGTACTCTCTCAGGATTTCATTAATAAAATTCTGGAAGACAGCAGGGGCATTACACAACCCAAAGGGCATGACCAGGTATTCGAAATGACCCTCGGGTGTGTTGAACGCAGTTTTCCACTCATCCCCCTCTTTGATGCGGATAAGGTTATATGCCCCCCGTAGATCGAACTTAGAAAACCATTGGGCTCCCTGAACCTGATTAAAAAGATCCGGAATCAAAGGAAGTGGGTACTGGTTCCTTACGGTGACCTTATTCAGGTTACGATAATCAATGCACGGCCTAAGACCACCATCCTTCTTCCCCACGAAGAAGAAGCCAGCACCTACAGGAGAAGTCGAGGGGCGAATGAAACCCTTGGCCAGGCATTCTTGGATATACACCCTCATCGCTTCACGTTCAGGACATGAAAGATTAAATATCCTACCCTTAGGAAGCTTGGCACCAGGCACCAAATCGATAGCGCAATCGTAATCTCTATGGGGGGGCAACACCTCGGAGGCCTCCTTGGAAAACACATCGGCGAAGTCCTGAACAAACTCAGGAAGCGTGTTTACCTCCTCCCGGGGAGAAATAGAGTTAACAGAAAGACATGACATAAGACATTCATTACCCCATTTGGTGAGATCCCCAGTATTCCAATCAAATGTGGGATTATGCAACTGCAACCAGGGAAGGCCTAAAACCAGATCAGACGATAATCCCTGCATCACCAGTACAGAGCACTGCTCCAAATGCATGGAGCCAACCAGGAGTTCAAAAACAGGGGTATGCTGAGTAAAATAACCATTAGCAAGGGGGGTTGAGTCGATTCCTACTACAGGGATAGGATAAGGTAAATCAATACAAGGCATCTTTAGAGACATAGCAAATTCCACAGACATGATATTAGCAGATGAGCCAGAATCCACGAAAGCACTGCCCGTGGCAGACCGGCCAGCAAACGAGACCTGAAAGGGAAGCAAAATCTTATTGCGTTTCACATTAACGGGAAATACCTGTGCGCCCAAGTGACCTCCCCGATGATCACTTAGGCGCGGAAGTTTTCCGGCTTCTTATTCTTGCGCCTGGGACAGGTGTTCAGTAGATGCTTGTCGTCCCCACAGTAGAAGCAGAGACCATTCATTCTGCGAAACTCCCTACGTTGTCGAGGGGACATGGAGGCCCCGAGTTGCATAGGTACCTCCGAGTCCTCCGTGGAGGGGCGAGGAGACGGGACCTCGGGGGGAATCGCAGAAAAGTCAGAGGGGAGCACACTGAAGCGTTCTAGCTGACGTTCCCTGAGACGTCGGTCAAGTCGTACTGCTAGGGCCATAACCTGGTCAAGGGAGTCAGGCGAGGGGTAGCTAACCAGCAGATCCTTCAGGGCGTCAGATAATCCTAACCTAAACTGGCACCTTAGGGCCGGATCGTTCCACTGAGAAGCTACGCACCACTTCCTAAAATCAGAACAGTATTCCTCAACCGGTCTCCTACCCTGACGTAAGGTCACCAGCTGACTCTCGGCTAAAGCAGTCCTGTCAGTCTCGTCGTAAATGAGTCCGAGGGCAGAGAAAAAACGATCAACAGAGGAAAGTTCAGGGGCGTCAGGAGCCAAGGAGAAGGCCCACTCTTGGGGCCCTTCCTGGAGTCGGGATATGATGATACCCACCCGCTGGTTCTCGGAACCTGAGGAGTGGGGCTTTAGGCGGAAATACAGTCTGCAACTCTCCCGGAAGGAGAGAAACGTCTTACGGTCCCCTGAAAACCGGTCAGGTAACTTGAGGTCGGGTTCTAGAGGTGAGGTGAGGGGTACTACTAAAGCAGCGTCACCCTGATTGACCCTTTGGGCCAGGGCCTGGACCTGTAGGGAGAGGCCCTGCATCTGCTGGGTCAGGGTCTCAAGGGGGTCCATGATAGCGTCAGCGTAGGAGAAATGGTAGACTAGGTAAAGGCTTGTAATTATGTAATGGCAGGAAGGAGGTGAAGGGAAAGTGAGCCCTAATCTACCCACCGCCCTGTCCCTGCCTACTTGCAACGACCCGCCCTAGGCGACGAGGTACAACTGGGCGGCGGTCCCTACGCTGGCTAAGTGCACAGGAAGACAAACAGGGAACACGCAAGGGAAGGGGCAGTAGCCACGGAACGCCACGAGGAAACGGGGCGGCGAACGAACAGTCAGGACCAGGACGAAGGAGTACACCCGAGCGGGCACGGAGACAGAAGCAAGCCAGGGCAAGCAAAGCAGGTCAAGCAGAACTGCAGCAAGGCAGAAGCACGGCAGAAGCAGGCTGGAGCAAGCAGCAGTGGGGCCAGGAATCCAAAAGAATTACAAGCACTGAGGGAGAGCACAGGACAGGTAATAAAGGGCAGGGGGCGGAGCTAACTCCGAGAGACCAGGCCGCGATAGGCTCTCCCACTCCTGAGCCTGCCACCCTGGTTGGTGGGAGATGGTGTCAGTCGAACAGGTCTGGCCTCAGGTGTGGATTGATTAATCCCAGGAGTATAGCTAGATGAAGTACCTGGCAGATCCCTAACAGTACTCCCCCTTTTATGAGGGGCCACCGGACCCTTACTAAGTGGACCCGGTTTAGTGGGGAAGAGGAGGTGGAACCTCCTGATCAATACCCCAGCGTGAACATCACGGGCAGGTACCCAAGTCCTCTCCTCCGGCCCGTATCCTCTCCAATGGACCAGGTACTGGAGGGAGCCCTGGACCATCCTACTGTCCATAATCTTGGCCACCTCGAATTCCACCCCCTCAGGGGTGAGAACGGGAACAGGAGGTATCCTCGAGGGGGACCAGGACGGGGAGCAGCGTTTAAGGAGGGAGGCATGGAAGACGTCATGTATGCGAAAGGATGGGGGGAGCTCCAGACGGAAGGATACAGGGTTGAGGACTTCAATGATCTTATAAGGTCCAATAAATCGGGGAGCAAACTTCCTGGACGGGACCTTAAGGCGCAAGTTCCTGGATGACAACCAGACCAAATCCCCGACGACAAACCGGGGGTTAGCAGAACGTCTACTATCCGCCTGAATTTTTTGTGCGCTCTGGGACGCCTCTAGGTTCTTCTGAACCTGGGCCCAGACAGTGCACAGTTCCCGATGAACCTCCTCTACCTCAGGATTATTGGAACAACCAGGGGAGACGGAGGAGAACCTTGGGTTAAACCCGAAATTACAGAAAAACGGGGAGACCCCTGACGAGTTACTGACCCGGTTATTCAGGGAAAATTCAGCAAGGGGAAGGAATGAGACCCAATCGAATTGACAGTCAGAGATGAAACACCTTAAATATTGTTCCAGGGATTGGTTGGTCCTTTCCGTTTGGCCATTAGTTTCGGGATGGAAGGTGGAGGAGAAGGACAGATCAATCTCCAACTTTTTACAAAAAGCTCTCCAAAATAAGGAAACAAATTGTACCCCTCTGTCAGAAACGATATTGACTGGGGCCCCATGGAGACGCAGGATGTGTTTCACAAACAAAGAAGCTAACGTCTTGGCGTTAGGTAGCTTCTTAAGGGGCACAAAGTGGCACATCTTGTTGAAGCGGTCGACTACCACCCACACCACCGACTTGCCCTGAGATGGAGGCAAATCGGTGATAAAATCCATGGAGATATGGGTCCAAGGTCTCTGGGGAATGGGCAAGGAACGTAGTAGGCCCGCAGGTCGGGACCTAGGGGTTTTGGACCTAGCGCAAACCTCACAAGCGGCGACGTAAGCCCTAACATCTTTAGGCAACCCAGGCCACCAATAGTTTCTGGTAATGAGGTGTTTGGTGCCCAAGATGCCAGGATGACCAGATAGAGCGGAGTCATGGTTTTCCCTGAGTACCCTCAGCCGGTATTGCAGGGGAACAAACAGTTTGTCCCCAGGGACGTTCCCGGGAGCTGCACCCTGATCAGCCGCGATATCAGAAGCTAAATCAGAATCCGTGGCAGAGACGATTATACCAGGGGGTAAAATACAAGCGGGATCCTTCTCGGAAGGAGGATTGGCCATGAAACGACGTGACAGAGCGTCAGCCTTAATATTCTTGGACCCAGCCCTATAGGTAACCAAGAAATTAAATCTGGTAAAGAATAGTGCCCACCGAGCTTGTCTAGGATTAAGCCTCCGGGCCGATTCTAGGAAAACCAGATTCTTGTGATCCGTAAGGACCGTTACCTGGTGTCTGGCCCCCTCCAGGAAGTGCCGCCACTCCTCAAAAGCCCATTTAATGGCTAGAAGTTCGCGGTTGCCAATATCATAGTTACTCTCCGTGGGCGAAAACTTCCTAGAGAAGTAAGCACAGGGGCGGAGATGGGTGAGGGAGCTGGTACCCTGGGACAAGACGGCCCCCACTCCCACCTCGGAAGCGTCAACCTCCACAATAAATGGCTCCTCTTGGTTGGGCTGAATCAGCACGGGGGCCGAGATAAAGCACTTCTTGAGAGTCTCAAAGGCCTGGACGGCCTCAGGGGGCCAATGGAGGACATCGGCACCCTTGCGGGTAAGGTCCGTAAGAGGCTTAGCGACGACCGAGAAGTTGGCAATAAATCTCCTGTAATAGTTGGCGAACCCTAAAAAACACTGTAACGCCTTAAGGGAGGCAGGTTGGACCCATTCCGCCACAGCTTGAACCTTGGCAGGGTCCATGCGGAATTCATGAGGAGTGAGGATTTGCCCTAAAAATGGTATCTCCTGTACCCCAAAGACACATTTTTCAGTCTTAGCAAACAGATTATTCTCCCGAAGGACCTGGAGCACCTTCCTGACATGCTCCACGTGGGAGGACCAGTCCTTGGAAAACACCAGTATGTCATCAAGGTACACAACAAGAAAATTACCCAGGTACTCTCTCAGGATTTCATTAATAAAATTCTGGAAGACAGCAGGGGCATTACACAACCCAAAGGGCATGACCAGGTATTCGAAATGACCCTCGGGTGTGTTGAACGCAGTTTTCCACTCATCCCCCTCTTTGATGCGGATAAGGTTATATGCCCCCCGTAGATCGAACTTAGAAAACCATTGGGCTCCCTGAACCTGATTAAAAAGATCCGGAATCAAAGGAAGTGGGTACTGGTTCCTTACGGTGACCTTATTCAGGTTACGATAATCAATGCACGGCCTAAGACCACCATCCTTCTTCCCCACGAAGAAGAAGCCAGCACCTACAGGAGAAGTCGAGGGGCGAATGAAACCCTTGGCCAGGCATTCTTGGATATACACCCTCATCGCTTCACGTTCAGGACATGAAAGATTAAATATCCTACCCTTAGGAAGCTTGGCACCAGGCACCAAATCGATAGCGCAATCGTAATCTCTATGGGGGGGGCAACACCTCGGAGGCCTCCTTGGAAAACACATCGGCGAAGTCCTGAACAAACTCAGGAAGCGTGTTTACCTCCTCCCGGGGAGAAATAGAGTTAACAGAAAGACATGACATAAGACATTCATTACCCCATTTGGTGAGATCCCCAGTATTCCAATCAAATGTGGGATTATGCAACTGCAACCAGGGAAGGCCTAAAACCAGATCAGACGATAATCCCTGCATCACCAGTACAGAGCACTGCTCCAAATGCATGGAGCCAACCAGGAGTTCAAAAACAGGGGTATGCTGAGTAAAATAACCATTAGCAAGGGGGGTTGAGTCGATTCCTACTACAGGGATAGGATAAGGTAAATCAATACAAGGCATCTTTAGAGACATAGCAAATTCCACAGACATGATATTAGCAGATGAGCCAGAATCCACGAAAGCACTGCCCGTGGCAGACCGGCCAGCAAACGAGACCTGAAAGGGAAGCAAAATCTTATTGCGTTTCACATTAACGGGAAATACCTGTGCGCCCAAGTGACCTCCCCGATGATCACTTAGGCGCGGAAGTTTTCCGGCTTCTTATTCTTGCGCCTGGGACAGGTGTTCAGTAGATGCTTGTCGTCCCCACAGTAGAAGCAGAGACCATTCATTCTGCGAAACTCCCTACGTTGTCGAGGGGACATGGAGGCCCCGAGTTGCATAGGTACCTCCGAGTCCTCCGTGGAGGGGCGAGGAGACGGGACCTCGGGGGGAATCGCAGAAAAGTCAGAGGGGAGCACACTGAAGCGTTCTAGCTGACGTTCCCTGAGACGTCGGTCAAGTCGTACTGCTAGGGCCATAACCTGGTCAAGGGAGTCAGGCGAGGGGTAGCTAACCAGCAGATCCTTCAGGGCGTCAGATAATCCTAACCTAAACTGGCACCTTAGGGCCGGATCGTTCCACTGAGAAGCTACGCACCACTTCCTAAAATCAGAACAGTATTCCTCAACCGGTCTCCTACCCTGACGTAAGGTCACCAGCTGACTCTCGGCTAAAGCAGTCCTGTCAGTCTCGTCGTAAATGAGTCCGAGGGCAGAGAAAAAACGATCAACAGAGGAAAGTTCAGGGGCGTCAGGAGCCAAGGAGAAGGCCCACTCTTGGGGCCCTTCCTGGAGTCGGGATATGATGATACCCACCCGCTGGTTCTCGGAACCTGAGGAGTGGGGCTTTAGGCGGAAATACAGTCTGCAACTCTCCCGGAAGGAGAGAAACGTCTTACGGTCCCCTGAAAACCGGTCAGGTAACTTGAGGTCGGGTTCTAGAGGTGAGGTGAGGGGTACTACTAAAGCAGCGTCACCCTGATTGACCCTTTGGGCCAGGGCCTGGACCTGTAGGGAGAGGCCCTGCATCTGCTGGGTCAGGGTCTCAAGGGGGTCCATGATAGCGTCAGCGTAGGAGAAATGGTAGACTAGGTAAAGGCTTGTAATTATGTAATGGCAGGAAGGAGGTGAAGGGAAAGTGAGCCCTAATCTACCCACCGCCCTGTCCCTGCCTACTTGCAACGACCCGCCCTAGGCGACGAGGTACAACTGGGCGGCGGTCCCTACGCTGGCTAAGTGCACAGGAAGACAAACAGGGAACACGCAAGGGAAGGGGCAGTAGCCACGGAACGCCACGAGGAAACGGGGCGGCGAACGAACAGTCAGGACCAGGACGAAGGAGTACACCCGAGCGGGCACGGAGACAGAAGCAAGCCAGGGCAAGCAAAGCAGGTCAAGCAGAACTGCAGCAAGGCAGAAGCACGGCAGAAGCAGGCTGGAGCAAGCAGCAGTGGGGCCAGGAATCCAAAAGAATTACAAGCACTGAGGGAGAGCACAGGACAGGTAATAAAGGGCAGGGGGCGGAGCTAACTCCGAGAGACCAGGCCGCGATAGGCTCTCCCACTCCTGAGCCTGCCACCCTGGTTGGTGGGAGATGGTGTCAGTCGAACAGGTCTGGCCTCAGGTGTGGATTGATTAATCCCAGGAGTATAGCTAGATGAAGTACCTGGCAGATCCCTAACATTTACATTAGAGACAAATGAGAAAAAAACCAAAAAACTCTATGCTCACAGATCTAATTGGGATTCACTGGATTTTGCGGGGAAGTAAAACACAGGCGACGCTTCAAGAGCGTCCCTGGAGTTATGGCAACAAAGGAACTACGGAAGCCGCGATAGGACAAAAGGGATTGGGACAATGGATATGCTCTACAATGTCCATGCGCAGGAAGGTAATAAAATAAACTAGCGGTCTCCACTTCAAAATATGAATGTAATGTGCTAATATTTATTAAACATAACTATAAGGGAAGGACAATCTTTTATATGGCTCAAACGAAACATACCCATACATATTTTTACTAACAGAATGTTCAGTTAATTGGAATAAAGATAGCAATAAATTAATGATAAGGGTGAAGGAAGGACCAAAAAGTTCTACCTAACATGGGGAACACATGGGGATAGTGTGTTATTAATAGAAAATAGCATATATATCTCTGTAGGGACAAAAGCAGGGAAATGAATTGATTTAAAATATTTTTTTTAGTATTAAAACAGAAGAGATAGTGTGCGGTACTGGTAGAAGAATAGGTAAAAGAAAACTTGCAAGATGCACATATGGTAAACTGATTAGAACTACTTTTATACAAAAAGTATCAATCATTTGGGGAGTGTTACACCTATTCATTCTAAAGATGTTTCACTAATGACATTTAGACCGTTTGGGTGTAAACAAGAAAGCTTGAAAATCCCAAAGTTTTCCCGTTGCTTAAGTTTCGAGAATCTGTTGGCATTATCCAGTGGGATTTGTTCAATGGCGGTGACCGTAATATTATAAAATGTACAATGATGTTTGTGAGAGCAATGGCGAGAAAAACTCTGAGGAAACCTTTGTTGACACTTGAACGATGTTTGTTTATTCTATTGCGAAGTGTTTGTGTAGTTCTCGCTATGTATTGTAAATTGCATGTGCACTGCAGTAGGTAAATTACGTATTCGCTACCACAATTAAGGAAACTTTTGATAGGCCATGATTCAAGGGTAACAGCTGAAGAATACGTATTCGTTTTGTGAGTAATGCTCAAACAACAAAGGCATCTGGAGTGTCCGCAATGAAAGTATCCGAACAGTGTTGGGAACATTTTAGAAGAACTGGGTTTATTATTACGTAATTTACTCGGAGCTAATATATTTCTCAGGGTTTATGATCTTTTAAAATTTATTTTAGGATTAATGGGTATTAAATCTTTCAAGTAAGGGTCATTTCTGAGTATATGCCAGTGTTAGTGTTTCCAGAGAATTGACGTAACAGTTCTGCTTCCAGTATTAATAGAAGTCATAAAATTATGTTTAAAATATTAGAAGTATCATTATTTACTATTACCGGTTTAATGCAGGAGTCTTTTGTCAGGCCCATGGCTTTTTGATGTGCCCTTTTAATTAAGGTAGTAGGGAAGTTTTTGTCTCTGAATCTTTTCTTAAGCAGATTGCATTCTATATGGAAATCTTTAGGTTCAGAACAGTTCTTTCTCGCCAGACTGATTATAGTGAGGGCACAAGGGGCAGGGGGGCTTTGACCAGACACCCTCCTTGCCTGCCTGCCTGCCTATCTATCTGTAATGACGGGGGTAGGGAAATGGACAAGTGAGCCCTAATCTACCCGCCACTCTGTCCCTGCCTACTTGCAACGACCCGCCTAGGCGACGTGGTACAACTGGGGGGCGGTCCCTACGCTCAGTAAGTGCACGAGACAAACAGACAAGGGAACACAAAGCAAGGGAAAGGGGCAGTTGCCACGGCAACACCGTGAGCAACAAGAGCAGTGAACGAGCCGAGAGAAACCAGGAGTGCACGAGGTATCAAACACAGAGCAGGAAAGTAGTCAGTAAGCCAGGGTCAGTATGGAGCAGGATCAAATAGTAGAAGCTGTAGCTGGGCCAGGAAACCACACGAGAAGAATCACAAGCAAAGGAGGAACAGGAAAGGCAGGTATAAATAGACAGAGGGCGGGAGCTAGCTCCGTCTGGCCAGGCTGCGATAGGCTCTCCCACTCCTAAGCCTGCCATCCTGAGTGGTGGAAGATGGAGTCAGTCTCAGAGACATAGACTCAGGTGCAGACTGATTACCTATGGGAGTATACACAGAAATTGTGCCTGGCAGATCCTTTACAGTACCCCCTTTTATGAGGGGCCACCGGACCCTTTCTAAGTGGCCCTGGTTTATTTGGGAAACGAAGGTGGAACCTGACCAATACCCCACCTGAACATCCCGGGCGGGTACCCAAGTCCTCTCCTCAGGCCCGTATCCTCTCCAATGGACCAGGTACTGGAGGGAGCCTTGGACCATCTTGCTGTCCACAATCTTGGCCACCTCGAATTCCACCCCCTCAGGGGTGAGAACGGGAACAGGAGGTTTCCTCGAGGGAGCCAAGGACGGGGAGCAGCGTTTAAGGAGGGAGGCATGAAACACGTCGTGTATTGGAAAAGATGGGGGCAACTCCAGTCGGAAGGAGACAGAATTGAGGAATTCAATGACCTTATACGGCCCAATAAACCGGGGAGCAAACTTCTTAGACTGGACCTTAAGGCGCAAGTTCCTAGACGATAACCACACCAGATCCCCGACCATAAACAAGGGGTTAGCAGAACGTCTTCTATCAGCCTGAGTTTTTTGTACGCTCTGGGACGCCTCTAGGTTCTTCTGAACCTGGGCCCAGACTGTGCACAGTTCCCGATGAACGACCTCTACCTCGGGATTGTTGGAACTACCAGGTGAAACGGAGGAGAACCGTGGATTAAACCCAAAATTACAGAAAAAGGGGGAGACCCCTGACGAGTTACTGACCCGGTTATTAAGGGAAAATTCGGCGAGGGGAATGAATGAGACCCAATCATATTGACAGTCAGAGATAAAACACCTTAAATATTGTTCTAGAGATTGATTAGTCCTCTCAGTTTGGCCATTAGTTTCAGGATGGAAGGCAGAGGAGAAGGACAGATCAATCTCCAACTTTTTACAGAAGGCTCTCCAAAACAATGAAACAAATTGTACCCCTCTGTCCGAAACAATATTGACAGGGACCCCATGGAGACGCAATATGTGTTTGACAAACAAGGTAGCTAACGTCTTGGCGTTGGGTAGTTTCTTGAGGGGCACAAAGTGGCACATCTTACTGAAGCGGTCTACTACCACCCTCACCACCGACTTGCCTTGAGATGGAGGCAAATCGGTGATAAAATCCATGGAGATATGGGTCCAAGGTCTCTGGGGAATGGGCAAAGAACGTAGTAAGCCCGCTGGTCGGCACCTGGGAGTCTTGGACCTAGCACAAACCTCACAAGCGGCAACGTAGGCCTTAACGTCTTTAGGCAACCCAGGCCACCAATAGTTTCTGGCAATGAGGTGCTTAGTACCCAGGATGCCTGGATGACCAGATAGTGCGGAGTCATGATTTTCCCTAAGTACCCTTAGCCGGTATTGCAGGGGAACAAACAGCTTGTCCTCAGGAAGGTTCCCGGGAGCTAAACCTTGACCAGCCGCAATTTCAGAGACTAAATCAGAATCAATAGAAGAAATGATTAGACCAGGAGGCAAAATACAAGCAGGATCTTCCTCCGAAGGAGGGCTGGCCATGATGCTACGCGACAGTGCATCGGCCTTAATATTTTTAGACCCAGCCCTATAGGTAACCAAAAAGTTGAATCTGGTAAAAAATAGCGCCCATCGAGCTTGTCTCGGGTTTAGCCTCCGGCCAGATTCTAGGAAAACCAGATTCTTGTGGTCGGTAAGGACCGTTACCTGGTGCCTAGCCCCCTCCAGGAAGTAGCGCCACTCTTCAAATGCCCATTTAATGGCTAAGAGTTTGCGGTTGCCAATATCATAGTTACTCTCAGTGGGCGAAAACTTCCTGGAGAAGTAGGCACAGGGGCGGAGATGGGTAAGGGACCTGGTACCCTGGGACAAGACAGCCCCCACTCCCACCTCGGATGCGTCAACTTCCACGATAAATGGCTCCATTTGGTTGGGCTGAACCAGCACCGGGGCCGAGATAAAGCACTTCTTAAGGGCCTCAAAAGCCTGGACAGCCTCAGGAGGCCAGTGGAGGAGATCAGCACCTTTGCGAGTGAGGTCCGTAAGAGGCTTAGCGATGACCGAGAAGTTAGCAATAAATCTCCTGTAATAATTAGCGAACCCCAAAAAACACTGTAACGCCTTCAGGGAGGCAGGTTGGACCCATTCCGCCACAGCCTGGACCTTGGCGGGGTCCATGCGGAATTCATGAGGAGTGAGGATTTGACCCAAAAATGGTATCTCCTGTACCCCAAAAACACATTTTTCGGTTTTCGCAAACAATTTGTTTTCCCGAAGTACCTGGAGCACCTTCCTGACATGCTCAATGTGGGAGGACCAGTCCTTGGAAAACACCAGTATGTCATCAAGGTACTCTACAAGAAATACCCCCAGGTAATCTCTCAAAATCTCATTTATGAAATTCTGGAAGACCGCAGGAGCATTACACAACCCAAAGGGCATGACGAGGTATTCGAAATGACCTTCGGGCGTGTTAAACGCAGTCTTCCACTCATCCCCCTCTTTAATGCGGATAAGGTTATACGCCCCCCGTAGATCAAACTTAGAGAACCATTGGGCCCCCTGAACCTGATTAAAGAGATCAGGAATCAAAGGAAGGGGATACTGGTTCCTTACAGTGACCTTATTCAAGTTACGGTAGTCAATGCATGGCCTAAGACCACCATCCTTCTTCCCTACGAAGAAGAAGCCAGCACCTATCGGAGAAGTAGAGGGGCGAATGTAACCCTTGGCCAGGCATTCCTGGATATACTCTCTCATGGCTTCACGTTCGGGACAAGAAAGATTAAATATCCTACCCTTAGGAAGTTTAGCTCCTGGTACCAATTCGATAGCGCAATCGTATTCTCTATGAGGAGGTAACACTTCGGAGGCCTCCTTAGAGAAAACATCAGCGAAGTCCTGAACAAACTCAAGTAGCGTGTTCACCTCCTCAGGGGGAGAAATAGAATTAACAGAAAAACATGACGTCAAGCATTCATTACCCCATTTGGTAAGCTCCCCAGTATTCCAGTCAAACGTGGGATTATGCAACTGCAACCAGGGAAGGCCTAAAACCAAATCGGACGATAATCCCTGCATCAACAGTACAGAGCACTGCTCCAAATGCATGGAGCCAACAAGGAGTTCAAAAAAAGGGGTATGCTGTGTAAAATAACCATTAGCAAAAGGAGTGGAGTCGATACCCACTACCGGGACAGGTTTAGGCAAATCAATCAAAGGCATAGCTAGAGACATAGCAAATTCCACAGACATGATATTAGCAGAAGACCCTGAATCCACGAAGGCACTGCCGGTAGCAGACCTACCACCAAAAGAGACCTGAAAGGGAAGCAAGATTTTATTATGTTTCATATTTACGGGAAATACCTGTGCGCCCAAGTGACCTTCCCGATGATCACTTAGGCGTGGAAGTTTTCCGGCTGCTTATTCTTACGCCTAGGACAGGTGTTCACTTGATGCTTGTCATCCCCACAATAGAAGCAGAGATCATTCTTCCTGCGGAACTCTCTACGTTGTTGAGGGGACACGGAGGCCCCGAGTTGCATAGGTACCTCCGAGTCTTCCGTGGAAGAGCGAAGCAACGGGACCTCGGGAGGCATCATGGGGGAGTCAGAGGGGAAAACACAAACACGTTCAAGCTGTCGTTCCCTGAGACGTCGGTCAAGTCGTACCGCTAAAGCCATAACCTGGTCTAGGGAGTCAGAAGAGGGATAGCTAACTAGCAGGTCTTTCAGGGTGTTTGACAAACCCAACCTAAACTGGCACCTTAAGGCAGGGTCATTCCACCGAGAAGCTATGCACCACTTCCTAAAGTCAGAGCAATACTCCTCAACAGGTCTCTTACCCTGACGTAAGGTCACCAGCTGACTCTCGGCAAAAGCAGTCTTGTCAGTCTCGTCATAGATGAGTCCGAGAGCAGAAAAGATAAGATCAACGGAGGAAAGTTCAGGGGCGTCAGGAGCCAAGGAGAAGGCCCATTCTTGGGGCCCTTCCTGGAGCCGGGACATAATTATACCCACCCGCTGGCTCTCAGAACCTGAGGAGTGGGGCTTTAAACGAAAATAGAGCCTACATCTCTCCCGAAAGGAGAGAAAAGTCTTCCGGTCCCCTGAGAACCGGTCGGGCAACTTGAGGTGGGGTTCAAGAGGTGAGGTGAGGGGGACTACCATGGTAGCATCAGGCTGGTTGACCCTCTGAGCCAGGGCCTGGACCTGTAGGGAGAGACCCTGCATTTGCTGAGCCAGCGTCTCAAGGGGGTCCATAGTGGTGTCAGGGACCAGGGTAGACTAGGTATTGGCTTGTGATTATGTAATGACGGGGGTGGGGAACAGACAAGTGAGCCCTAATCTACCCACCACTCAGTCCCTGCATACTTGCAACGACCCGCCCTAGGCGACGGGGTACAACTGGGCGACGGTCTCTACGCTCAATTAGTGCACGACAGACAAACAGACAAGGGTACACAGAGCTAGGGGGAGAAAGGGGCAGTTGCCCACGGCAAAACCGTGAGCAACAAGAGAAGTGAACAAGCCGAGTCAAACCAGGAGAGTACGAGGTGCCAAACGCAGAGCAGAAGAGTAGTAAACAAGACGAGTCAAACCAGGAGTGTACGAGGTACCAAACGCAGAGCAGGTAGTCAGCAAGCCGGGGTCAATATGAAGCAAGGACAATGGTACAAGAAGCTGCAGCAGGGCCAGGAAACCAAACGAGAAGAATCACAAGCAAAGGAGGAACAGGAAAGGCAGGTATAAATAGACAGAGGGCGGGAGCTAGCTCCGTCTGGCCAGGCTGTGATAGGTTCTCCCACTCCTAAGCCTGCCACCCTGAGTGGTGGAAGATGGAGTCAGTCTCACAGACATAGAAGCAGGTGCAGACTAATTATCTATGGGCGTTAACCCCGAAGCTGTGCCTGGCAGATCCTTTACATTACCAGCACCAAAGCAACCCCAGACCATCACATTACATACACCATGCTTGACAGATGGTGTCAGGCACTCTTCCAGCATCTTTTCAGTTGTTCTGCATCTCACAAATGTTCTTCTGTGTGATCTAAACACCTCAAACTTCGATTCGTCTGTCCATAACACTTTTTTCCAATCTTCCTCTGTCCAATATCTGTGTGCTTTTGCCCATATTAATCTTTTCCTTTTATTAGCCAGTCTCAGATATGGCTTTTTCTTTGCCACTCTGCCCTGAAGGCCAGCATCCCGGAGTCGTCTCTTCACTGTAGACGTTGATTCTGACGTTTTGCGGGTACTATTTAATGAAGCTGCCAGTTGAGGACCTGTGAAGTGTCTATTTCTTAAACTAGAGACTCTAATGTACTTGTCTTGTTGCTCAGTTTTGCAGCGGGGGCTCCCACTTCTCTTTCTACTCTGGTTAGAGCCTGTGTGTGCTGTCCTCTGAAGGGAGTAGTACACACCGTTGTAGGAAATCTTCAGTTTCTTGGCAATTTCTCGCATGGAATAGCCTTCATTTCTAAGAACAAGAATAGACTGTCGAGTTTCACATGAAAACTCTCTTTTTCTAGCCATTTTGAGAGTTTAATCGAACCCACAAATGTAATGCTCCAGATTCTCAACTAGCTCAAAGGAAGGTCAGTTCCATAGCTCCTCTAAACAGCAAAACTGTTTACAGCAGTGCTAACATAATTGCACAAGGGTTTTCAAGTGTTTTCTAATCATCCATTAGCCTTCTAACACAGTTCGCAAACACAATGTACCATTAGAACACTGGAGTGATGGTTGCTGGAAATGGGCCTCTATACACCTATGTAGATATTGCATTAAAAAACAGACGTTTGCAGCTAGAATAGTCATTTAGCACATTAACAATGTATAGAGTGTATTTCTGATTAATTTAATGTTATCTTCATTGAAAAAAACTGCTTTTCTTTCAAAAATAAGGAAATTTCTAAGTGACACTAAACTTTTGAACGGTAGTGTATAAAAAAAGAAGCGTGAGAGTATATCGAAAATCACCCATGATGTGCAAAATATTAGTAAAATGTTAAAAACAGCAATGAAGTCTCAGAGTCCAGGTGTTATCTTATATTCTAGATTCAGACCTCTGGGGTATAAGGTGTCAAGTTCGAAGATCCAACGCAATTCCTTTCTTTTTAATAACTTCTGTCTATCCCCTCCACTTCTGAGTGTTGGAACACAATCTATTATCCTAAATCTTAATTGATTTAACTGGTGATTTTTTTTCAATAAAATGTCTCGGTAATGGTAGTTCAATCATTTTCTTCCTAATTGTACTCTTGTGTTTATTGATTCTCAATTTAATGAGCATAGTCATTTCTCCTATGTAGATTAATGAGCAGGGACATGTTATCATATACACGACGAGTTACATGTAAATCTATGTCTGATATTAAAAACCTTCCCAGTGTAGGGGTGCTGGAATTTATTCCCCTTCAAGATATTGTTGCAATTGCAACAATTTAAACACGGAAAATTTCAATTTTTAGGGGGGCAAAGTAACAATTGTGTATTTTTCTTTTTACTACCCACATCCGATTTAACCAATGCATCTCTAATATTTTTTGTCCTTCGATAGGACATGATAGGTGGTGTACTCAATGTGTCAATCTCATTATGTCCCTTCGACACTATCGACCAATTCTTTCGCAGAATGTTACCTATGCGACCACTCAAGTTGCCAAAGGTTGAAATAAACGGTATACGTTCAACCTGTTTAGTCTTAGTTTTAGATTCCAAAGTATTAATGTCTAATCTATTCCTATGTTTCTGCACAAGATTTCTAGGGTAACCTCTCCTCTTAAATTTATTACACATCTGTGTCAACCTAACCTGTTTCTGTGTTGTATCTGACACAATTCTATTAACTCGTAACAGTTGACTCCATGGTAAAGACTCTATCATGTGTCTGGGATGATTACTGCTATATAAGAGGAGATTATTTCTGTCTGTGGATTTCACAAATAAATCCGTAGAGAACACTCCATCTTTCAATTGTACCAATGTATCCAGGAACTGCAACTCTTGGTCAGAACAATCCCACAGGATGTGTCATAAATGTCAGATAGATGCAGGTCCCACCTCTAGGACCCACACCTATCTCTAGAACGGGGCCCCCTAAACCCCGTTCTAGCTTTTGGTGCTAATGCTGTCTCCTGGCCACTACCTAACTTTATGGTCGGGACATGGTCCTGAGTTACGGAAACAGCATAGCTCGCTGAGCTACGTCGTTTTCGTAACTCCTATACTAGTAAATTGCAGTTACGGAAGCAGCTTAGCAGGCGAGCTACACTGTTTCCGTAATTACCATTCATTTCTATGGGACTTAAAGTCAGGAAGTGGCCGGGAGACAGCAGTAGCACCAAAGCTAGAACGGGGTTTAGGGGGCCCCGTTCTAGAGATAGGTGAGGGTCCCAGATGTGGGACCCGCATCTATCTGACATTTTTGACATATCCTCTGGATATGTCATAAATGTCCTTCATGGGAAAAGCCCTTTAATGGCCATTAGCAGTACCTAGCACTACATTTGCACTTTGGCTGCCACTTTTATTAGAGAACTTTGACTTTATGACTAGCACTGTTATATGGGCACTATGGTTGACATTAAAAAGCTACTACTATTATATTTGCATTATTACAGGCGTTATTATTTGCGCACAATGTAAAAATTAGTATTTATTGATTTGGGATTATTTTGTGAACGTTGTACGTATGACCAATTGTATGGCACTTTTAGTTGGTGTGGGTCTATTCCACCTGAATTTTACTCCGCAGCACGTCAATAGTTGTCTGTTTAATAGATATGTGTGCCCTGGATGGTATTTTGGCATAATATTATTTTGGTACTGTAGAGCTGTGTTATTTGAGAACTACATGGCAAAATTATTTAGTTGCTGTTATTTGCACATGTAATGGTGTTTGTTTTTTTGGACATGTATACCATTATTACTTGAGAAAAGTTTGTTAATGTTTAGGCATTTTATGGGACTATTATTTAAAAACTCCATGGAACTTTTTTTTGGGTATTGTAAAAATAAATAAATGTTTGCACTGCATGACACTATTTTATGGAGACTGTATAGACTATTATTTTGGTACTTTTGGCACTATTGTGTGAGTATTGTATAGCAGTTTTATATGGGCACTCTATGGCATTATCTTTATGCATATTATGCATTGTATTCAAGGATGGTGGGAAAATATGAAAATTGTGTTATGATTACTATGCAATTCCTGCATTATATTTTTAGTTATAACACTAATTTAAGTTCTGGTAACTTTATTTGTACATAGGATGTTACTAATGCTATTGATAATAGGGAACTAAGGCATTCGACATTCTGAGTCTAAATGCCTGTGAGAAGTAACTCGATAATCTGGAAATAGATGAATCCCTTTAGATAAGATAAATATGCAAAACAAAAATGAAGATAATTTTTTAAAACAAAAAAATGAAATGAAACAAGGCATATGTAGATAAGTGTATATAGTTCAGTACTATGAATGTGGTATGACATGTCATTTCTGAAGCACTGATTGATAACTAAAGAAAGATCATGTCTACCACCTTGATATGTCACCATTAGCGAGATGTATAATGATGAGTTTCAGGAACATCTTATATTCACTTTGTCAGAACTGAAAATGATTTTGCATGTGCACCATCATCTATTAAAGGTCCTGCCACATTTGGGGTTCTTGAAAATTATAGCAAACTGCTTAAATCCTACTGTTATCAGAATTTCTCTAGTTAGCTACTAGGAATTAAAATATAGATCCACACATGTTCGCAATGTTTGTTGGATTAATATGGTCAGTTGTAATATTACAATATTGTATTACAACTGTAGCAGTAAATTTAGCATGGCCAACAGAGTAATCTGCATGTTGGCTTTATGGTCCCTAAGATTATATAGTTACATAGTTACATAGTTGATAATGTTCAAAAGAGACACAGGTCCATCAAGTCCAACCTATAATCCTAACCTGTGGATCCAGGGGAAAGCAAAAATCCCCATAAGGTAGATGCCAATTAGCTCATTAGGGGAAAAATTCCTCCTCAACTCCAAACGTGGAAATCATAATAAATTCCTGGATCAACATCCCATCTCCAGAATCTCGTACTCATAACCTGTAATATTATATTTGACAAAAAAAGACATCAAAGCACTTCTTAAACTTGTTCAAAGTATCAACCATTACAACATCTTGTGGCAGAGAGTTCCATAGTCTCACTGCTCTCACAGTAAAGAATCCCCGTCTGTGATGATGGTGAAATCTTTATTCCTCTAGACGTAGAGGATGCCCCCTGTCCTTGTTACAGGCCTAGGTATAAAAAGATCATTAGAAAGCTCTATGTACTGTCCAATTATACATTTGTACATTGTAATTAGATAACTGCTAAGCCGTGTTTTTTCTAAACTAAATAGCCCCAAGTTTGATAACCTTTCTTGGTACTGCAATCCACCCATTCCCTTAATTAGCTTGGTCTCCCTTCTTTGCACTCATTCTAGTTCAGCCATGCCTTCTTATACACAGGTGCCCAAAATTGTACAGAATATTCCATTTGTGGTCTGACCAGTGATTTTTATGGAGGCAAAACGATGTTCTTGTCATGAGCATCTATGCCTCTTTTGATGCATCCCCTGATTTTATTTGCCTTGGTAGCAGCTGCCTGGCACTTGTTGCTAAAGGTAAATGTTCTGTCCACCAATATCCCCAATTTTTTTTCAGCAGTAGTTTTACTCAGTGTTTTACCAGTTAATGAATCATTATAAAATTTGTTTCCTCGGGCCAAGTGCATAACCTTACATTTATCCTCATTAAACTTCATTTGACATTGCTATGCCCAAATCTGCAGATTTTCCAAATCCCTCTGTAGAATGACATTATCCTCCTCTGTGTTCATTACTTTACAGAGCTTAGTATCATCTCCAAATACTGAAATGATACTCTGTAAATCCTCTACAATGTCATAAATAAACATATTAAAAAGAAGAGGGCCCAATACTGATCCCTGTGGAACCCCACTGGTAACTGTGACCCACTCTGAGGATGTACCATTAATCCCTCAATGACTAAGCCTGTTTTTGCCTTATGGACGAGGCCAATTTTTTCAAATTTGAGATAAGTAATTTTCAGTGGTAATAACTTTGGAATGCTTTTATTTTTTCAAGCGATTCTCAGTTAGTGGTAAAATTCGGTCAATACATTCAGTGTTTATTTATGTAAAACACCAACATTTTTAGAAAATTAGCAAAAATTAGAATTTTTATAAATGGAAATGTATCTGCTTGTAAGACAGATAGTAATACCACACAAAATAGATACTAGTTAACATTTACCATATGTTTACTTATGTTGGCATCATTATTTTGAAAATCGTTTTATTTTTCTAGGACGTTACAAGGCTTAGAACTTTAGCAGCAATTTCTCACATTTTCAAGAAAATGTCAAAAGCCTTTTGTTAGGGACCAGTTCAGTTCTGAAGTGGTTTTGATGGCCCTATATATTAGAAACCCATTATAAATCACCCCATTTTAATAACTGAATGCCTCAAAGTATTCAAAACAGCAATTAGAAAGTTTCTTAACACTTTAGGCGTTTCACAGTAATTAAAGCAAAGTGGAGGTGAAATTTACAAATTAAATAATTTTTTTTAGAAAATCCGTTTTAATAAATTTTTTATTTCTGTAACACAGAAGGATTTACCGGAGAAACACAACTCAATATTTATTGCCCAGATTTTGCAGTCTTTAGAAACATCCCACATGTGGCCGTAGTGTGCTAATGAACTGAAGCACAGGCGTCAGAAGTAAAGGAGCAGCTGGAGGATTTTGGAGCCTCCTTTTTATTACAATATATTTTAGGCACCATGTCAGGTTTGAAGAGGTCTTGTGATGTCAAAACAGTGGAAACACCCCTGAAAAGACACCATTTTGCAAACTACACCCCTCAAGGAATTTATCAAGGGGTATAGTGAGCATTTTGACCCCACAGGTCTTTTGAGGAATTAGGCTGTGAAAATGAATATCTACATTTCTACTAATAAAACATAGAAATGTAAAAAATTTTCAAGGCATAAAGGAGAAAAAGCACCTTAACATTTGAAAAGCAATCTCTCCAGTTTACGGCAATACCCCATATGTGGTAATAAACTGCTGTTTGGACACACGGCAGGGCTTAGAATGGCTTAGAACTGTGAGGGAACGCTATTTGGCTTTTGGAGCTCATATTTTGATGGTTGGTTTTCAGGTGCCATGTCGCATTTTCAAAGTCACTGAGGGGACAAAACAGTAGAAACCCCCCCAAAATGACCCCATTTGGGAAACTTCATCCCTCAAGAAATTCATCTAGGGGTATAGTGAGCATCTAGACCCCACGTGTCTTTTGCAGAATTTATTTTAATCAGGCTGTGAAAATGAAAATCTGTATTTTTTCCCACTAAATTGTAGAATTTCTTCATTTTTACAAGGGATAAAGGAGAAAAAACACCCCAACATTTGTAAAGCAATTTCTCCCCTGCGTTTTTGGGCGCCATGTCACATTTACAAAGCCCTTGAGGTACCAGTGTACAGTGGAAATACCCAAGAAGTGACCCAATTTTGGAAACTACACCCCTCAAGGCATTTATCATTTGCCTGGACATATGAAGAGCAACATGCGCATTTGAGGCCTATTTTGGTGATTTTCATAGCATTTGCCCACAATTGCAGGGCTCTGATGTCAATAGTAAAACAAACCCCAAGCAGTGACCCATATTTTGGAAACTACACCCTTTAGGGCATTTCAAGGGGTGTAGTGAGCATTATGACCCCACAGGTGTTTTTACATTAGAAATTAATACGCAGCGAATTGTACAAAGTGAAAATTGCAATTTTCCACTGATATGCCATATTAGTGCACAATATGTTGTGCCCAGTTTGTGCCACAAAAGACAAATACCTCATAAAATCTTAAGCAGGTTCTCCCAGGTATGACGATCCTATATATGTGGATGTAAACTGCTGTTTGGGCACGCTGTAGGGCTCAGAAGGGAGGGAGCGCCATTTGGCTTATGAAGTGTGTATTAGCTTGGTAGTAGTTCTGTTTGGGTTTTAATGGTATTTCAGTTTATAATATAGGGGCATATGTAAGCTGTGCGGAGAACATCAGGGCATAATAAGATGGTATAATAATGCGGTACTAATAATGATTCATAGATATGTGGCCAGTGTCGCACTGATAAATGTCGCCCGATCTTATCTGCTTTTGGAACGCTCTGCATATTTTGCTTCGCCATATTCTGAGAGCCAAAACTTTTTAATTTTTTCGCCATCGGAGCTGTGTGAAGGTTTATTTGTTGCGGGACAATCTGTAGTTTTCAGTTTTCATTGGTACAGTTTTTGCGTACCTGGGATTATTTTGATCACTTTTTATTAAATTTTTTGGCAAGCAAGGTGATCAACAACAAGCAATTCTGACAATGTTTTCTATTCTTTTTTTTCTGTGTATACCGTTGGCTATAAATGCAATTTTTACTTTCTTCTGCGGGTCGATATGATTTTGGCGATACCATATGTATATAGTTATTTTATGTTTTGCAGCGTTTGCACAAAAAAAAAACACTTTTTAAAAAAAAAAAATGTACTTTTTCTCACGATATTCTGAGTCATAAAATTATTATTTTTGTGTCGACAAGGCTGTGTATGGGCTTGTTTTTGCGGGATGGGTAGTAGTTTTTATGTGACTTGTGGATATAGTGAATAGTGATTCTGGCAATGTTTTTTATTCATTTTTTTGCGGTGTTCACAGTGCGGAAAAAATAACATTATAGTTTTATAGTTTGGGTGGTTCCGAACGGGATGATACCAAATATATGTACTTTTTTAAACGTTTTCATTTTTTTCCTATAATAAATGACATACGAAATAAGGCAGTTTTTATTTTTGTAACTTAGAACTTTTATTTTTTCACTGTTATACAACTTTTTTATAACATTTTTTTACTTTTTCATTTTGTCCCACTAGGGGTCTTGTGGGCCTGCACCTTTGATATTTATTCTAATACATAGAAATACCCACGTAGTGCAATGCATTAGAGCTATCAGTTATTTACTGACAGCTAGCCTATTATGCTCCGCCTCTGGGAGGGGCTTAATGGTCTTCCGGACGTGGCAGACTAGGAGGCCACTGTTGGTCTCCGGTTGCCATAGCAATGATCGGCACCCCTGTGATCACGTCTCAGCGATGCCGGTTGGCTAGAAACAACTAAGATCATGACATCTAAGGGGTTAATGGCAGGGATCGGAGCTAGTTGCATTCCCTGCCATTACAACAGTGTGTCAGCTGTAACATACAGACACCCGCGGCGGCTGATGGCACAGGCCCATCTTCCATTTCCGGCTGGAATCCTGTTAGGGCCCGCCTCCAGGCGGGGGCCTAACAGGCTTCCGTACTTGGCAGGCAGGAGGCCATTGTTAGGCCTCCTGTTGCCAATAGCCAATCGGCAAATTGACTTCCTGACTGTTCTTGCCGGGTGACCATGCTGTAATGTTGCAAAGTTCAGAAAGCACTAGGTTTTCATGTGGGTGTATACGGAGGGGCCCAACCCGATCAATTTAAAGCAAGTACTATGCACACCGGATGAGGCTAAATTTTCAAAATAGATAATTTATTTATAACCAGTATCAGTGCGGCATTTCGGTCACTACCAAGACCTTCCTCAGGCACTATAAATTCATAAATGTATATGCAGTGAAGGAAATAAGTATTTGATCCCTTGCTGATTTTGTAAGTTTGCCCACTGTCAAAGACATGAACAGTCTAGAATTTTTAGGCTAGGTTAATTTTACCAGTGAGAGATAGATTATATTTAAAAAAAAACAGAAAATCACATTGTCAAAATTATAGATATTTAGTTGCATTGTGCACAGAGAAATAAGTATTTGATCCCTTTGGCAAACAAGACTTAATACTTGGTGGCAAAACCCTTGTTGGCAAGCACAGCAGTCAGACGTTTTTTGTAGTTGATGATGAGGTTTGCACACATGTTAGATGGAATTTTGGCCCACTCCTCTTTGCAGATCATCTGTAAATCATTAAGATTTCGAGGCAGTCGCTTGGCAACTCGGATCTTCAGCTCCCTCCATAAGTTTTCGATGGGATTAAGGTCTGGAGACTGGCTAGGCCACTCCATAACCTTAATGTGCTTCTTTTTGAGCCACTCCTTTGTTGCCTTGGCTGTATCTTTCGGGTCATTGTCGTGCTGGAAGACCCAGCCACGAGCCATTTTTAATGTCCTGGTGGAGGGAAGGAGGTTGTCACTCAGGATTTGACGGTACATGGCTCCATCCATTCTCCCATTGATGCGGAGAAGTAGTCCTGTGCCCTTAGCAGAGAAACACCCCCAAAACATAATGTTTCCACCTCCATGCTTGACAGTGGGGATGGTGTTCTTTGGGTCATAGGCAGCATTTCTCTTCCTCCAAACACGGCGAGTTGAGTTAATGCCAAAGAGCTCAATTTTAGTCTCATCTGACCACAGCACCTTCTCCCAATCACTCTCAGAATCATCCAAATGTTCATTTGCAAACTTCAGATGGGCCTGTACATGTGCCTTCTTGAGCAGGGGGATCTTGCGGGCACTGCAGGATTTTAATCCATTACGGCGTAATGTGTTACCAATGGTTTTCTTGGTGACTGTGGTCCCAGCTGCCTTGAGATCATTAACAAGTTCCCCCCGTGTAGTTTTCGGCTGTGCTCTCACCTTCCTCAGGATCAAGGATACCCCATGCGGTCAGATTTTTCATGGAGCCCCAGATCGATGTTGATTGACAGTCATTTTGTATGTCTTCCATTTTCTTACTATTGCACCAACAGTTGTCTCCTTCTCACCCAGCGTCTTACTTATGGTTTTGTAGCCCATTCCAGCCTTGTGCAGGTCTATGATCTTGTCCCTGACATCGTTAGAAAGCTCTTTGGTCTTACCCATGTTGTAGAGGTTAGAGTCAGACTGATTAATTGAGTCTGTGGACAGGAGTCTTTTATACAGGTGACCATTTAAGACAGCTGTCTTTAATGCAGGCACCAAGTTGATTTGGAGCGTGTAACTGGTCTGGAGGAGGCTGAACTCTTAATGGTTGGTAGGGGATCAAATACTTATTTCTCTGTGCACAATGCAAATAAATATATATAATTTTGACTATGTGATTTTCTTTTTTTTTTTTTTATATAATCTATCTCTCACTGGTAAAATTAACCTAGCCTAAAAATTCTAGACTGTTCATGACTTTGACAGTGGGCAAACTTTCAAAATCAGCAAGGAATCAAATACTTATTTCCTTCACTGTATATTTAAAGTCTATAGAATACAATACATAATGTCATCAATGATATTAGACTCAAACATACATGTAACAAATGAATGGAAAGCTTAGTCGGAAGCAATATATGGGGTAGATTAGTAAATATTAACCTAAATGTCACATATTATGTTAAATATATATTGAAAATTACTCAACTATATTGTAATGACAGGGAAAGGGAAACAGACAAGTGAGCCCTAATCTACCCGCCACTCAGTCCCTGCCTACTTGCAATGACCCGCCGTAGGCGCCAAGGTACAACTGGGTGACGGTGCCTACACTCAGTAAGTGCACGACAGACAACCAGACAAGGAAACACAAAACAAAGGGAAACGGGGCAGTTGCCCACGGCAACACCGTGAGCAACAAGAGTGGTGAACGAGCCGAGTCAAACCAGGAGTGTACGAGGTACCAAACGCAGAGCAGGAGCGTAGTCAGTAAAGCCAGGGTCAAACCAGGAGTGTACGAGGTACCAAACGCAGAGCAGAAGAGTAGTCAGTAAGCCAGGGTCATATGAAGCAGGGTCAAATAGTACAGAAGCTGCAGCAGGGCCAGGAAACCAGCAGAGAAGAATCACAAGCAAAGGAGGAACAGGAAAGGCAGGTATAAATAGACAGAGGGCGGGAGCTAGCTCCGTCTGGCCAGGCTGTGATAGGCTCTCCCACTCCTAAGCCTGCCATCCTGAGTGGTGGAAGATGGAGTCAGTCTCACAGACATAGAAGCAGGTGCAGACTGATTACCTATGGGCGTGGATACAGAAGCCGTGCCTGGCGATCCTTAACAGTACCCCCCCTTTTATGAGGGGCCACCGGACCCTTTCTAGATGGACCTGGTTTATTGGGGAAACGAAGGTGGATCCTCCTGACCAATACCCCAGCGTGAATATCCCGGGCGGGTACCCAAGTCCTCTCCTCAGGCCCGTATCCTCTCCAATGGACCAGGTACTGGAGGGAGCCTTGGACCATCTTGCTGTCCACAATCTTGGCCACCTCGCATTCTACCCCCTCAGTGGTGAGAACGGGAACAGGAGGTTTCCTCGAAGGAGCCAAGGACGGGGAGCAGCGTTTAAGGAGGGAGGCATGAAACACGTCGTGTACTCGAAAAGATGGGGGCAACTCCAGTCGGAAGGAGACAGGATTGAAGACTTTAATGACCTTGTACGGCCCTATAAACCGGGGAGCAAACTTCTTGGATGGGACTTTAAGGCGCAGGTTCTTTGACGATAGCCACACCAGATCCCCGACCATAAACAAGGGGTTAGCAGAACGTCTTCTATCTGCCTGAGTTTTTTGTATGCTCTGGGACGCCTCTAGGTTGTTCTGAACCTGGGCCCAGACTGTGCACAGTTCCCGATGAACGACCTCTACCTCGGGATTGTTGGAACTACCAAGTGAAACGGAGGAGAACCGTGGATTAAACCCAAAATTACAGAAAAAGGGGGAGACCCCTGACGAGTTACTGACCCGGTTATTAAGGGAAAATTCGGCCAGGGGAATGAATGAGACCCAATCATATTGACAGTCAGAGATAAAACACCTTGAATATTGTTCTATAGACAGATTAGTCCTCTCGGTTTGGCCATTAGTTTCAGGATGGAAGGCAGAGGAGAAGGACAGATCAATCTCCAACTTTTTACAGAAGGCTCTCCAAAACAAAGAAACAAATTGTACCCTTCTGTCAGAAACAATATTGACAGGGACCCCATGGAGACGCAGGATGTGTTTGACAAACAAGGTAGCTAACGTCTTAGCATTGGGTAGTTTCTTGAGGGGCACAAAGTGGCACATCTTACTGAAGCGGTCTACTACAACCCACACCACCGACTTGCCTTGAGATGGAGGCAAAACGGTGATAAAATCCATGGAGATATGGGTCCAAGGTCTCTGGGGAATGGGCAAAGAATGTAGTAAGCCCGCTGGTCAGGACCTGGGAGTCTTGGACCTAGCACAAACCTCACAAGCGGCGACGTAGGCCTTAACGTCTTTAGGCAACCCAGGCCACCAATAGTTTCTGGCAATGAGGTGCTTGGTACCCAGGATGCCTGGATGACCAGATAGTGCAGAGTCATGATTTTCCCTAAGTACCCTTAGCCGGAATTGCAGGGGAACAAACAGCTTGTTCCCAGGAAGGTTCCCGGGAGCTGAACCTTGATCAGCAGCAATTTCAGAGACTAAATCAGAATCAATAGAGGAAATGATTATACCTGGAGGCAAAATACAAGCAGGATCTTCCTCCGAAGGAGGGCTGGCCATGAAGCTACGCGACAGTGCATCAGCCTTAATATTTTTAGACCCAGCCCTATAGGTAACCAAAAAATTGAATCTGGTAAAAAATAACGCCCATCGAGCTTGTCTCGGGTTTAGCCTCCGGGCCAATTCTAGTAAGGACCGTTACCTGCTGCCTAGCCCCCTCCAGGAAGTGGCGCCACTCTTCAAATGCCCATTTAATGGCTAAGAGTTCGCGGTTGCCAATATCATAGTTACTCTCAGTGGGCGAAAACTTCCTGGAGAAGTAGGCACAGGGACGGAGATGGGTGAGGGACCTGGTACCCTGGGACAAAACAGCCCCCACTCCCACCTCGGACGCGTCAACCTCCACGATAAATGGCTCCATTTGGTTGGGCTGAACCAACACCGGGGCCGAAATAAAGAACTTCTTAAGGGCCTCAAAAGCCTGGACAGCCTCAGGAGGCCAGTGGAGGAGATCAGCACCCTTGCGAGTGAGGTCCGTAAGAGGCTTAGCGATGACCGAGATGTTAGCAATAAATCTCCTGTAATAATTAGCAAACCCCAAGAAGCACTGTAACGCCTTCAGGGAGGCAGGTTGGACCCATTCCGCCACAGCCTGGACCTTGGCGGGGTCCATGCAGAATTCATGAGGAGTGAGGATTTGACCCAAAAATGGTATCTCCTGCACCCCAAACACACATTTTTCGGTCTTCGCAAACAGTTTGTTTTCGCGAAGGACCTGGAGCACCTTCCTGACATGCTCAATGTGGGAGGACCAGTCCTTGGAAAACACAAGTATGTCATCAAGGTACACTACAAGAAATACCCTAAGGTAATCTCTTAAAATCTCATTTATGAAATTCTGGAAGACCGCAGGGGCATTACACAACCCAAAGGGCATGACGAGGTATTCGAAATGACCTTCGGGCGTGTTAAACGCAGTCTTCCACTCATCACCCTCTTTGATGCGGATAAGGTTATACGCCCCCGGTAGATCAAACTTAGAGAACCATTGGGCCCCCTGAACCTGATTAAAGAGATCAGGAATCAAAGGAAGGGGATACTAGTTCCTTACAGTGACCTTATTCAAGTTACGGTAGTCAATGCATGGCCTAAGACCACCATCCTTCTTCCCTACGAAGAAGAAGCCAGCACCTACCGGAGAAGTAGAGGGGCGAATGTAACCCTTGGCCAGGCATTCCTGGATATACTCTCTCATGGCTTCACGTTCGGGACAAGAGAGATTAAATATCCTACCCTTAGGTAGCTTAGCTCCTGGAACCAAATCGATAGCGCAATCGTATTCTCTATGAGGAGGCCTCCTTAGAGAAAACATCAGCGAAGTCCTGAACAAACTCAGGTAGCGTGTTCATCTCCTCAGGGGGAGAAATAGAATTAACAGAAAAACATGACGTCAAGCATTCATTACCCCATTTGGTAAGATCCCCAGTATTCCAGTCAAATGTGGGATTATGCAACTGCAACCAGGGAAGGCCTAAAACCAAATCGGACGATAATCCCTGCATCAACAGTACAGAGCACTGCTCCAAATGCATGGAGCCAACAAGGAGTTCAAAAACAGGGGTATGCTGTGTAAAATAACCATTAGCAAGAGGAGTGGAGTCGATACCCACTACCGGGACAGGTTTAGGCAAATCAATCAAAGGCATAGCTAGAGACATAGCAAATTCCACAGACATAATATTAGCAGACGACCCTGAATCCACGAAGGCACTGCCGGTAGCAGACCTACCACCAAAAGAGACCTGAAAGTGAAGCAAGATTTTATTACGTTTCATATTTACGGGAAATACCTGTGCGCCCAAGTGACCTCCCCGATGATCACTTAGGCGCGGAAGTTTTCCGGCTGCTTATTCTTACGCTTAGGACAGTTGTTCACTTGATGCTTGTCATCCCCACAGTAGAAGCAGAGACCATTCTTCCTGCGGAACTCTCTACGTTGTTGGGGGGACACGGAGGCCCCGAGTTGCATGGGTACCTCCGAGTCTTCCGTGGAAGAACGAAGCAATGGAACCTCGGGAGGCATCATGGGGGAGTCAGAGGAGAAAACACATAAACGTTCACGTTGTCATTCCCTGAGACGTCGGTCAAGTCATACCGCTAAAGCCATAACCTGGTCTAGGGAGTCAGAAGAGGGATAGCTAACTAGCAGGTCTTTCAGGGCGTTCGACAGACCCAACCTAATTTGGCACCTTAAGGCTGGGTCATTCCACCGAGAAGCTACGCACCACTTCCTAAAGTCAGAGCAATACTCCTCATCAGGTCTCTTACCCTGACGTAAGGTCACCAGCTGACTCTCGGCAAAGGCAGTCCTGTCAGTCTCGTCATAAATGAGTCCGAGAGCAGAAAAGAAAAGATCAACGGAGGAAACTTCAGGGGCGTCAGGAGCCAAGGAGAAGGCCCATTCTTGGAGCCCTTCCTGGAGCCGGGACATAATTATACCCACCCGCTGGCTCTCAGAACCTGAGGATTGGGTCATTAAACGAAAATAGAGCCTACAACTCTCCCAAAAGGAGAGAAAAGTCTTCCGGTCCCCTGAGAACCGGTCAGGCAACCTGAGGTGGGGTTCAGGAGGTGAGGTGAGGGGCACTACCATGGTAGCATCAGGCTGGTTGACCCTCTGAGCCAGGGCCTGGACCTGTAGGGAGAGACCCTGCATTTGCTGAACCAGGGTCTCAAGCGGGTCCATAGTGGTGTGAGGGACCAGGGTAGAGTAGGTATATGGGCTTTTGATTATGTAATGACAGGGATAGGAAAACAGACAAGTGAGCCCTAATCTACCCGCCACTCAGTCCCTGCCTACTTGCAACGACCCGACCTAGGCGACGGGGTACAACTGGGCGACGGTCCCTACACTCAGTAAGTGCACGACAGACAGCCAGACAAGGAAACACAGAACAAAGGCAAACGGGGCAGTTGCACACGGCAACACCGTGAGCAACAAGAGTGGTGAACGAGCCGAGTCAAACCAGGAGTGTACGAGGTACCAAACGCAGATAAGAAGAGTAGTCAGTAAGCCAGGGTCATATGAAGCAGGGTCAAATAGTACAGAAGCTGCAGCAGGGCCAGGAAACCAGCAGAGAAGAATCACTAGCAAAGGAGGAACAGGAAAGGCAGGTATAAATAGACAGAGGGCGGGAGCTAGCTCCGTCTGGCCAGGCTGTGATAGGCTCTCCCACTCCTAAGTCTCCCATCCTGAGTGGTGGAAGATGGAGTCAGTCTCACAGACATAGAAGCAGGTGCAGACTGATTACCTATGGGCGTGGATACAGAAGCTGTGCCTGGCAGATCCTTAACATATATTTTATATATTTAAGGTGGTGCATGTCATACAGTAAAAGACACCAAGAATAGGAAGAACTTGCATATTGTCATAGTATAAATTGCGTATCTTGATCTACCAGCTACGGACTCATTGTCAGAGAACATAAACATGTCTGTAAAGATAGTAAAGGAAAAAGTACCTATCGTAAACGGACATAATGTAGCAGACAGTTTGTTATAGATAAATCTAGGTATAGGTGACTCACTAGATAGTGTAGAAATATATACCATAAATAGTGTGTATTTAAAAGACAAACCGCCCTGTAGTGTTGCAGATACTTGGTATCTAAGTTATAAGATGACTGCCAAAAGTGTATCATATGGGTTTACCTGTATTGTGCTGGATCCTGCGCAATGGTGCAATAGTAAGGCGGCTGACCGCTAGAGGAGGCGCTGTTGGAAGAGCTTAAGTCTCCTTCAATTTATACACTGCTATGAGCGGCGGCGTGGGTCACATGGGGGGCGCTGACGTCAGTTTTGATGTCAGCCTGTTGTAGGGGTGTGTCCAGCGGCGTAACTACCGCGGTAGCAGCCGTAGCGGCCACTACGGGGCCCGGGTCTTGAGGGGGCCCGTGCCGCCAGCCGACACGCCCCCCCATATTCCCCGTGGTGCCGCTAGCAGACGTTATGGCTGCTACAGCGGTAGCGCCGCTACTATGGGGCCCGCGCCGCAGAGCCTCCAACAAGTATGGGCCGGGCGACACAGGCCTTCTCATGACTGTAGGCGTCGCTAGCACCGGAGGGGGCCCCGGTGCTAGCGACAGCCAAGTACATGCATTAGCGCTGAATGGCCTGGCATGTTCCGTGCCCGACCATCCAGTGCCTTACAATGACGCTGATTGGCTAGCGGCGAGATGACGTCATCGCGCCACTTCCATGCTTGAAAAGCTCTGATTGACGGGGCAAGTCATTCTGCCCCGCCAATCAGCGTCATTGGACGACGCTCGTTCAGCTCCAGCAGACCCGCTCAGAATAGAGCAGATCTGCATCGCCAGCGAACAGGAACGGGATCATGTGAGTATGTCAAGTTTATAGATTTTTTCTCATAAAACTTTGAGTGGCATTATCTATAGTGGGGGCTCTATCTACAGGGAGGTCGTCTATATGTGGGCCACTATATACAGGGGGGTCTATATGTGGGCCACTATATACAGGGGGGGTCCTATATGTGTGGATGTGGGGCACTAGCTACAGGGGCGGTCTGTATGTGGGGATGTGGGGCACCATCTACAAAGGGGGTCAATATGTGGGGATGTGGGCCACTATATACAGGGGGCTCTATATGTGGGCCACTATCTACAGGGGGGTCTATATGTGGGGATGTGGGGCACTATTTATAGGGGGGGGTCTATATGTGGGGCACTATATGTGAGACACTATACAGGGGTGGGCTATATGTAGAGCACTATCTATAGGGGAGCTATTTTTTAGGGTACTTTCTATAGGGGTGGGCTATATGTGGGACACTATATACAGGGGTGGGTTACCTGTGGGCCACTAGCAACAGGGTGGCTATATGTAGCGCACAGTCTACAGGGGTGGGCTATATGTGGGACACTATTTATAGGGGAAGCTATATGTAGGGCAGCACGGTGGCTCAGTGGTCGCTATCTACTATCTACTATCTGTGGGCACTATCTATAGGGGCTTCTATGTAGGACACTATCTAGAGGGGCTTCTTTGTAGGTCACTATCTATAGCGGCTCTATGGGGGTCACTATCTACAGGGGGATATGGGGCACTATCTACAGGGGGCACGGTGTGTGTGTGTGTGTGTGTGTGTGTGTGACAGTGTATGGTACTATTATAATCAGGGACACAGTGTATGGCGCTATTATAGTTAGAGGTGCAGTGTATGGTGCTTTATTATATTTAGAGGTGTTGAGAATTTTTACTTTGTTTATAGGTGCAGAAATGTTTTAAAAGTGAGAAGCTGAAGACATCTGAGCAGAAAACTGCTGAAATGGGTCATGGCCGGTAGAAATCCATCATAGATGTCTGGACTGGAGGGAGAAGAAAAGAACTAGAATCTGAGACGTCACCGGCGAGTCACTTAATGTAAATGTTTATTCTGCCTCTAATCAGTATTGTAGTCACTGTGTGATCTGCAGCGAGATGATGGTGGTATGTTTTTTTTTTTTGTGAAACAGCATCTCCCAGCATATCCTTACCATTGTTCGGGCCATGCTGGCAGCTGTAGTTTTACGCAGTACAAACCTATACGGCAGGGGTTGCACTAAATTGAGCTGTATTTATTCTGGTGTTGTACATATGTACTGAGCTTTGTTCTGGTGCTGTATATATGTCAGAGCTTGGTTCTAGTGCTATATTAATGTACTGAGCTTGGTTCTAGCGCTGTATTTATGTACTGAGCTTGGTTGTGGTACTGTATGTATGTCAGAGATTAATTCTGGATCTGTAGTTATATAGGATATATTTATAATAACAAAATTGCAGGGCAGATGGAATTGTTCTCAATTCATTGTATATTTAATGGGAATCTGTCAGGTAGCTTTTAACCCTTGAACCGCCCCCATGCGGTAATACATGACCTGACAATATTTCCAAACATTCCCTTGTATGTTTTTTTCAGATGCAGCAAAATCCTTAAAATCCACTTTTAAAACGGCGCACACTATATGCTAATTACTCATTAGAGGGTCATGGGCGGTGCCGCTATGCTGAAGAGTCACATATTCCTGCTTCAAACCCACCTTTCCATGTTTGAGTGACATCTCCCTGGCTGATACAACTTTCTCGGATGCGCCATTGCCTTGTAGCACTATATACAAGGGGCGGGGGCTGTGTGGCACTATACACAAGGGGGAGCTGTGTGGCACTATACACAAGGGGGAGCTGTTTGGCACTATACACATGGGGAACTGTATGGCACTATTTACAAGGGGAAGGGCTGTGGCTCTATCTACAAGGGGCTGAGTGTGGTGCAATCTACAGGGGTTGGGGGGGCTGTGTGGCACTGTATACAAGGGAGTGGGGCTGTGTGGCACTATATACAGTGGGAGCTGTACAGCGCTATATACAGTGGGGGCTTTATGGTGATATCTACAGGGGGCTGTATGGCACTATCTACAAGGGGGAGGTAGGGGTGCTATCTAGAAATGGGGTGTTACACTGTCTATAGGCGGGGCTATATAGCACTGTCTACAGGGGGGCTGTGTGGCACATTCTACAGGAGGCACTATTTATAAGGGGAGCTGCTTGTGGCACCGGGGGGGGGGGGGCCCGGTCAAGAGTTTGCTATGGGGCCCAGTCTTTCCTAGTTACGCCCCTGGGTGGGTCCTAGAGTTGCCGAGAGCGGCCACACTGGGACCCACTGAAGCATAATGAGGAAGTAGATGTGTGGAACGTAAGTGTGTGGAACGCAATGCAGCCGGATGTGTTAGTAGACCGGAAATGGTCACCGTTATGGAGTGTGCTTTTCTGTAAGTCTGTATGTCAACACTGGCTGTATGCTTATTAGCCATATCACCATAAGGGATGAGTATAATCATCGCTGTGTTGTGGATGCCCTCTAAATATATAATGTTAAAGTAGCATATAGCTAGTAGTACATAATGAGCGTCCGTATGACTAAATGGATAAAGACTAGTGGTAGTGTGAGGTTACTATATAGAGATAGTGGAAATAAGGTAGTAGAAAGATCGACATGAGTAGTTAACACTGGGAGAAGAAATGCAGGGGAGGGATAGACATATAGAGAGAACCTACTATTAATGTGAACATACCATTAACCCCTTAATGACCGGGCCATTTTGCACGTTAATGACCAAGGATTATTTTTTGTTTTTTCACGATCGCATTCCAAGAGTCGTAACTCTTTTTTTATTCCGTCGACATAGCCGTATAAGGGCTTGTTTTTTGCGGGACGAGTTGTATTTTGTAATTGTACCATTTTTAGATGCTTATAACATGTTGATTAACTTTTATTAACTTTATTTTAGGAGAGAATTGAAAATAAGCAGCTATTCCAGCATTAATTTTCACGTTATAAATTTACGCCGTTTACTATGCAGCGTAAATAACATGTTAACTTTATTCTATGGATCGGCACGATTACGGGGATACCAAATATGTAAAGGTTTTATATGTTTTTTCTACGTTTGCACAATAAAAACCCTTTTAGAAAAAAATTACTTGTTTTTGCATCGCCGCGTTCCAAGAGCCGTAACGTTTTTATTTTTCCGTCGATGTGGCCGTACGTGGGCTTGATTTTGTCGGGACAATGTGTAGTTTTTATTAGTACTATTTTGGGGTACATAGGACTTATAGATTAATTTTTATTTTATTTTTTATGGGGGGAATGGGAGAAAAGAGAGAATTTTGACGTTGTTTTTTGCGTTTTCTTTGGACGCCGTTCATCCGGCGGTTTAATTAATATGTTCATTTTATTGGTCAAGTTGTTACGAACGCGGGGATACCATTTATGTGTATGTGTGATTTGTTTTGACCGTTTTACTAAATAAAACCACTTTTTGGGCCAAAAAAGTAGTTTTATTTGACTTTGACTGTAATTATTTATTTATTTTTTTCACAAACTTTATTTAACTGTTTTACATTTTTTTTTTTTAGTCCCACCAGGGGTCTTCACTATGCGATGTGCCGATCGCATATATAATGCTTTGGTATACTTAGTATACCAAAGCATTATTGCCTGTCAGTGTAAAACTGACAGGCAACCTGTTAGGTCATGCCTCTGGCATCGCCTAACAGGCAGTTGTGGAAGACAGACCTGGGGGTCTTTGTTAGACCCCCGGCTGTCATGGAAACCCGACGGCGACCCGCGATTTGTTTGCGGGGGCGCCGATCGGGTGACAGAGGGAGCTCCCCCCTCTGTCAAACACATTAAATGCCGCTGTCACTATTGACAGCGGCATTTAATGGGTTAAACTGCCGGAATCGGCGCGTGCTTCGATTCCGGCAGTTGCAGCAGGAGCCAGGCTGTGTATAACAGCCGTGCTCCTGCCGCTGATCGCGTGGGTACAGTGTCAGTACCCGCGCCATCACAGGACGGATATATCCGTCCTCCTGCGCGAACTAGCAGCTGCTGAGGACGGATATATCCGTCCTTCGGCGTTAAGGAGTTAAGAAAGAATACATAAGGATGAAGCTCGCCATTTGCAGATCCAGTAAAACAGAGATATAAGGATTTAAGTCTGTAATAGAAATGTTATATTTAATATGGGTATAATTAAAAAAAAGGGGGTATGCCAAAAAGATGTAAAACTAAAAGATGATAAATGTCAGAAATCAAAACCATGATGTTAGTATAATCGCTATTTAGGGGCAAATATTATCGTATTGTTGTCACTGTAAAAAGCTGCTGATTTCGTACTCTCGATTGAGTCCCTTAGGATGCAATGTTTGCAGGCTGTGGATCCAATACGCCTCCCTGCGTTTCAGTGTTAGTATTCTGTTTCCACCTCTTCTTGGAATTGGTATATGCTCCAGTACCTAAAAGCGTAGTTGAGATATATTATGTTTCTGTTCGAGAAAAGGGGCCGGGACAGGGAGGAAAATTTTGACACATCGTATGGTGGACTTGTGCTCTTTAATGCGATCACATATGCGCTGAGTTGTCTCTCCCACATAGGCTAGGCCACATGGACATCTAATGATGTATACTACATAATTACGGTTACACGTGAAGTAATCATTGATTTGAATTCCGTATCCTCTGTGGGGGTGGTAGAGTGTATCTTCTTTGGTTATGTGAGATCATTGCATTCATCATAGACATGGAAAGGTTCCCTTTTTCGGGGTCCTAAGAAATTGCTGTCTTGGAACTTTCTTGGCAGTGCCAATGTCAGCTCGTACTAATTTGTCCCTTAAATTCTGGGGTAGAATAGGTGATTTAAATTCCTCAACGGAGGGATAAGCTTCCTGGAGGAGAGACCAATGCTTTCTAATAATGTGGTGTTTTGTAAGAACAAGGATGATATGTGTGAACGAATGGTATGCGTTTGGTTTTTGTATTTATTCCTCTGCATCTGTTCGTTGCTTCAGCTTGTTGTATCACCTTTTCTGGGTAACCCCTAATCCTAAATTTATTTGCCATATTGTCTGTTCTGATGTTTATATTGTTAGTGCTGTCCACTATTGAAGCAACCCTATCAAATTGTGATTTAGGGAGGGAGATTTTTGTGGCATGTGGGTGACAGCTCGAGAAATGTAACAGGCTGTTTCTATCTGTTTCCTTAACAAAGAGATCCGTGCTGAGGGCACCCTCCTCATCTTTGATGACCATGGTATCGAGGAAATTGATGGATATATGACTATAGTTCAAAGTGAACTGTAGTTATGCCCATACTAAATTGATGTAGAGGGAAAATTCTTGTAGAGTATCCAATGTACCGTTCCATAGACAGAAAATGTCATGAGTTATGAGTTAATAGGTCCCATATTCAGGATTCACATATATTGGTCTGAGTGAAAAGTAGTTACAAAGAGCATCTCTCTCTCTCTCTCTCTCTGGAGGATCTGTCCTGTCCTGCATTACACAGACAACCCATTGATTTGAATGAGAATTGTGTACTGCTTAATTTTCCCTGTGGTGGCGCTGCAGGGAAATGGAACACTAACTGACAGGTTTCCCCATGATAACTGCTGATTTCTTGGGGTCCCATCAAGGGGACACTTTGTGATCTCCTTATTGTCAGAGGACCTCTTCTAACAAGTAGGGATTGTTGAAAGGAGACAACCCCTTAAGGTCGAAGCCCTTATTGGCCTTGAAGATATTTTTTGTTTTTGTTCAGCCATAATTTATTTTATTTTTATGTCTATGTAGCTGTTTGAGGCCTTGTGGACATATTGCATTTTTAAACCATTTACTGTTCATTTTAAATGCCATGACAACTATTGCACAACTTGTCATAGTAGTGTTAGAAAAAATTAGCACCGTGTACATAGTGTGTCATTCCTCCAATTCCATTTAGATTGTAAGCTCTTACGGGTAGGGACTTTTGTCTCATTTTATGTTCATTTGTTTGGATTAATTGTTATTTTACTTCTTTGTTACTTCTCCAATCATAAAGTGCTTCAGAATTTATTAGTTCTATATAAATAAAGATTATTATTATTTTACCATTATTATAGTATTTATGTCATTACATTATTGTGTGTGCATAAAAAAAACCACAGACATATGTTAGGAAATACCTGAGGTATTCCCTAACCAGCATAGTTACTGGACAGCCACGGAGTCTATGATAGGCCCCAGACTGTCAGTATAAAACGTCATAAAAGTAAAACGGGTGGTGTTATTCACACGAACGGCATAATCGGCCGTGTGACTGACGTTTTTTAACGATTGTCACACGGCTGCATTAAAATCAATGTTCTTATATGGGGCTATTTACACAGCCGTTGTTTTAACGGACAATGTGAACTGCCCATGAAAAAATAGGACATGTCCTATTTTTGCCCATTTTCACGTATTTTGGCACATTTACCTTAAAAAACCCTTCACAAATACTTTATGACATGTTTACACGTTGGTTTTTCTTAGCACCGTGTGAACATCCCCTAATTAGGGAACCATTGGCGTGCATTACATGCCAAAAATTGACCTGCGACGCATAATTTAAATACGCTTGTGTAAAAAAGCGTGTTGTGCGCGCTTCTCCATTGATATCGATAGGAAGTTTAAAACACGCTAAAATACGAGTCAGATACATGCCGTGTGAACAGGATCTTAAAGGTCACCTGAGAAAAAATTGCTCCTATGTTTCATGTGAACAGGTGCAGACCCTCTTTACAATCTCTAATTTCTGATTTCACTTACCACATTGTACCAGGTTATGTTTCTAGAGCTTACGTAAATGACTTTACATACAGTATAAAAAAAACTGCAAGCAACCCTGAGTCTGATTTGTTTTTCAGAATTAAAACCATCATTGCTTTGGTGCTACATTATTTGCTACTCCGAAGGACAAGCGAAAAATTTTCAGCAGTGCGTGTCTGTAATGGAAGCCCCGACGTTTGCTAGTGTCTAAGGGCTTGATGCGTAGGATTCAATAATATCTATTATTTAAAATATTATTGTTTAAATACAAGGTATACAAATTGCTCATTCATTAATTTCCTAATATATTGTTCCAGGGGCAAGAGCTTTGTTTCTCTCAGATGGCGCTCTGAACCTTCACTATCAGCTTTATTATATGCCAAAATTCTAGCTTCCCATAACTGCCACCAGAAAACATCAAGCTTGGAGAAGTGTTGGGGGCCCATTTTTTCTAGTGATCAGTAGGAGTTCCAGCTCATAGACCACTACATAGACCAAACCTCTGATATGCTTCTTTGACGTAATACAAAAAAAATAAAGTTGTATGTATACAATCTAAATAAGTTACGTGTCATGCATGTTTGAAATTGATGCCAATATAATGATGGTAAATATTTAATTTATGTTTGAATACAGTGACATCTAGTGTTCAACATCATATTTTACTTTCGAAATAATTAACTATGAAAGTTGAGAACAAATACACACCTCCCAACTTTCAAAGATCAGAAAAAAAGTCAACTCATGTGGCATCTGAAATGCTGCGGAACATTTTTTAAACATTGAGCCACACCTCCAAACCAGCCCTATCCCTGACCATACACACGCAGTTCCCTTTGTGCCCTCAAACAGTATAATGCCCCCAGAGTGCTCCCACACAGTATAGTGCCCCAGTAGTGCCTTCCCACAGTATAATGACCCCAAAGTATAATGCTTCTATATTGCCCCCAACACAGTATAATGCCCCTATAGGGCCCCCCACACGGTCAAATGCCCCCAGTAGTGCCTTCCCACAGTATAATGACCGCAAAGTATAATGCTTCTATAGTGCCCACCCCACAATATAATGCCCCCATAGGGCTCCCACTTCCATTATAATGCCATATAGTGTCTCCTCACACAGTATAAATAGAGATTTTGAAAATGGAGATACACACATTAGATTAAAATGTTTTCATTTATAGTTGTGTGGGGGCTTGTTTGGACAGCATGGTGGCTCAGTGGTTAGCATTGTAGCACCAGTTAGCAGCGCCAGGGAAAATCCATTTTTTCCTTAAACTTCTCAAATGACAAAGTTATTTTTATTATATTAGTTATTGCAATAGCGGCGATACTAAGGCCCTATTCACACGACAGGGTTTCCCGGCCGTTTGACGCTGTTCTAAAAACGTCTGTCACACGGCCGCAGTAGGAAGAATAGACCCCAAATGGGACTATTCACACGACCGATTTTTTGACGGCCTGGAAAACCGGGCCGTCAAAAAATAGGACATGCCCTATTTTCGGACGTTCACCCTGCTGCTATGGGAGCGGGTAATACACGGCCATCACTGGAATGTGTGACAGCCGTGTCTTTCGTCACTCGCTCTCTCCTCCTCCTCCTCCTCCTCACAGTGCGAAGTGCATGTGAGGAGGAGGGTATGTTTTTACTCCCTGTAGGAGCGGAATCCCCAATTCCCGGCCACAGCTTCGGCAACGCTGTGGCCGGGGATTGGGGATTCTGCTCCAAGAGAAGTCACTGACTTCACTGTCCATATATGGACACAGTGACGTCAGGGACTTCTGAAGCGGAATTCCCAGCGCTGTGGCCGGTGTTTCCGCTCTAGGAGAAGTCCCTGACTTCACTGTCCATATATAGACTTTGAAGTCAGGGACTTCTCATGGAACGGTGGTGCTATCTACAGAAAGGTAGGGGGGTGCTATCTATGGGGGGGGTGTGCTATGTAAAAGGGTCCTGTGTAGAACGACCTACAGGGGGCTGTGTGCCATAACCTATGGGGGGCTGTGTGGCATTACCTACGGTGGGCTATGTGGCACTACCTAGAGGGGGCTGTGTGGCATTACCTAGAATGGGCTGTGTGGCACTACCGATATTGGGCTGTGTGGAATTACCTAGAGGGGGCTGTGTGGCATTACTTACAGGGAGCTGTGTGGCATTACCAACAGGGGGCTGTGTGGCATTAACTACAGGGGGCTGTGTGGCATTACCTACAGGGGGCTGTGTGGCATTACCTACAGGGGGCTGTGTGGCATTACCTACAGGGGGGGCTGTGTGGCATTACCTACAGGGGGCTGTGTGGCATTACCGACAGGAGGCTGTGCGGCACAACCTACAAGTGGGGCTATGTGGCACTACCTACAGGGGGACTGTCGCAGAATCTACAGAGGGCAGTGTGTGGCATTATCTACAGAGGGAAGTGTGTGGCAAAAAATTAGCAAATCAAATTCATCCGTTTTTAAAACGGACAGGGAAATAAACGGATGCAAAACAAATCAAAATCGGCCGTTATAAACGGAAACACAGCCCGGAACGGAAACGGAAAAAATGCAAAATGGATGCAAAACAGCTGAGAAAAACGGACCAAAACAGCAGTTTTTATCAGCCAACACTCGGTCCCTGTTAAGTGAATAGAGCATAAATATGTATGTATATATATATATATATATATATATATAATTTTTTTATTTTTTATTTTAAACACTATTGCAAAATAAAACCACTTTTAGGGTCAGTTCACACAGAGTTTTTTTGACACTTTTTTTTAACGCTGAAAACCGAGTCACTAATAAACTGACAGGCAATCTATTAGGCCCTATCTGAGGACAGCAAAAGAGTTATCTCTGATTAGCGGAGTTTGCCCGTGCCAACAAATGGATGTACTATTAAGTTATATTGCGGGCAGAACACCGCAATGAGAATGTAATAAGGGTTCAAAACATTAACTGCAAATATCTGTCGCCTGTATACATCTTATACACAAGGTAGTTAAAGTAGTTAGTAGTTAACTAAACTTTCAAAAGACTTTTGACATATCAAAGTGACATGTCAGAAGATTTGATAGGTGGGGGACCGAGTGCTGATCGGCTTTCTGAGGAAAGCTGATCAGAAATTAAAGTTTAGTTACCCTATAATACAAAGAGCTGTATGTGCCCACAAGGCAGTAAATTAAGGGGTTTTCCACCTTCTGACAACTGATGACCTATCCACCGGATAGATCATCAGTACATGATCTGTGAGGGTCCGACACCCGAACCCTGCACAGATCAGCTGGTCCAGTGCCTCCGTGCACCGGACGTACATGCTGGAATAACTTAGCTCTGGCCAGAGAATAGCGGCCGAGCTGCAGAACTGCAGCTCTGTTCCTATTCAAGTGAATAGGAGCAGACTTGCAGCTCTGCAGCGCGGCCGCTATGCTATGTATGGACTCAACTACTTCCGGGCTCCGAACATAGCATTATGTGTCATAACATCCGGTGCCCGCAGGCCACCGGAGCGGCTTATCGGTGCGGGGTCGGGTGTCGGACCCGCGCCGATGATATACTGATGACCTGACCTAAAAATGGTACTGATCGAAACGACAGTTCGTTACGCAAAAAATAAGTCCTTGCACGGCTTTATTGATGGAAAAATAAAAAAGTTCTGGCGCTTAGAACATGGTAACACAAAAAGTGAATGATTTTTTACAAAACTTATTTTATTGTGCAAACGCCATAAGACATAAAATAAAACTATAAACATATGGTATCGCCATAATCATATCGCCCCGCAGAATAAAGTGAATATGTCATTTATAGCGCACGGTGAATGCTGTAAAAAAAAATCGAATTAAAAAACAATAGTAGAATTGCTGTTTTTTAGTCACCACGCCACCTAAAAATAGAATAAAAACTGATCAAAAAGCCGCATGCACCCCAAGAAAACTACAATGAATTCCTCAAGGGGTCTAGTTTCCAAAATGGGGTCACTTTTGGGGGGTTTCCACTGTTTTGGCACCACAAGACCTCTTCAAACCGGACATGGTGCCTAATAAAAAAGAGGCCTCAAAATCCACTAGGTGCGCCTTTGTTTCTGAGGCCGGTGCTTCAGTCCATTACCACACTAGAGCCACATGTGGGATATTTCTCAAAACTGCAGAATCTGGGCAATACGTATTAAGTTGCGTTTCTCTGATAAAACTTTTTGTGTTATAAAAAAAATGGTATAAAGAGGATTTTCTGACAAAAAAAAATATTTAAATTTCACCTTTACTTTGCTCTAAATTTCTGTGAAACACCTAAAGGGTTCATAAACTTTCTAAATGCTGTTGTGAATACTTTGAGGGGTCTAGTTTCTAAAATGGGGTGTTTGATAGGGGTTTCTAATATATGGGCACCTCAAAGCAACTTCAGAACTGAACTGTAACCTAAAAAAATAAATAAATTAGGCAATACTTTGCTTCTTACATTATACTGATAATGAGCCGTGCCCACCCCGAGATGACCCCAGTTTTGACCGTTTGTATAAATTGAGACCCCTATTAGACCGTTTCAGTGCCCGGTTTTCCCAAGCATACACCCCCGAGAAATGTATTTCTATTGATGAGTCCTTGGTACATTTTAAAGGGAGGGTTCAATTCCGCGAGTACCTGCCGGGTAAGAGGGCAAGGTATGGCGTGAAGATGTATAAGCTGTGCGAGAGTGCATCAGGGTATACCTACAAATTTAGGATATATGAAGGGAAGGACACCAGTATTCAGCCCCCAGAATGCCCCACCTTACTGGGAGTTAATGCAAAAATTGTGTGGGATTAGGTGCACCCACTGCTGGACCAGGGTTACCACCTCTACCTGGATAATTTTTATATCAGCGTCCCGCTCTTCAACTGCCTCGCTTCCAGAAGTACTGCGGCATGCGGCACTGCTAGAAGAAACCTGAGAGGCCTCCCTAAGACTCTGCTTGGGCAATGCAGAAGGGGTGAGAGCAGGGCACAATCTAGCAGCAACATATTGTGTGTCAAGTACAAGGACAAGAGAGATGTCCCACCAGTACCCATGTACCTGTACGAGGTACCAGTACAGAGACCCCCAAACCAGACTGCATCCTGGACTACAATAGGTACATGGGAGGTGTGGACTTATCAGATCAAGTCCTGAAGCCCTACAGCGCCATGTGGTGTGGTATAAGAAGCTGGCCGTGCAGATCATACCGATGGCTTTGTACAATGTGTATGTGCTACGTCGATGTGCAGGCCAGAGGGAAACTTTCCTGGAATTTCAAGAGCTCATTATCAAGAACCTAATCTTTAGGGACCAAGAAGGGGGGGGGCACCCAGTACTTCTGGAAGCGAGGCCACACGCATCGTACCAGGGCAACACTTTCCAGGAGAAGTTCCCCAAACTGGCAAGAAGGGAAAAAGTCAAAAGAGGTGCAAAGTCTACTATAAGAGGGGGATAAGGAAGGACACAATATATCAATGTGACACGTGTCCCGAAAAACCAGAGCTCTGTATGTGTTTTAAAACTTATCATACATCCCTTGGTTTATAGTTTACCACAATTTTACTTACCCTGATGTACTCCGCACAGCTTATCCCCCCTCGTCTTTCCCCTCTGGGCCCTGCTGTGTGCCCAGGCAGCTGATAACATCCACGTGTAGGGTATTGCCGTACCCAGGAGAACCCACATTACAGTTTATGGGGTGTATGTCTCCGGTCAAAATGCTCACTACACCTCTAGATGAATGCCTTAAGGGTGTAGTTTTTAAAATGGGGTCACTTCTTGGGGGTTTCAACTGTACTGGTACCTCAGGGGCTTCTGCATACATGACTTCGCACCAGAAAATCCCTAGTAGGCCAAATGGTGGACCTTTCCTTCTGAGCCCTCCCATGGGCCCAAACAGCAGTTTATCACTACAAATGGGGTATTGCGGCACTCAGAACAAATTGTGCAATAGAATGGGGTATTTTGTTTCTTGTGAAAATAAGAAATTTTCAGCCAAAACTACATATTATTGGAAAAAATTTATTTTGTTTTAATTCCCAGCCCAATTCAAATAAGTTCTGTGAAAAAAACTATGTGGTCAAAATGGTCACAACACCCATAAATGAATTCCTTGAGGAGTGTAGTTTCCAAAATGGGGTCATTTCTGGTTGGTTTCCATTGCTTTGATACCTCTGGGGCTCTGCAAATGCGACATGGCACCCGAAAACCAATCCAGCAAAATCTGGACTCCAAAGAACAAATAGCGCTCCTTTCCTTCTGAGCCCTCCCATGGGCCCAAACGGCAGTTTATCACCACAAATGGGGTATTGCCGCACTCAGGACAAATTGGGCAACAAAATGTAGTATTTTATTTCTTGTGAAAATGAGAATTTTTGAGCTAAAACTACATATTATTTGAAAAACTTTTTTTTTTTAAATTCCCAGCCCAATTCAAATACGTTCTGTGAAGAAACTATGGGGTCTAAATGGTCACATTACCCATAAATGAATTCCTTGAGGGGTGTAGTTTCCAAAATGGGGTCACTTCTGGTGGGTTTCCATTGCTTTGATACATCTGGGGCTCTGCAAATGCGACACGGCACTGCCAGAACCCTTACTTAATACGGTGGTGACTGGCTGCCACAATCACGTCATTGTGTAAGCAAGGTAAACAAAGAGGACTGGGGACAGGCGGGTACTGGCAGTGTGGGAATGGCATAGAATTTTTAGTCTATTTTCAACCTAAAGCCCTATTAACCCCTTCAGGACACAGCCTGTTTTGGCCTTATGGACGCAGGTGATTTTTTCAAATCTGACATGTGTTAGTTTATGTGGTAATAGCTTGGGAATGCTTTTACCTATCCAAGCGATTCTGAGATTGTTTTCTCGTGAAATATTGTACTTTACGTCTGTGAAAAAATTTGGTGAGAATTTGCATCGTTTTTTGAACGTCCTTTTATTTTTCTAGGACGTTACAAGGCTTAGATCTTTAGCAACAATTTCTCACATTTTCAAGAAATTTCCAAAACCTATTTTTTCATGGACCGGTTCATTTCTGAAGTAGCTTTGAGGGCCTTATATATTAGAAACTCCCCATAAATCACCCCATTTTAAAAACTTCACCCCTCAAAGTATTCAAAACAGCATTCAGAATGTTTCTTAACCCTTTAGGTGGGAATTAAGGCAAAGTAGAGGTGTAATTTACAAATTCTCATCTTTCTCTTGACAATACCCCATAGATTCTCTGTAGTTATTAAAGCAGATATTGGTACTTCTGCCGGTTTGGACAGGTGCCAAGTCCTGCTGGAAAATTAAATCAGCATCTCCATAAAGCTTGTCAGCAGAGGGTAGCATAAAATGCTCTAAAATTTCATGGTCGACTGCTGCGTTGTCTCTGGACTTGATATAACACAGTGGACCAACACCAGCAGATTACATGGCACTCCAACCATCACTGACTGTGGAAACTTCTCACTGGACAGAAAGCAGCTCTAGGACCATAATTTCCAAATGAAATGCAGAATTTCCTGTCATCTGAAAACAGGACTTTGGACCACTGAGCAACAGACCAGTCCTTTTTCTCCTTAGCCCAGGTAAGAAGCTTCCGATGTTGTCTCTGGGTCATGAGTGGCTTGATACAAGGAATGTGACCGTTGTAGCCCATGTCCTGGATACGTCTGTGTGTGGTGGTTCTTGAAGCACTGACTCCAGCCACATTCCACTCCTTGTGAATCTATGCTTGGATACAGCACTCTGTGAACAGCCAGCTACTTTAGCAATGTCCTTTTGTGGCTTACCCTCCCTGGGGAGAGTGTCAATGACTATCTTCTGGACAACTGTCAAGTAAGCAGTCTTTCCCATGAATTGTGTAGCCTACTGAACCAGACTGTTGGACCATTTAAAGGCTTAGAAAATTTTTGCAGGTGTTTTGTGTTGAATAGCTGATTAGAGTTTGACACCATGAGTCTACAATAATGAACTTTTACCCAATATTCTAATTTTCTGAGAGACTAAATTTTGGGTTTTCATTAACTGTTAGCCATAATCATCAACATTAAAAGAAAAAACTGCTGGAAATAGAGCACTCTTTGTGTAATGAATCTATATACTATATGAGTTTCACTTTTTGAAGTGAACTACTGACTTAAATTAACTTTTTGATGCTATTCTAATTAATTGAGAAGGAAATGTATATACTCTATATTACCATGTGTATTAGGTTCATTCAATGATCAAACATTACTCACGCATACCGATCTCATTCATGGCAGTGAAGTAACTAATATTCTGCTTTAATTCTACTCTTGTTTTTTGCTATTCTTATATGCACAGGAAAGAGTTTGCTTACATATACATAATTTTAAAGCAAAATATTAGTTCTAAAATCATTCTACCACAGTGATTAATCAAGTGTGCAATGAGGGGAAAGATCTTCTCTTACTTTCTGCCACTGAACATCACCAATAGCTCTGTCCTTTCTGGACCTTAGATATCAGTATACATCCAGCCCCCCCCCTGCAGCTTGACCAATTGCACAGCAACACACTGTATGTTTTGGTGCTTTAGGCTATGTTCACACAGGGCGTAAATGCTGTGTAAAAGCACACCAAATTGTGGTGCAGTTTTTCGGCCAGAATGTCCCCTGAGGAAATCCTGCAATGAATAAAAAAAAGGATATATTTACCACAGCGATGCACTGACACTCTGCCGCCCTGGGATGACGTTTAATCCCATGTGACCGCTGCAGCCTGTGATTGACTGCAGCGGTCACATGGGATGAAACGCCATCCCAGGAGGCCGGCCCGGACGAGAAGCACAGAATTCTGGGTTACTGTAAGATTTCGATTTTTTCCTGAATTGCGATTTTTGCGGCGGCATTGCATCTTTTCTGCCGCAAAAATCCCAACTATTTGTTGCAGGTTCTGACCATCAATGGGGAAAGCCCGCAACAAAAAAGCAGCGATTACGTAAATGCAATTGACATGCTAATTAAAAAAACACAGTGCAGGTAAATTTCTGATAGTTTTTTCTGCTTATCATTTACGCAGCGTGTGGACGAAATTTGTTCAAATCTCATTCACTTTGCTGCTACTGTATTATACTGTGGATTTTCCCTAATGAAATCGATGTGGAAAATCTGCAGTGTTTACGCTATGTGTAAGCTAACCCTTAGGCTACATTCACACGAGTGTGTCCAATTTACGTGCGTCAAAAATGCAGCGTATTTCATGTTCGTGTGCCATCAGTGTGCATTGAATATGGCATCAGTGTGCTTTGGTGGCAACCATTTATCACGTCCGTGCATGCACTCCTTTTCTTTTTAATTCTCTGCCTTTCCTTACCAACTGATGGGTGAAAAATGGACAGAGCACAGATGTTGTTGATCAAAATCTGTGGCACTCTGCAGGTTCTTCTGGGTGCTTTGGGTAGGGTTCCCACCCGTAAATATTAAAGAGGTTAACTCAAGCACTCCTTAGGTTAATTTGCAAAAAAGTGGTTTTATTTAGAATAAGGCAATAAACAATAACGTTTCCACCACAATTCGGCCTTTGTCAAACACTGCGGATTAAAAAACAACATAGTAAACATAAATAATTTTGCATGATAATATGAGGATAATATAATAGTAGCTCATAATAATGATCAAAAGAAGAAAAAGAAAATGATGAAAAAGAAAAGGAAAAAAATGACTAGACTATCCCAGGACTAGGAGTAACAGTGTATAATCGCTCATACATAGATATAACATTTATAGTGTTCTCCTATACATATAGATAAACATATCTAAAATGCTGTTGTTAGGGAAATGAATCAGGAAACTTTGAGCATGATAGAACAATCAAAGCAGCAGATATAAATGTTATATCTATATATGAGCGATTATACACTGTTACTCCTAGTCCTGGGATAGTCTAGTCATTTTTTCCTTTTCTTTTTCATTATTTTCTTTTTCTTCTTTTGATCATTATTATGAGCTACTATTATGTTATCCTCATATTATCATGCAAAATTATTTATGTTTACTATGTTGTTTTTTAATCCGCAGTGTTTGACAAAGGCCAAATTGTGGCCGAAACTTTATTATTTATTGCCTTATTCTAAATAAAACCACTTTTTTGCAAATTAACCTAAGGAGTGCTTGAGTTGACCTCTTTAATAGCGCACATATGTTGTCCGTATTCCTTCCGTGGTTTTCATAGACTTCAATGGGCGACAAGGTGCGCAAAAATGCACCAATATAGGACATTCAGTGAGTTTCACGCAACAGACACTCGCTGCGTGAAAACTCAGGCATGTCTGAATAGCCCCATTGAAATGAATGGGTTTGTGTGCTGTCAGCTATTTCAACGGGCAGCACAAGGACAAGTATTACGCTTGTCTAAATTAGCCCTTAGCCTCTTCCCTTCCAACTGGTTGATTCTGAAGCGTTTCACATACAGTATTGAGAATGCTAGCTTAACCACGGAGGAATAACCCAAAACACTATTTTTCTAACCAGGCTGCTTCTGCTACCACTGCCATGTTGCAGGGAAATTAACACTCTTCCCAGGTAAATGCAACCGCCGCCAGATGTAGAAGTGCCTATGAACAAGGCCAATTTATGCCTTTTAGAACCACTAGTTCACATTAGTGATAAAGGGAAGAAATTAGCATATATATGAAGGCCAGAGCTGGCCTTTAGTATATTTGTGGGGTCCCCATCCTCTTTGAATGAGCCCTACAAGTCCCCAACAGTATAAATACCATCATAAAAACACTTTCCCCACATCAAACCAAACTACTTTGCCACACCATCCCATCATCCTAAAATGGTGAGAAAGCTAAGGCCTTAGTCACACCAACGTTGAATACGTCCGTGTGACGGCCGTTAAAACAATGGTCAATTCCTGAAGGAATTTTGAGGCAGGTTTTTTTTTAATTACAAAAAACGCTGTGTGAACATACCCTATGAGTGTAGTGATTGTTTTTAGCCATTTTCTGTCTTTCTCTAAACAATTTTAAGGGTGCCCTGCAGAAATATTGTTTTTCCCGTGGTGACTCAAGTCCGAAAACTCTGTACTAGGCTACAGGATCGGGCCGGCCTACACAAGGATCCCGTCGTGGAGCAGCTCAGTTCATCGTGGGAACAGGGCTTAGGTGAGTACAATTATTTTTATGGGGGGCATTGTCTTCAAGGGGGCGGTGGGGGGCTGTATGGCACGATCTACAAGCAAGAGGTAGGGATTATGGCACTGTCTACAGGGAGGCTGTATGGCACAATCTACAGGGGAGCACTATCTACAAGGGGGCTGTGTGTGGCAGCCAGAGAAGGGGGCATTATACTGTGTGGAAGCCACTAAGCAGACATTATAGTGTGTGGGGGTACTACAGGGGGCAATATACTGTGTGTGGCACTTAGAAGGCACTTAGAAGGCATAATACTGTGTGGGCAGAATTAGCGGACCAAATACTGTGTCCTTGAAGGGTTTACAATATATTATTAAATATTATTATACGGTAGGGAGGGCACTAAAGGGGCATTATACTGTGTGGGGCACTATATAGGGCATTATACTTTGGGGCATTATACTTGTTTTATGTTTTCTTGTTTTCTTTTTTTTTTTATGATGGGATGAGGTGCCGAAAGATAATTTCGCACGGGGTGCCATCTATCCTAAGGCCAGCCCTGAGCCCTGCTGCTACCTTCAAACTCCTTATTACTAGGATCCCATTCTTCCAGTCATTGGTGGTGTCCCAGCAGGAAGATAAACGTGTCCATTTTGGCACAACCCCTTTTATAAATGTGATAAATATTAGAGTCTTAATAGTATTTGGTATGTCCCTTAGTTTACAATAACCACAGATGTTACTTTATTCCAGGGCCCAGCCCAGGGCAGTGATCCTACCAAGAGAAGTTATCATTATACCACTCTAGCAACCAAGCCAGGAAAGGGGACACTGGTGACTGGTCTTTGGCTGCAGGGATACAATTAACTACAAGCTGGTCAAGGTCAGTGGTAACAACAAGACGAAGCTGCTGGTACCACTGCGGCAAGTGCAACCTGAACCGACTCACCACGAGTTACTATTGCTCAGCCGCAGTGGAGGACTGCTCCAGTCAAGCTGCAGCTAGAAGTGAAGCATCTCAAGTGGGGAAAGTAAAAGCCAGAGTCAGGCAGGGGTTGGCACTGATTCTTGATTGGAAAAGCCACTCCTGGGGACGACATTTGATCCCCAGAGGATTGCTAGCAGTAAGTGCGGCCTGCCATAGCGTAGATATTATACTTTTTTATGATTTCATTCACTGTTTTAATGTAAAAATAATTTGAAACGCTGCCAGTATTCCTGCTTCCCCCACCCACACACAGTGCTTAACACACAGGAAAAGCTGTCAATCAGTCTGTGTGGGTGGCTGAAAATACATAAAACTAAACTTAATAAATTATATAACAAAATTAACTTCCTCTATATCATGTGTTGCCCTCAGGTGGTTTTGCTGATGGAACAACTGTTGCTTAGTAGGCGATGGGGCGTTGGCTGTTACTCCGCTCAGGAAAGGTGTAGCATGTACACCGACACACAAGCTGGTACAGAATAGAAACTTTACTCACAAAGATGCATGAGCTTGATGGCTTCACAATACTGGCACCAGGGCCGGCTCCAGGCTTATGTGGGCCCTTGGGCGACACAGACTTAGTGGGCCCCTTTGCGGGGCAACTCACGGCGGCAGTAAAATGCCAAAAATCGTCACTTTGTGCCCCCATATAGACGTTAGACCCTGTTTATGCCCCCAGTTTGTACCCCTATAAATTTAGTACCCTCTGTATATAGTGCCACACAGCCCCCTTCCCAGGTAGTGCCACACAGCCCCTGACGTCACTGTCTATATATGAACCCCAGAGCCATAGTCCTAGGCAGAGCACTACTAGCACTCTGCCTGGGAGTGGCGCAGCTAAAGGCTCAAGGGCCCTGGTGCAAGACTTCAGCTTAGGCCCCCCTACCCATCCCCAACATCCCCAGACCCCTCCGCACGCCTATGCCCAGCTGCCTTGCCTGGCAGACCCCATGAATGCCCCCACAGTATAATGCCCCCATAGCTGCCCCCACAGTATAATGGCCCCCTCATAGCTGCCCCCACACAGTATAATGCCCCCCATAGCTGCCCCCACACAGTAAAATTCCCCTCATAGCTGACCACCACAGTATAATGCTCCCCATAGCTGCCCCACACAGTATAATGCCCTCCATAGCTGACCACCACAGTATAATGCCCCACATAGCTGCTCCCACAGTATAAATCCACAACACAGTATAATGCCCCCCATAGCTGCCCCCACACAGTATAATGCCCCCATAGCTGTCCCCACACAGTATAATTCCCATCATAGCTGACCACCACAGTATAATGCACCCCGTAGCTGCCCCACACAGTATAATACCCCCATAGCTGCCCCCACAGTATAATGCCCCCATAGCTGCCTCCACAGTATAATGGCCCCATAGCTGCCTCCCCACAGTATAATGCCCCTATAGCTGCCACACACAGTATAATGCCCCCACACAGTATAATGCCCCTATAGCTGCTCCCACAGTATAATGCCCCCCATAGCTGCCCCATATAGTATAATGCTCCCCATAGCTGCCTCCACAGTATAATGGCCCCATAGCTGCCCCCTCAGTATATTGCCCCCATAGCTGCCCCACACAGTATAATGCCCCCATAGCTGCCGACACAGTATAATGCCCCTATAGCTACCACACACAGTATATTGCCCCCATACAGTATAATACCCCCACAGTATAATATCCCCCATAGCTTCCCCACACAATATAATGCCCCCTATAGCTGCCCCATACAGTATAATGCCCCCCATAGCTGCCCCATACAGTATAATGTCCACCATACAGTATAATGCCCTCCATAACTGCCCCATACAGTATAATGCCCTCCATAGCTGCCACATACAGTATAATGCCCCACACAATATAATGCCCCCATAGCTTCCCCATACAGTATAATGCCCCCCATAGCTGTCCCATACAGTATAATGCCCCCCATAGCTGTCCCATACAGTATAATGCCCCCTATACAGAATAATGCCCCCATACAGTATACTGCCCCCTCAGCGCTACCCCACCCACCTATACCTAGTATAATGCCCCCATATGTACCTAATAGAAAAATAATAACATAATTACTTACTTACCGCCATTCCCACGACGTGTGGCGGATCCTTTTCCTCCTCTGCACTGTCCTGTGAGTGACTCGTCCAGACAGGCTTGATTACGTCACTACATCACACCTGTCTGCGCCGAGCTGCTCATGACACAGTGAATGCTCGAGCGAGGCTCCAGCATTCAACCCAACTGAATCTGCATCCTGCGGACGCAGGCTCAGTTGGAAGCGGGACCAGCACGGTCAGAGTTGTGTGGCAACGGGCTTAGGGGCCCGGTCGCAGTTTCTAGCTACGCCAGGCTGGGACACTGCTCTGGTCCTGACATCACTGTCCACATATGGACAGCGATGTCAGGGGCTTTCCCAGAGACGGAGTCCCGGAGCAGAGCCGCTAGCGCTCTGCCTGGGACTCCTCTCCTTCTTACATCACTGTCCATATATGGACAGTGATGCCTTAACGACAGCAGCGTCAGCACCTGGCGGCCGAGTAGGCTCCTCCAAGTGGAGTGGGCCCCGGCACTTGCCCGGGTTTGCCGGGTGCTGACGCCGGCCCTGACTGGCACAGTGCGTGGAAGTTACAGTCTCACTCACTAGTTCACACAAAGCTTGGCAGTTACACAGTTCAACTTAATTACAATCTTTGGCAAGCTGGTGGGAAATCATGATAGCACTTGAGGCAATCTTATCTTGTGTTGCAAAGGATGGTTTTTCCATCTGTGATCAACTAGTAACGCAGCTGTAAGGCCTTATTCACACGAATGTGTGCGTTTTGCGTGCGCAAAAAAACGCTGCATTTTTTGCGCGTTGCAGTTCCGCGTGTCATCAGTGTTTGCTGCGTGGCTGCGTGATTTTCACGCATATGCCATCCTTATGACACGCGGTTTTGATGTTTAGAAAAAGAAATTAAGGAAGTGCTTTTATTTTTTCCTTCATTTCTTTATCTACTGTTGCGCAAATCACGCGCGACACATGGAAGTGCTTCCATGTGCTGTGCGTGATTTTCACGCACCCATTGACTTCAATGGGTGTGTGATGCACAAAAAATGCCCAAGTATAGGACATGTAGTGAGTTTTACGCAGTGGACACACGCTGCGTGAAAATCACGGAATATCTGAACGGCCCCATTGACTAACATAGGTCCGTGCGACGCGCGTGATTTTCATGCGCGTATCACGGACGTTAAACACGTTCGTGTGAATAAGGCCTAACTGTGATGCACAACACAGCTATTAAAGAGGATCTGTCACTAGTTGAGTAATGCCCAATCTCCTAGCTAATCTAATAGGCGCTGTCACACTGCTAGTGAAAATTGTGTCCAAAAACATTTATTATTCAAAAAGTTATGAGATTTTTTTCTAAATATGCAACTGAGGCTATACTAGACAAGTGGGAGGTAACAGCAGCGATTCCCCTGAGGTGGAGCCGCCTCACAGCCTCTGACGCTGTCCAATCAGCATGAAGCTGCTTCACACAGTGTGAGAGACTGATGCTGGAGGGAAGGGGTTCTCTTTAAATAGCCATATATCCAGCTGTGGACCACCTACAGTGGTTCTGGTTACATATGAAAGATGAGATTGTAATGTTTCATATGGCAACAGGATCTCAGTTCTAGCTGTGAAACAGCCGGATGTATCGCCAGTTAAAAACAGTCAGGAATGGAAGCTGTATAATCTATGATCAGGCTGTGTTGCTGGGCTGGGAAAAGGTGAACTGTATGATGCTGATTGGACAGCGTTATACAGAAAACATTGCACCACCCAGAGTGAAAAGAAAGAGTTACCTCCCATTTGGCAATTATAGCTGCATTAGCATATTTTGAAAAATACTCATAACTTTACAAATAATAAACGGTTTTAAAAAAAAAATGACACAGTAGTTATCAGCATCATAGCACCTATTCGATTAGTTAATACACTCCTCCCCTAAGGAACGTTGTGTCGCTTTGCTATGTGTCCGCACGTTCAACCAACAGGCCAGGTGGCCGCCACCACAGCGTCTCATATTTAAAGGAACAGTGCAACATATTTACATTTTCTCACATGCTTCAAATAAAAGGTAGCATTAATGTCATGCAACACAACACTGCATCAAATTATAAACTTTTTAAGCAATGTTAAGGGGGTCTCTTCTGATTGCTTCCCTTTAAGCTCTTAGCAGCTTCAAAAATTCAATATGCTTCTGCAAATATAAACATTTTAAAGGCACAGCAACATATTCTATAACAAAATGTCGACTAACCCGGGCACACCCCAGAGATAGAACCAAACCTGATGGCACATTCCACCCATAGGCAGGGACGGACTGCCCATCCTGATAGTCTGGCAAATTCCTTATGGGCCATTGTCTGCAGTGGGCCGCTCTCCTCTCTCTGCATTAGGGGCGGACATACGGCCTGTGCATCAGGTACACAGTGGCCCCAAGGGGGTAGAGGGTCCTCTCTGCCAAGCAACACTAGGGAACAGAAACTAAATGGGAAAGTGACCGAAATCTTGACAGGATGTTTTCTTTTAGAAAACTGCAAAGTCCAAAAGTGTCTGTCTATTGGATTGCATGTATTTACTGAGCTATAGACATTGGCTCCGAATTATTGATGAATTGTTAGAGAGAAATGATGTGTTCTTTGATAAGCTAATGGAGAGTAAGTGGCCCGCATACTGTTCTTGCACAGGGCCCTGTGCGGTCTGTGTGGTATGTGTCTTGAGTGTGAGTGGTGCATATACATCTTGTTTCCTATGTGTGAGAGGTGCATGTGCTTCATGTGTCCTATGTTGTATGAATGGTGCATGTGTGTCATGTGTCCCATGTTGTGTGAGTGGTACATGTTCGTCATTTGTCCTATGCTGTATGTAGGTGTGTGTGTGTGTGTATGTGTCCTACATTGTGTGAGTGGTGCATGTGTGTCATGTGTCCTATGCGTGAGTGGTGCACAGGTATCATGTGTCCTCTGTGTGAGTAGTGAATGTTCATCATGAATCCTATGCTGAGTGAGTGGTGCATGTGTGTCATGTGTCCTCAGTATTAGTGGTGCATGTGTGTTATGTGTCCTATGTTGTGGGAGTGGTGCATGTGCGTCATGTTTCCTATCTAACAGCGGTGCATGTGCGTCATTTGTCCTATGTTTTGTAAGTAGTGAATGCGCGTCATGTGTACTCTGCTTAGTGAGTGGTTCATGAGCGTCATGTGTCCTATGTATCAGCAGAGCATGTGCGTCATGTTTCCTATGTATCAGCGGTGCATGTGCGTCATGTGTCCTATGTTGTGTGAGCAGTGTATGTGCGTCATATGTCCTTTGCTTAGTGAGAGGTTCATGTTCGTCATGTGACCCATATTGTGTGAGTGGTACAAGTGCATCATGTGCCCTATATTTATAAGCTGGAGAATCAGGGTTCATTAACACTTCTTTAGCGGTATAAGAAAAAATGTTATATCATCAGAGAAAGCATTTAACTGCTTCATACCTCAGTGCTTGGAGGTAAGATATCTCCCTATCTTGACAACATGCTCCTGTTTAAAAAAAAAGATGGAAATGTCGAAACAATTGAAGGTATTCAAATTAAAGGTGAGGAAAATTCTGAAACTGAAACTTGTAAGAACATGTAGGTGTAATAATATATGCTTTTAAAGATTTCAGAACTTTACAGAGAGGGATACTACAAAATTGGGGGATGGGGCTTAGAGTGAAAGTGGTTATATAATAATGAATAAGTCTGAAAAGTGATTTATTACTTAACCAATAAATCACTTTTCAGACTTATTCATTATTATATAACCACTTTCACTCTAAGCCCCATCCCCCAATTTTGTAGTATCACTCTCTGTAAAGATCTGATATATTTAAGAGCATATATTATTACACCTACATTTTCTTACAAGTTTCCGTTTCAGAATTTTCCTCACCTTTATTTTGAATACCTACAATTGATTTGACATTTCCATCTTTTTTTTTTAACAGGAGCATGTTGTCAAGATAGGGTGGTATCTATGATATGAACTCTATTCAATATTTACCACTGTCCACCTAAAATACCCAAGGCTCTTAAATCTTTACTGTAAAAGCTTTGTTCCCCCATAAGGATATGATAAATTTATGATTTACCGGAACAAATAAATTTTTTCTCCATTGCAAAATAAACATCAGTGGGTGTATAATGATGGTAAACTCTTTTGCATGAGCAGGAATTTGGAAAGTAGAACATAGTTCTGAGTGACTGCAAAGAATATGTATGTTTATGTGTGGGATGAATGGTTATCTTCAAGATATAGTACTATGTCCAGGTTCCAACTCTTTTTAGGGGGAGAAGTAGCAGTTGAACCCAGAACCTGAGGGGACACGAAGACCTTGTGCCACAAAAAGCACAACAGCAGCATAAATGGGCATTGTAGACATGTAATGGCATAGTCCTTAATATTCATGTGAGATGTTATTACAGACTTTGCATCTGGCCCAGGATCTTCAAGTTATGGCTTTTACTACATTTCTCAATTTATCTAACTATATAAGGAATTTTAGATAGAGGACTAGGTTTGATTTGCAGTCTACATAATAAAATAGTCACTGGGTGTGCAATATCACCTTTAGACAGTAGAAATAAATCATGATTTAGAATAGATTATGATGAAACAAACAATTATGGCAGCTGATATTTTCTCCAACTGCTCAAAAGTAACAAAAATTTTAATTTTGGGCCATTTCCATCACTCTCGCCACTGAACAGTACTTTGCAGTAGAGGACATTTACTATAATTTTCACCAGAAACTTGCTTCAATTTTATCGTAAAGCTATGGCAGATTTAAAATATAAACTAGTAAAACAATCTAAAGTTTAAACAAGCATAATCAGTTTTAGGGTCACATTTATTTCTGGCTTCTATAAAATGCACTGTACATATTATAACACACATGCTTATAAATGCTTATAGATTATTCAGCAGTACATTTTTAAGAATTTCACTCTCACATAGAAGTCCATACATTGTTTGCTGACTGAGGTTTCTCAAGTCAATGGTCGCTATTGGTAGCGTCATCTAAAAGGTTAAACGACTGGTATCCAAGGTCTTTCTGACCCCGGGCATTACATCGGGAGTCTTGCTGTTTCGTCCCAGTTGATCATTAGGACATTGTAGGTCTAAAATCTGTCATATGCTGTTGTCAATTAGGGTGTGCTGCCTTCCACTTAGCACTCTGAACTAGAGAGAAGCAACAAAGTGACTTGTAAGGGTGTTAAGAGTATATAAGTATTTGTCAGTCCGCTGTTGTATTAGTTGTTTTGCTTTCTCTGCATTTGCCATAGAACTCTAGGGACTGTTTCCTCTTTAAAGGGGATGTCTGGTTCAGATATTACCCTATTAAGGAACTGTGAGTTCGTGCATGAGGGAGCCCCATTCAGGACCCTCAGCTAAAGACCATCTCTTGCCCTGGAGGACCCAGCATTTCTGTGCTTTATATGGACAGCCCATTAATTTCAATTGGAACTGTTATGCGTTGTTTCACCTATGGTGGCGCTGTAGGGAATATGAACACTTGCTGCCAGATTCCTCCACTGATAAGAGCTGGTTGATTGGAGTCTAAGCATCGGGACAACCTGTGATCAATTAATTTTTGGTGGACCCTTCTAACAAAAAGGATTATGTAAAGCGGACAATCCCTTTAATTCTTCTCTGCCTGGTTGACAGGAAAATGTGGTCTCCATTTTCCAACTAGAACAAGAAGTTCTGGTTACCTAGCACCAGGGGAAAATAGAAAGTAGTCTTGGTCTAGAAAAAAACAAGTAAGGCAGGAGCCCATTAGTGTCGGGCTGAATACCCCACACCCTCTGGGTTGAGTCTCCCTGGACTGTGGAAAGAGAGGGAGGAACAGTACCAGGACTGCTGGCTTTAATTGGAGTCACCAGGGAAACCATAGTGAGTGTTTGGTGCAGGCTGGTGCCATTGGGGTGAAATAGGAAGGCGAAGACCTCCACCATTTTTGAATTAAGATAACAAGCTGTCTAGCTGTTTTGTTAAAGAGGCTCTGTCACCAGATTCTCAAATCCCTATCTCCTATTGCATGTGATCAGCGCTGCAATGTAGATAACAGTAACGTGTTGTTGTTTTTTTAAACGTTCATTTTTGGCCAAGTTATGAGCTATTTTATATATATGCAAATTAGGTGAGGTTTGAAATGGACAACTGGGCGTGTTTTTATTCTTATGTCCACCTGGGCGTGTATTGTGTTTTTAACTGGGCGTGTTTACTTGTTTTACTAACTGGGCTTTGTGAATAGAAGTGTATGATGCTGACGAATCAGTGACCAATCAGCATCATGTACTCCTCTCCATTCATTTACACAGCACATAGTGTTCTTACTAGAACGATGTGCAGCCACATACACAAGTGTCTTGATAATGAATACATATGACCTCCAGCCTGGACGTCATGTGTATTCAGAATCCTGACACTTCTGAATCTTTTCTGTGAGCTTCCAGCAAGCCACGCGTAATCTCGCGAGATTACGAGGTAAACGAGATTTCGTTTCCCTTGCTGGAAATCTCACCAGTGTTCCCTTGCTGTTTCTCACCAGTGTTCATGTGACTTTTTAATCACTTTTTATTCCCTTTTTTGGGATGCGAGGTAACCAAAATATACAAATTCTGGCATATCAGATAGATGCTGCAGCCTCTAAGGGGTTAAACAGAGGGAATTGGGGCTAGCTCTGATCTCGGCCATTACAGCAAAGTGTCAGCTGTAGTACACAGCTGACACCCGCTGCTAATGGTGCGAGATTAGCTTTAGCCCGCACAATCAGCGTGCCATGCTGCTATGGCAATATGCAGGAAGACCTTGCCGACCATGATGTACATTTACATCAAATGTCGGCAAGTGGTTAAAGAGAGAGGCCTCCTCTCTGGTTACTCTCTGAACCTTGACAAGACAGAATTTCTCCTACATATAGGCCTACAGAAAACCACTGTGGACATCACAATACTATTTATTTAACAAGCTAAATGAATTAGATTCATTCTCTCCAAATTTATTTTAAATTAAAATATAAAAAAATTTAATTTTATATACATTGTACATTTAAATGGAGAGGCAAACTTTACTGCATCTAAACCCACACTGTTTGGTTGAATTAACGTCTCAAAAATAACATTATCTAACCTGGCAGTGTTACATTTAGTACTACTTGGATGACTATAAAATACCTGAGTTTATGCCAATACTATCACAGAGTAAGGGCGGATTTACATGAGCATGTGCGTTTTGCGTGCGCAAAAGGAACTTAACAGCTCCGTATGTCATGATCATATGGTGCGCGGCTGTGTGCTTTTCGTGCAGCCACCATCATTATGACACTCTGTTAGTATGTTTGTAAACAGAAAAGCACGTGGTGCTTTTCTGTTTGCAATCATAGTTTGCCTGCTGTTGCGCAAATCACGCATGCCCCACGGAGGTGCCTCCCTGTGGCATGCGTGGTTTTAACGCACCCATTGACTTCAATGGGTGCGTGATGCGCGAAAACCGCAGAAATAGGACCTGTTATGAGTTTTACGCAGCGGACTCACGCTGCGCAAAAATCACTGACAGTCTGCACTGCCACATAGACTAGCAAAGGTCCGTGCGACGCGCGTGAAAAGCTCCCTAACTGTTCCTACCCCAGTATGTCCTGACTAATGTCCTAGTCCTTTAATATGAGTGAATTTCATAACTTATTCACTCCTACTCAGCTTGTGGGAGGCCTGGAGCAAAAGCTGCCATATATTGAACTAACATGCCACAACTTACCTACATTTACAAAACGCTGATATCCAGGACGGACGTTCACACCACGTATCCTAAATAAGGAACGTGTAGACAAACTACTACACACTTCTGCACTAGCGCTACTGACTATCTCAGAATTACAGCAAAAGTACCATTATATTATTATAGAATTTTTCCCATACCTTTAAACACAAAGCTTTCAAAACTAAATCTTACTGATACTCCCAAATGGAGACTGAAACAATTTCTTAGAAATTGGTTCTACAAACCAACATGGGACTCAAACTTTGTCACCAATCCTATGTCATCTTCCATCAAGTCACATAAAATGGATATATACAACTTCACAAAATGTTTTTAATGTAAAAGACAAATGTAAGTCTAAATTATGGTCTGTGGTTGTAAAATATAAACATTTTGCCTAAGAATGAACTAATTTACTAGCACACCTCTAACAAATTGTTCCCCCAGGAACCCTACATGGCCCATTTTTGGCAATCAAGATGCAGAAAAATCTAATTCCTTACCATGTTGAAAATAACTGCATCAATTGATTATTCAACCATGGCTCCATATACATCCCCCGTCATTTAAATAATTTCCGGACAAATAATCTGGTATAATGGATTTAATTGAAGCATCTTTATCCATAAAAAGACATGTTCATGGATATTTGAAAATATTTATTACACTATTACCCCAAAAATATAAGAGGGCTTCCAATTTCAATTCCACAATTAGAAGAGGCTGGACGCAGCCCGCAGGGCTTCAGGGGAAGCCGACATGACTGGACATAGGAGGGAAAGGGTTAACTAGATAGGAGAGGTAGGGGAGGTAGATGAGAGGTAGGGAGGAGTTAGGGGACGTTACTAGGTTTCCCACTGTTTTCGGCAGTGAGCCGGAAGCAGCGGGAGAAGGAGCAAGTAAAATTTAGAGCTCCCACCCTCCCGCCCTTTGTTTGGTTATCCCTTGTGGTTCATGTGAGTTTGTCTGTAATCATCGTTTACTGTATTTCTTATCTAACATGTTGTTTTATTTTCTTTCGGAGTAGGTCCAGGTGTCATAGCAGCTGGCGGGGGGAGTCCTTGAGGTCGGTCAGTACGAAATGGTGGGGGGGTCGCATCGGGGGTATGCGTCCCCCAAAAAAGGTACATGGTGGAAGGCTTCATAGGTTGTTATCCCTTTGAGGTGGACTTCTGGTGGTTGGGGCCATCTGCAGAGGTGAGCGGTGCTTCCGAGCTGGTTTACGGCTGGAGGTAATGTCTTGGTGGTGGTGCAGATGGCTAACTCGAGGTATAAAAGGAATATCTAAAAATGGCTTCAAGGACTTCCCCTGCTCGAATTAATGTTAACGTTAAATGTTATTTATGATTATGACCCATGTTGGGTCATGTGAATTATTAGGAGGAATTCTCTGGTTGGATTCCTAATTAGTTATCCGAATGTTTCGGATTTTAAATTGCATTTTACAAATTGTGAAATTAATAAACGGCTGCTGTAGCCATTTCACATCCAACCTCGGTGTCACGTGTCTTTTCTCAAGGTGGGGGAGGAGGAAAAAGAGGGGATAAGTAAAGGCTCATTAACGCACGACTCTACTTAGGCAAGTCATGGTTCGAGCAGCAACTACCCTTGAGTGATCCACTATGACTACAACATAATTCATATCATCACACAATGGGGGACAATGAGTTATCACATGTAAAAGAATAAATCCCAACATTGCTATTCATGACATTGTTGGACTCGACCCACTAGAATGGATAAATGGTTTGTTAGAGTGAATTCACACTCGGCAGATTTGTTGCACAAATTTTTGTGACTGTCCCATTTATTTGAATGGGGTTTGTAGAAATCTTTGCACCAACCGCAGAAACCACCCCATTCAGATTTATCTAATGGATTTTTACAGTTAGGCTAAGTTCACACTGGGAATCGCTGCGAACCACCGCAAAAAATCAACAACTGCTATTTGTTGCAGGTTTTACCGCCCCATTGAAATCAATGGGGAAAACCCGCAACAAATAAGCAGCGTTCACGCAAATACAATTGATATGCGGCGGAATAAAGCGTGTGGATGAGATTTGTTCTCTCTCATCCACTCTGCTGCTACTGTATTTGCTGCAGATTTTCCGCAACGAATTCCGTTGCGGAAAATCCGCAGTATTTACGCAATATGTGAACTGACCCTTACTGTACAGTTATCAGAGCTCTATCCTGTAATGATCAATAACCATCACATGACCAGAACAGATTTTTATCCTCTAAAAGAAAAGAATGATGATTCCTACTGGATGACTGCAAGCAAAGAATTGAAACTGTGAGGAATTGATATAGTGAGTATAAATTGAATAACTCTTCTTTATACAAAGACTAAACTTTGTTTGCTGACACCGTAATACCCCTTTAACACCTTAACGCCCGCCCACCGTCTTTTGACGGCAGGTGGTGCAGGTGCTTAGTCTACAGCGACGTCTTATGGTGTCACTGTAGAAGAGCTGACGTTCGCTCCTGTGAGCGCTCATTCCCTAAGCAGGAGATGTAACTTACAGCTCCTGATCTTAGAGCAGCCTCCTGAATACAGCTGGGGTCGGAAAACATTCCATTTTGCAGAGAGGCAAAAATAGAAAAATGTAGCTGTTCATTAAGGCCTTTCAGGCCCGGTCATTAAGGCCTCATTCACACGACAGGGTCCGAGTGTCGTCCGGGAAAATCGGCCGTTTTTGTCCGATTTTCCCGGCCGGTTTGCATCCGATTTGCATCCGTTCCGATTCCGTTCCGGGCCGAGTTGCCGTTTTTACCGGCCGATTTGGACCCGATTTGTATCCGTTTTTTTCCCTGTCCGTTTTAAAATCGGATGAATTTAGCCCTTTGTAGATAATGCCACAGCCCCCCTGGTAGGTAATGCCACCAGCCCCCTGTAGGTGATGCCACACAGCCCCCTGTAGGTGATGCCACACAGCCCCCTGCAGGCGATGCCACACAGCCCCCTGCAGGCGATGCCACCCTGCCCCCTGTAGGTAATGCCATCAAGTCCCCTGTAGGTAATGACACCAAGTCCCCTGTAGGTAATGCCACCAAGTCCCCTGTAGGTAATGCCACCAAGCCCCCTGTAGGCGATGCCACCAAGCCCCCTGTAGGCGATGCCACACAGCCCCCTGTAGGCGATGCCACACAGCCCCCTGTAGGCGATGCCACACAGCCCCCTGTAGGCGATGCCACCCTGCCCCCTGTAGGCGATGCCACCCACCCTGCCCCCTGTAGGCGATGCCACCCACCCAGCCTCCTGTAGGTGATGCCACCCACCCTGCCACCTGTAGGTGATGCCACCCTGCCCCCTGTAGGTGATGCCACCCTGCCCCCTGTAGGTGATGCCACCCTGCCCCCTGTAGGTGATGCCACACAGTCCCCTGTAGGTTGCACCCATCCCCCCCCCTTCCAGGAGTAGTCACTGACTTCAATGTCCATATATGGACAGTGTAGTCACTGACTTCTCCTGACGAGGAATTCCCTGCCACAGGTCGGGAATTCCGCTTCAGAAGTGAGTGACGTCACTGTGTCCATATATGGACAGTGTAGTCACTCACTTCTCCTGTAGCGGAATCCCCGGCCATAGAGTCGGGGATTCCGCTGCAGAAGTGAGTCACTTCGCTGTGTCCATATATGGACAGTGTAGTCACTCACTTCTCCTGTAGTGGAATCCCCGGCCATAGAGTCGGGGATTCCGCTGCAGAAGTGAGTGACTTCGCTGTGTCCATATATGGACAGTGTAGTCACTCACTTCTCCTGTAGCGGAATCCCCGGCCATAGAGTCGGGGATTCCGCTGCAGAAGTGAGTCACTTCGCTGTGTCCATATATGGACAGTGTAGTCACTCACTTCTCCTGTAGTGGAATCCCCGGCCATAGAGTCGGGGATTCCGCTGCAGAAGTGAGTGACTTCGCTGTGTCCATATATGGACAGTGTAGTCACTCACTTCTCCTGTAGTGGAATCCCCGGCCATAGAGTCGGGGATTCCGCTGCAGAAGTGCGTGACTTCGCTGTGTCCATATATGGACAGTGTAGTCACTCACTTCTCCTGTAGCGGAATCCCCAATCCCCAGCCAGGGATTGGGGATTCCGACTCCTACAGCGAGCAATAAAAGATCCTCCTCCTCACATGCACTCTGCACTGTGAGGAGGAGGAGAGAGAGTGCGCGAGCGACGGTAGAGCCGGCCATCACTCGGGACACATTCCGGTGATGGCCGTGTATTACCCGGCCCCATAGACTTCTATGGGAGCCGGGCGGCCGGGCACCCGGCTGAAAATAGAGCATGTCCTATTTTTTGACGGGCGGTTATCCCGGCCGTCAAAAAATCGGTCGTGTGAATAGCCCCATTAGGGGTCTATTATTCCTAATGCAGCCGGGTGCCGGCCGATTTATGAACGGCCGGCACCCGGCCGGGAATACCTGTCGTGTGAATTCCGCCTAAGGTGTTAATACACCAAATCCTTTTTATACTAATAATCTAAAAAAAAAAAAAATCTGGAAAAGGAAGAGTGAAGCAAAACATCCCGTGAGGGCAAATTAGGCATATTAACCACATAAGAAAGTTAATGAATTATTTTAATTGTTTTACACGTATTGGGATATTGAACATTCTCAAGCATAAATGTGGTTGATGGTTTATAACTGCAGCCAATATTTTGAAGTCTTCTTTTCTCATATCGTATGTTGTAACCACTGATCAATGCAGTCATTCTTGTAAACATCTGGTCAAGTCTTTACAGGAAAGAAATGTCTTAGTTCTATCACACTTCTATGTCAGTAAGAATGAAACTAATTCTGCAACATTATCTATCACTGTGGGGACAACTGTTGGTCTATCTGAGGAGAAAAGGGAAACTATTTGGTAAATACTACAGTGTTAGTTCCTTATTGTACTGACAGCTTGACATGAAGCTAATGAACAACACCTGTGAACATATAGCGTGCAGGAAGCTTTATCAATTTCACAAAGAACTAAACAAATTACAATGTAAGGGCTTGTCCACACGTAGCGGAATTGCTGCGTATTTTCCGTCTGGAATTGCAGACGGAAAATACGCAGCAGAACACAGTAGCAGCAAAGTGGGTGAGATTTAACAAATCTCATCGACACGCTGCGTAAAAATTCAGACCTGAAATGCACCTGCGATGTGTATTTTTTGTACCGTTGCATGTCAATTCCTGCTGCAGAAATTGGACTGGATTGCTGCGTTTTTCAGAGGAGATGTCACCATCTCCCAGCATTGAGAAAAACGCAGCAAAATACACACCGTTTTCTGCAGTAAAATACACAGGAATTGGTGCCGTATTTCCGCAGCGGAATGTGTGCGACTTTCAACGGAATTGCTGCAGAAATTTTCTGAAGCAATTTCGTTACGTGTGGACAAGCTCTAACACAAAACAATAAGATGCCAGCTATCTATCTTGCATTTATCGACTGCAGGGAACACCAAAATGTACCATCAACCTGAAAAAGTCAACAACACAGAGACAACAAGATTCTCTTTTGGGTGGGGCTGGCCACAATTAAAATCTGCTGCAAATAACACTATTAATAACCTTTAATTAACCCCTTAATGACCAGCCTATTTTAAACCTTAATGACCAAGGTATTTTTTACGTTTTTCCATCATCGCATTCCAAGACCTATAACTTTTTTTTTTTGCGTCGACATAGCTGTATAAGCTCTTGTTTTTTTGCGGGACAAGTTGTATTTTTTAATAACACCATTTTGGGGTACATATTATTTATTGATTAACTTTTATTAACTTTTTTTGGGGGGGATAGAAAAAAACCTGAAATTTCGCAACTCTTTTTTGCGTCCTAAATCTACACCGTTTACCATGTGGTATAAATAACACAATAACGTTATTCAGCGGGTTGTTACCATTGTTACCAAATTTGTATAGTTTTTGTATGTTTTACTACTTTTACACCGTAAAAACACTTTTTTTTCAAAATTATTTGTTTTTGTGTCTCCCTATTTGAAGAGCCGTAACGTTTTTATTTTTTCGCCGATGCAGTTGTATGAGGGCTGTTTTTTTGCGGGAAGACTTGTAGTTTTTATTGGTACCATTTTGGAGTAGATGCAACTTTTTGATCACTTTGTATCACATTTTTTTTAAGTCAGGATTCACAGAAAACAGCAATTTTTCCATAGTTTTTTTATTTAATTTTTTACGGTGTTCACCGTGCGGGTTAAATAATGTAATAGCTTTATAGTCGGGGTCGTTACGGACGCGGCGATGCCAAATATGCTTAAATTTTTTACTTTATTTTGGTTTTTTAATAGTAAAGCAGTTTGTAAGGGAAAAGGTGGGTTTTGAATTTTTTTTTCAGATTTTTTATTAACTTTATTAAACTTTTTTTTTTACTAGTCCCACTAGGTGATTGTAATATGCGATCATCCGATCGCTATTATAACACTCTGCAATACTTTTGTATTGCAGTGTATTACTGCCTGTCCATTTAAAACGGACAGGCATCTGCTAGGACATGCCTCTGGCATGACCTAGTAGGCATTCACTACAGGACGACCTGTGGGCCTTTATTAGGCCCCCGGCTGCCATTGGAGACACAGATACTCGGCGATCCCTCCCTCTCTCCAAAACTACTCAGATGCGGCACACGCTATTGAGCACCGCATTTGAGGGGTTAAACGGGTGAGATCGATACTTATATCGATCTCACACTTTCGAGCAGGGACGCCCCCAGCCCTCAGCTACATCTGGCAGCTGAGAGCAGGGAGATTTGACAGCTCCGATTCTGATGCAGCGCCGTAAAAAGGCTTATGCATCAGAATAAAGACCATTAGTGGCCAACGTGAAAAGGCGTATTGGCGGTCACTAACGGGTTAATCTGCTATTAAACCAGCAGTCACCACCAATTTCATATGCCAAACACTGGTTCCCTGGTGACATGTTGATGCCTGGTGAACCCAATTAGACCCAACAAAGTACAGATCGTAAACATTGTACTAAATATATATTTTACCACACTTTCACATTAAATATTTTTCGTTGTTTTTTATTTTTACAAATGGAAAAAAGCAAAAATAAATACAAAACTCTTAAAAGGGGAAGGCAAATGTTCAACTACAAAGCTGGGCATCTAAGGCTGGGTTCACACGTGGCGGAATTTCACTTAAATTCCGCTGCGGACACTCCGCAGCGTTAATCCGCAGCGGAGCCGTTTGTCCATTGACTTACACTTTAATTTAGCAGTGTTCGTTTAGACGAGGCGTAAAATTCCGCTGCGGAGCATAGGCTGCGGAGCGGAATTTGGTGTCCGCAGCATGCTCTGTCTGTTGCGGAGCAGTGGCGGACTCATGGCGGAATTTCTCCATTGACTTCAATGGAGATTCTAATTTCCGCAATGAAGTCCGCAGCTGTCATGCACATGTTATGTGTGCTGCGGATCCGTCTTGCTTTTTTAACTTGACATTTCTTCATTCTGGCTGGACCTATGTATTTCTAGGTCTACAGCCAGACTGAGGAAGTCAATGGGGCTCCCGTAATGACGGGAGCGTTGCTAGGAGACGTCAGTAAATAGTCACTGTCCAGGGTGCTGAAAGAGTTAAGCGATCGGCAGTAACTGTTTCTGCACCCGGGACAGTGACTACCGATCCCAATATACAGCAACCTGTAAAAAAATAGAAGTTCATACTTACCGAGAACTCCCTGCTTCTGTCTCCAGTCCGGCCTCCCAGGATGACGTTTCAGTCTAAGTGACGGCTGCAGCCAATCACAGGCTAATAACAGGCTGCAGCGGTCACATGGACTGCCGCGTCATCCAGGGAGATCGGGCTGGATGCCGAAGGAGGGACGCGTCACCAAGACAACGGGCGGTAAGTATGAATTTCTTTGACTTTCACAAGGGAAAGTGCTGTCCCTTCTCTCTATCCTGCACTGATAGGGAGAAGGGAAGTACTTTTACCGCAGTCCGCAGCAGCTAGTCCGCATCAATTTACTGCACATTTTGTGCAGATCCGCAGCAGAATCTGCAACGCAGATTCTGTGCGGCATTGATGCGGACAGTTGCGGAGGAAATCCGCCACGTGTGGTCATGCCCTAAATAGGCCTTGAAACAGATAAAACAGACACGGCGCCACATGGTGCAAAATAAAAGCGATAAAAACCAAGGGGCAAATGGAGGGAATTTGCTCACCTAGGGTCGTGGACACCGGTTAGGATGTCGTAAACGTATGAGAGCTGCTGCCAGGTCCGTGCACAAACAAAGCAAGTTTGTTGTCAAGAGATACTGCAAATCCAACGGAGAAAAAGGGGACCAAAACGGCGCTGCTCAGAATAGATAACAGATGAAAGGAAATTGTGAATAAATAATAAATTTATTAGGAATAAGGTAGGCTACGCGTTTCGACGCCGGACTGGCGTCTTCATCAGGCCTACCTTATTCCTAATAAATTTATTATTTATTCACAATTTCCTTTCATCTGTTATCTATTCTGAGCAGCGCCGTTTTGGTCCCCTTTTTCTCCGTTGGATTTGCACTAAATAGGCCTTAGCTGTGGCGCTATGTGGCACCCACAGGTTGGACCTCCCTCCAGATTCCCATCTAACCTCTTTACTGATGTGAAACTTCAGTTATGCTGCATTCATTTAATACTTTAAATTTCCCCTACTGCGAAAGGGACTTTCAAAGAAATGCCATTTATATCGCTGTTCCGTTAGTCAGTACTACACCCATTCTAGGTTTTCACAGGATATAACAGGCATTTTCTAGCACATAAACACTTAGCTATGATGTAGTGATAGAGCGGTTTTAACTGTCCTTCATCATCACAGTGTAGAAATTCCTGTGTGTAAACGCAGTAGACTTACGAGTAAAGAGTATCTAAGGCAATGCCCCCTGTCAACATTATGCAAAAGCTCATTTCCAAAAGTCCAAAACGTCAAGCTGTAAAAGTCCCTAAAGGGCAAGACTTGAATTGTAGCAATGTAAACGGCAATAAAAAGTCAGTTCCTTTTCCTTTTGAAGAACTTATTTACATAATAAGTTTTCCTGGAGAATGTCCAGAGATCCTCCCTAATGTTAAATTATGTCTTCTTGATTATGAAAATGTAGAAATATTCTAAAGAGTATAAACCACTACAGCTGAGAAGAACATATATAGGCATTTAATGGTCGGTGTAAAAAAAATACCAGTGGAATGAGTAGTTCAATTAGCCTGTTAGTGGAGAAATTCATAAATTCACTGAAGTGATAAATGAGTAAAATGTATAACTTTTATTTCATAGCTATCTAAAAACAGGGGTACAATCACCACTGTGAAAAGCCCAACCGTGTATTTAAAAACGTATTAAACACAATACTCCCAGTCCTAGTTCGTTTGCGAACCCTTTGTGACTGGGTATGTAAACAGAGATATCAAAATATGGAATCAGCGTATAACATTGGTAAAGCAGTGGTTTGGACCCTCGTTCACACAGGAGCCTGCGTTAACCGCACCAGATTCTCCCAATGTACAGATGCACAACAATGCCACTGCCCCCTACGCAAAATTTCCTCACTTCACCCGACCCTACGCGTTTCTATACTTATCATCAGGGGTCTGTCAGTCTGGCCAGGATGCCAGCGATATATCTTCAGCAGCAGGTATTCTACTGCACAACACGGAAGCATGCACGCATAGATGTCAGCGGCCAAATTCATCCCTAACCTCCTACAGTAGTGGTCCAAATTTATACCATCAAGGTAAGGCTGACTGAGTATATATATATATATATATATATATATATATATATATGTATGTGTGTGTTTATATATATATATATATATATATATATATGTATGTGTTTATATATATATATATATATATATATATATATATATATATATGTATGTATGTATGTATGTATGTATGTGTGTGTTTATATATATATGTATGTGTGTGTTTTTATATATATATATATATATATATATATATACAAGCAGAGAGTGGCAACACTAAAAGGCTGAATACAAAAATGGTGGTGGGTTCTAGCAGGTAATCCTGATCCAAGGATTCTAAAATAATTTTGGAAGAAATCCTGCAGCACTCTAATATAGCAAAAAAAAGTAGCTTTATTCAGTCAACACAATGATGCAACGTTTCTGTCCCACCATGGGACATTTTTCAAGCATGAAAAGGGTTCCATGGTGGGACAGAAACATTGCATCATTGTGTTGACTGAATTAACTTCATTTTTTTGCTATATTGGAGTGCTGCAGGATTTCTTCCTAATAAATAGATATATATTAACCCCTTCCCTTTAGCCACTTTTGACCTTCCTGACAGAGCCTCATTTTTCAAATCTGACATGTTTCAATTTATGTGGAAATAATTTCGGAATGCTTTAACCTATCCAAGCGATTCTGAGTCTGTTTTCTCGTGACACATTGGACTTTATGTTACTGGAAAAATTTGCTCGATACATTCAGTATTTAAATGTGAAAAACACCAAAATGTAGAGAAAAATTGCAAAAATGTGTATTTTTCTAAATTTAAATGTTTCTGCTTGTAAGACAGATAGTTATACCACACAAAATAGTCGCTAATTAACATCCCCATATGTCTTCATTAGATTGACATAGTTTTTTTGAACATCCTTTTATTTTTCTAGGACGTTACAAGGCTTAGAACTTTAGCAGCAACTTCTCACATTTTCAAGACAATTTCAAAAGGCTATTTTTGCAGGGGCCAGTTCAGTTGAAGTGGCTTTTAGGACCTTATATATTAGAAACCTCCAAAAAGTCACCCCATTTTAAAAACTTAACCCCTCAAAGTTTTAAAAACCGCATTTAGAAAATTTCTTAACCCTTTAGGCGTTTCACAGGAATTAAACCAACGTAGAGGTGAAATTTACAAACTTCATTTTTTGTTGTTGCAGAAATTTATTTTTAATCCTTTGTTTTTGTAACACAAAGTTTTACCAGAGAAACACAACTCAATATTTATTGCCCATGTTCTGCAGTTTTAGGAAATATCCCACATGTCACCCTAGCGTGCTACTGGACTGAAGCACCGGCCTCAGAAGCAAAGGAGCATCTAGTGGATTTTTGGCCTCCTTTTTATTACAATATATTTTAGGCACCATGTCGGGTTTGAAGGGCTCTTGCAGTGCCAAAACAGTGGAAATCCCCCAAAAGTTACCTCATTTGGGAAACTACACTCCTTTTGGAAATTATCTAGGGGTATAGTGAGCATTTTGACCCCACAGGTTTATTGCAGAAATTATTGTAATTAGGCTGTGAAAATGGAAATCTACATTCTTTCAAAGAAAATGTAGGTTTAGCTAATTTTTTCTCATTTCCACAAGGACTAAACGAGATAAAGCACCACAACATTTGTAAAGCAGTTTCTCCCGAGTAAAATAGTACCCCATATGTGGTAATAAACGGCAGTTTGGGCACACGGCAGGGCTTAAAACGGAAAGAGCGTCATTTGGCTTTTAGAGCTCAAATTTAGCTGGAATGGTTTGCGAAGGCCAGGTCGCATTTGCAAAGCACCTGAGGGATCAAGACAGTGAAAACGCCCAAAAAGTGACTCCATTTAGGAAACTACACCCCTTGAGGAATTCATCTAGGGGTGTAGTGATCATTTTTACCCCACAGGAGTTTCATTGAATTTATTAGAATTGGGCAGGGAAAATAAAAATTATTTTTTTTCCCAATAAGACGTAGCTTTAACGCAAACTGTTTCATTTTCTCATAAAATAAAGGAAAAAAAGAACCCCAACGTTTGTAAAGCAATTTCTCCCGAGTACGGCAATACCTCATATGTGGTCGTAAACTAATTTTTGGGCACACGGCTGGGCTCAGAAGGGAAGGAGCGCCATTTGGCTTTCGGAGTACAGATTTTGCTGCATTGGTTTCTAGTCTCTATGTAACATTTGCAAAACCCCTGTGGGACCAAAACAGTGGAAACCCCCCCAAAAAGACCCCATTTTGGAAACTACATCCCTCAAGGTATTCACCTTGAGGTGTAGTGAGCATGTTAACCCTGCAGGTGTTTTGCATAAATTAGTGTGCACTCGATATTGCAGAGTGAAAATGGGATATTTCAATAGATATGCCAATATGTGGTGCCCAGCTTGTGCCACCATAACAAGACAGCTCCCTAATTATTATGCTGTTTTTCCTGGTTTTAGAATCAGCCTACATGGGGTCCTAATCTTTTGCCTGGACATTCGACAGGGCTCAGGAGTGAAAGAGTACCATGCGAAATTGAGGCCTAATTTGGCGACATATAAAGTATTGGTTCATAATTGCAGGGCTCTGATGTGAATTAATAAAAGAAACCCTTAAGAAGTGACCCCATTTTAGAAACTACACCCCTCAAGGCATTTATTAAGGGGTGTAGTGAGCATTTTCACCTCACAGGTCTTTTCCATAAATGATTGCGCTGCGGATGGTGCAAAGTAAAAATTTAAATTTTTCCCCAGATATGCCAATTCAGTGGCAAATATGTCGTGCCACGATTATGCCACTGGAGAGACACCCCCCAAAAAATTGTTAAAAGGGTTCTCCCGGGTATGGCGGTGCCATATATGTGGAAGTAAACTGCTGTTTGGGGATACTGTAGGGCTCAGATGGGTGGGTGCGCCATTTGGCTTTCGAAGCGTAGATTTTGCTTAGTAGTTTTGTTTGAGTATTACTGGTATTTCAGTTTATAATGTGGGGGCATATGTAAGGTGGGCAGAGTACATCAGAGGCATAATCAGGTGGTATAATAATGGGGTTGTTTTTTTCCGAGACGAGTCATAGTTTTTATAGGCATGCTTTTTGGATACATGCGACTTTTTGATCACTTTTTATTTAAATTTTTGTAGGGCAAAGTGACCATAAAACAGAAATTCTGGCATTGTTGCTTACAGGTTTTTTTTGTACGCCTTTCAGCTTGTGGAATAAATAACATAATATTTTTATAGTTTAGGCCGTTACAGTCGCGGGATAACAAATATGTATGGTTTGGTTATTGTTTTCAATAATAAAGGACTTGATAAGGGAAAAAGGGCGATTGTATTTTATTACTTAAAACTTTTATTATATTTTTTCAACTTTTTTTTCACTTTTTTTTACACTTTACTTTAGTCCCACTAGGGGACTTGAAGGTCCAACTGTCAGATTTTTTTCTAATACATTGCACTACCTATGTAGTACAATGTATTAGATCTGTCAGTCATTCACTGACAGCAAGCCGATTAGGCTTCGCCTCCGGGCGGGGCCTAATCGGCTTCTGTAATGGCAAACAGGAGGCCATTGTTAAGTCTCCTGTTGTCATTATAGCAGTCGGCAGTCGTGCGATTGCAAGGCACAGCTGGCGATCTGCTAACAACCACAAAGATGCAGTGATCACATATGATCGCTGCATCTGAGGGGTTAATGGCAGGGATCAGAGCTAGCTCCGGTTCCTGCCGTTATAGGTGGAAGTCAGCTGTAACACCACTGATGACTCCGGCTCATCTCCTGCGCCGACGCCATCTTGCCGGCGGCTACGGAAGCCTTTCAGGCCCCGCCTCCGGGCGGGGGCTGAATGTTTTCCATGCTAGGCACACCGGGAGGCCAGTATTATGCCTCCGGTTGCCATTGCAGCCACCGACACCCCGGCAATTTCATTGCTAGGTGTCGATGAGCTGCAAACACCTTAAATGCAGCGATCGCTTTTGACAGCTGCATTTAAAGGATCAATGGGGGGGGTCGAAGCTAACTTCGGTCCCCGCCGTTACAGCAGGATGTCAGCTGTAAGATACAGCTGACATCCGGGGATGATGGCACTGACTCAGCTTCTGAGCCGGTGCCATGCATTTGTCGTAAGTATACGACATTTTGCGGGAAGCACTGGCTTTCCATAACGTATACTTACGACAAATGTCGGGAAGGGGTTAGTAGTTTAATTAATATATAGTCAAGTCAAAGATGGCTACATCCGTATGTATAAATATATATATATATATATATATACACACACACATATATAAATATACATATATATATATATATATATATATATATATATATACAAACACACATATACGGATGTAGCCATCTTTGACTTGACACTGATAACTTGCTGCATCGTGATGTCGCACAACAAAAGCCATTGAAAAGTCATTGAAAAGGTCAAGATAAGAGATCTAGCCACTGTTTATTTAATGCAATAAAAGTCAAGGTAAAGACGGCTACATCTGTATATATATATTTATATTTTTGTATATCCAGTCCCAAGGTGTTGCATATATTCACTTTATGTGCAATAAAGTAAATAATATGGCGCTGCTGCATTTCTTACCACTTGGGGAGAACTGATGACATATGTAGTAATATCTGGAGATCCCGCTGTAATCGGTAACTCAGTTCGCATGGGAGCCAAGTGGATTTGTGGCTGCACAGTACAATCTCAGACGCATAGTAGGCCATTGACTATAATAGCCTGACCATGTAGCTCCGGAAAAAACTTGAGCAGAATTGACCAGAGACAAAGGGGCAAGGCAAATTGCTAGCGCTACTGTCACTTTGTTCTTGCTATGAGTGGGTATTTAATCACACATTTATGGCATATCCTAGCAAAAACCCTATTCACATGAGAAAGGAGATAGTTATGCTAAAACATCTAACTTTTTCTTTGTGGTAGGCATTTTCTTTATTAAAGCCAACACATACAACTCATCACAAGCCATAAGAAAGAATACCCCCTTCAGACACCTACTTTTAATGGAATTTGCAGTGAATGCATGTGTGCAGGCTATCAAATAGTATAAAATCTGATCAAGAACCAAACAATTCAGATATTGATATTGGTAAAAGCATTGAGAGATCAGTTTCAGCAAATACGATTCTAAGTCACATTTTTTTTAAAGGGAAACTAAACGTTCAACAAACTTCTGACATGTCATAGTGACATGTCAGAAGTTTTAATTAGTGATGGTCCGAGTATTGAGGCCCCCACCAATCGCTAAAACTAAGTGCTCGTGTGAGCACTGAGCCTCTTCGTTTCTGTTCAGCTTTTCTCGAAAAGCCAATGTAGCGGTGTACGGACTCAATAGAAAATCTATGAGCCCGTACACCGCTCACTATTGACTGTTAAATCTTCCCAAGTTTCATTAGGTGAACGTTGAGATTCTGCTGCTCCTCAAGGTAAAACTTTTTCATGGAAAAGACACAAGACTGTAGCACTCATGATCAACAATTGACACTGAAACTCACAAAGTCTTATGGTAGGGGAATGAAGGATGAGAGTTACAGTGAAGGAAATAAGTATTTGATTCCTTGCTGATTTTGTAAGTTTGCCCACTGTCAAAGACATGAACAGTCTAGAATTTTTAGGCTAGGTTAATTTTACCAGTGAGAGATAGATTATATAAAAAAAAAAAAAAAAAGAAAATCACATAGTCAAAATTATATATATTTATTTGCATTGTGCACAGAGAAATAAGTATTTGATCCCCTACCAACCATTAAGAGTTCAGCCTCCTCCAGACCAGTTACACGCTCCAAATCAACTTGGTGCCTGCATTAAAGACAGCTGTCTTACATGGTCACCTGTATAAAAGACTCCTGTCCACAGACTCAATTAATCAGTCTGACTCTAACTTCTACAACATGGGCAAGACCAAAGAGCTTTCTAAGGATGTCAGGGACAAGATCATAGACCTGCACAAGGCTGGAATGGGCTACAAAACCATAAGTAAGACGCTGGGTGAGAAGGAGACAACTGTTGGTGCAATAGTAAGAAAATGGAAGACATACAAAATGACTGTCAATCGACATCGATCTGGGGCTCCATGCAAAATCTCACCTCGTGGGGTATCCTTGATCCTGAGGAAGGTGAGAGCTCAGCCGAAAACGACACGGGGGGAACTTGCTAATGATCTCAAGGCAGCTGGGACCACAGTCACCAAGAAAACCATTGGTAACACATTACGCCGTAATGGATTAAAATCCTGCAGTGCCCGCAAGGTCCCCCTGCTCAAGAAGGCACATGTACAGGCCCGTCTGAAGTTTGCAAATGAACATCTGGATGATTCTGAGAGTGATTGGGAGAAGGTGCTGTGGTCAGATGAGACTAAAATTTAGCTCTTTGGCATTAACTCAACTCGCCGTGTTTGGAGGAAGAGAAATGCTGCCTATGACCCAAAGAACACCGTCCCCACTGTCAAGCATGGAGGTGGAAACATTATGTTTTGGGGGTGTTTCTCTGCTAAGGGCACAGGACTACTTCACCGCATCAATGGGAGAATGGATGGAGCCATGTACCGTCAAATCCTGAGTGACAATCTCCTTCCCTCCACCAGGACATTAAAAATGGCTCGTGGCTGGGTCTTCCAGCATGACAATGACTTGAAACATACAGCCAAGGCAACAAAGGAGTGGCTCAAAAAGAAGCACATTAAGGTCATGGAGTGGCCTAGCCAGTCTCCAGACCTTAATCCCATCGAAAACTTATGGAGGGAGCTGAAGATCCAAGTTGCCAAGCGACAGCCTCGAAATCTTAATGATTTATAGATGATCTGCAAAGAGGAGTGGGCCAAAATTCCATCTAACATGTGTGCAAACCTCATCATCAACTACAAAAAATGTCTGACTGCTGTGCTTGCCAACAAGGGTTTTGCCACCAAGTATTAAGTCTTGTTTGCCAAAGGGATCAAATACTTATTTCTCTGTGCACAATGCAAATAAATATATATAATTTTGACTATGTGATTTTCAGTTTTTTTTTAAATAGAATCTATCTCTCACTGGTAAAATTAACCTAGCCTAAAAATTCTAGACTGTTCATGTCTTTGACAGTGGGCAAACTTACAAAATCAGCAAGGGATCAAATACTTATTTCCTTCACTGTACGTGGTCACAAGAGTTATGACTACAATAGTTTGGATATATGCCCAAAATTTTGAGTGAGATAAGCTGGATTTTGCAATTTAGTTAAGATAATAAGTCTATGCAATCAGTTTCTGTACTGCTATGCCTAGAATGTACAAGAAAATTAAGGAAAATTCCTCGCATTGATAATTGTTTCTTTTATTCAATTAACAACTGATATACGGACAAGGCACACTAGTCAAACACAAAATTATATGAGAGTGATACTCTTTCTTAGGTGAGAGTGGACACCTTCTGTAATGCCTACAACATGGCGGATAGCTCCTTTCATTATTGTGAGTAAACAAAGTCGTCTTGAAGACTAAGCTCCAGAGCGGTGACGCACAGTTGCACAAGTAAAAAGCATAACTGAATAGGACTTGCAAGTGGTTGTGGACATTTGCCGGGCTAGAGCTTTGTTCCAGCATAGAAACCAATTTCCAGAGATCGTTATTGGGTTGGCAGAGGTTAACCTGAGGTGTGCAGTGTAAGGAATCCTCCCGTTGTTTACCTTTAACCTCTGCAAGGGGCTATATACTTTGCAGGTCGGATTCATAGGTCACAGCCCTTAGGATAGTTGCAAAGAAAAAAAGACTGCAGGCTAGGACATAGTCATGGTAAAACAGGTCTAGGTCGGTAACAGGCGGGTTGGCATAAGGTCCAGAAATTGGTAGCAGAAGGCAGAGTCAGAGGTCAGGCGAAAGGTCAGTAAACAGTTGATCAGACCGGGGCAGGGTCAAGCAGGTCAGATCAAAACATGAAAACAACAGGAAACTCACTACCAGGGTTGATAACTAAGCAATGAGATCATGGAGCAGTTTCTCTTTAAATGTCTCAGGAGGATGACCTTACACACCACAACCAGGCCTTGATCCTGCGGCTGAAGCCATGCAAAGCACACTGCAAGGAGGATGCCTCAGCTCTGAATGGGCCATCACGTGCCTTGATAAGCAGATGGAGAGCTGCTGTGGGACTTATCCCCACAATTTAGTGACTGACACTGCAGGTTGTACGGCTAATCCGGTTGAAAATAAAAAGTTGAATTGTACTGTTTTTCTCTCTTAAAACCTAAAGCAGAACAACACACAATGAAGGAATCAGAACCGAATCAAATCCGAAACATATTATGTAGGTATTCAGGCAAATATTGACAAATAGAGCATGCCAAATCTGTATAGTTTACTCTTTCTCTTGCTCTCTGAGTGTTTGTGTTTCTATCAAACTACAATTTATTATTACCTTAAGCAGGGGCTTAACTAGGAAAGACTGGGCCCTATAGCAAACTCTTGACTGGGGCCCCCCAGGTGCCACAAGCAGCCCCCTTATAGATAGTGCCCCCTGTAGAATGTGCCATACAGCCCCGCCTATAGACTGTGCCACACCCCACTTGTAGATAGTGCCCCACATCCTCCTTGTAGATAGTGCCATACAGCCCCCCTGTAAATAGCACTATACAGCTCCCACTGTATATAGTGTCACACAGCCCCCCTCCCTTGTATATAGTGTGACACAGCCCACCCTTAGTAGATAGTGCCGCACAGCCCCCCTTAGTAGATGGTGCCACACACACAGACCCCTGTAGATTGCGCCACACACAGCCCCCTGTAGATAGCGCTACAGCCCTCCCCTTGTAAATAGTGCCATACAGCCCCCCTAGTAGATAGTGCCACACAGCCCCCCCTTAGTAGTGCCACACAGCCCCTTGTATATAGTGCCACACAGCTCCCCATGTGTATAGTGCCACACAGCTCCCCCTTGTGTATAGTGCCACACAGCTCCCCCTTGTGCATAGTGCCACAAAGCCCCTCCTTGTGTATAGTGCCACACAGCCCATCTTGTAAATAGTACCACAAGGTGCCACAAGGTAATGGTGCATCCGAGAAAGTTGTGTCAGTCAGGGAGATGTCAATCAAACATGGAAAGGTGGGTTTGCAGGCAGGACTATGTAACTCTTCAGGATAGCAGAACCGCCCCATGACCCTTTAATGCGGAATTAGCATATAGCGTGCGCCGCCATTTTAAAAGTGGATTTTAATGATTTTGCTGCATCTGAAAAAAACATACACTTGGAAATAAGCTCAGTACATAAATACAGCACTAGAACAAAGCTCTGACATATATACAGCACCAGAACCAAGCTCAGAACATATATACAGCACCAGAACAAAGCTCAGTACATAAATACAGCACTAGAACTAAGCTCATACATATATACAGCACCAGAACAAACCTCAGTACATAAATACAGCACTAAAACCAAGCTCAGTACGTATATACAGCACCAGAATAAGGTCAGTACATATATACAATACTAGAAGAAAGATCAGTACATAAATACAGCCCCAGAACCAAACTCAGTACATAAATACAGCACCAGAACCAAGCTCAGTACATATATACATCCCCAGAACCAAGCTCAGTACATAAATACAGCACCAGAACAAAGCTCAGTACATATATACATCCCCAGAACCAAGCTCAGTACATATATACAGCACCAAAACAAATCTCATACATATATACAGCACCCGAACAAAGCTCGGTACTTAAATACAGCATCAGAACCAAGATCAGTACATATATACAGCCCCAGAACCAAGCTCAGTACATATACAAAACAAATACAGCTGAATTTATTGCAACCCCTGCCATATAGGTTTGTACGGCGTAAAACAGCTCCCAGCATGGCCCGAACAATAGTAAGGATATGCTGGGCAATGCTGTTTCACAAAAAAAATCATATCACCCATTATCTCTCTGCAGATCGTACAGTGACTACAGTACTGATTAGAGGCAGAATAAACATTTACATTAAGTGACTCACTGGTGACGTCTCAGATTCTAGTTCTTTTGTTCTCCCTCCGGATCAGACCTCTATGATGAATTTCTTCCAGCCATTTCTGCAGTTGTCCGCTTAGATGTCTTCAGCTTCTCACTTTTAAAACATTTCTGCACCTATAAATGAAGTTAACATTTACAACACCTCTAAATATAATAAAGCGCCATGCACTGCACCACTAACTATAATGGTGCCATTATAGTTAGTGGTGCAGTGCATGGCGCTTTATTATATTTAGAGGTGTTCTGTGTGTGTGTGTGTGTGTATGGGACACAGTGTCCCTGATTATAATAGTACCATACACTGTGTCCCATACACACATACACACACACACACCGTGTGCCCCTATAAATATATATATTTTTTCATTATTTAATTTCTGTTACCTACATAGCACCAACATATTCCACAGAGGTCCACAGTCCACAGAGGTCCTCTTTTACTGTGCCCATAAGGGCTCACAATCTAAATTCCCTACAAGTATGTTTTTGGGGTGTGGGAGGAAACCAGAGTACCCAGAGGAAACCCACAAAAGCACAGGAAGAACATACAAACTCCATGCAGATGTTGTCCTTGGCTGGATTTGAACCCAAGACCCCCAGCGCTGCAAGGCAATAGTGCTAACCACCAAGCCACCGTGCTCCCCATAGTGACCCCCATATATAGACCCCCCTGTATATAGTGGCCCACATCCCCACTTATAGACCCCCTGTATATAGTGGCCCACATCCCCACATATAGACCCCCCTGTATATAGTTGCCCACATCCCCACATATAGACCCCCTTTATATAGAGCCCCCACTGTAGATAACCCCACTCAGTTTTCGTAGAAAAAAAAATAAAAAATTACATACTCACCCTGATCCCGTTCCCAAGCTGTCCGGTGGCAATGCAGATATGCTCTCTTCTGAACAGGTCTGCTGGAGCTAAACCACGTAAACGGGGAGTCGTTCAAAGGCGCTGATTGGCAGGGCAGAATGACTTTCCCCATCAATCAGCGCCTTTCAAGCACGGAAGCGGCGCAATGACGTATTCGCGCTGCTAGCGACGTTGAAAGGCGCTGATTGGCGGGCAACTCATTTTTCTCCGCCAATCAGCGACATTGTACGGCGCTGAATGTTGGGGACAGATCGTGCCCGGCTATCTAGCGCTGATGCATGTATTTGTACCTGCGTGCTATAGACACAGGTACGATTACTGTAAGAGGGACTGGATGTCGCTAGCACCGGGGCACCGTCAGGTGCTAGCGACGCCCCCGGGCATGAGAGGGCCTGTGTTGCCCGGCCCATACATGTTAAAGGCTTGGCGGCGTGGGCCCCGTAGTAGCGACGCTCGCACTGCAGCAGCCTTAACGGCTGCTAGCAGCGCCACTGGGCATATGGGGGGGGGCGTGTCGGCTTGTGGCACGGGCCCCCTCAAGCCGCGGTTCCCGTAGCAGCTGCTACGGCTGCTACAGCGGTAGTTACGTTACAGCCCTTAAGGACACAACCAATTTTGCCTTAAGAAAATAACTATTTTTTTATATTTCCCTCTTTGCGTCTCGGTGCTAATAACTTTTTTATCTTTTGTTCAACGTAGCTGTATGGGACTTTTTTTGCAGGACTAGTTGTAGTTTTTGTAGGTCCCTTTTTTTTGTACATATATATTATATTATCGTTAATTTATATACATTTTTGTTAGGGCAAAATTGCAGGAAAAAGGTTCGCTGCAGTTCTTTTTATTATTTGTTTTTTTTTTACATCATACACCGATCATCATATTTGACACTATCATATGTTGTGCAGTTTGTTACGGTCATGATTATACTAAATATGTGTAAATTATTTTGTTTTGGGACATATATTTAATGAAGTTTATTTATTGTAAAAAGTGCATTTGTGTGTATTTTTTTTTTTGACAAATTCTTTTATTTATTTATTTATTTATTTAAAATGTCTTTTTTTTAATCCCATAAGAAATATAAATTTTTTTACTTTAATGTACTGGCATCCATCTATATAAAAGTAAATTAGCCAGGGTACTGATAGATGCAAGAAGTTGTTAGGGCATACCTATGTATGACAGCCCTGCAATGGACCCTGAGCTGTCTATCCATATAAGGTATGTTCATCGATCGTGTCACAGGGATTCCCTGTGATGTGATCAAAATTGGGTTCCCCTTCTCATTTTCCCTTTGAATGCGCCATTCAAGGGGTAAACGGCAGAGATCAAAAGATTATCTGATTACCGCCGTTAGAGCGGGGCTGCGGCTGTATGTTACAGCTATTACCCTGCTCCTGTTTGTACAGGTAAACTTGCTGTGCCCTTGCGATCAACATGACGTTGTCCAGTCTGACATGGCGAGCATACACGTCAAGAGTTGACATCCAGTTAATGTACATTAAATGTAAACAAGTTATTTGTTTTAATAGTGACATGTCAGAAGTTTTTATTGGTAGGGGTCCGAGCACTGAGACCCCCACAAATAGCTCAAAGGCGTAGCTAGAATAGAGGCAGGGGCAGTGGCCCTGGGCCCACTGAGATGTTCGGGCCCAGGGGGGGGGGTCCTCCAGAGGTGGCATGTTGCTTGTTTCAACTGTATCTTCGTCCTCAGGATGGAGATACAGTTGAATCCAATGCTGGAGCAGGGAGCTGACGACTCCTTGCTCCAGCATTCACTATGTAATGCCGGCCATAAGCGGCTTGGCACAGACAGGCGCAATGTAGTGACGTGATCGCGTCTGTCTGTGCCGAGCCACACACTGCACAGACCAGAGGAGCAGAGGGATCTGCTCCACTAGTCGTGGGAATGGGGATAGGTGAGTATTTATTTTATTATTTTTTATTAGGCACTATGGGGGCATTATACTGGGTATGGGGCCACTATGGGGCAATATACTGTATGGGGCAGCTATGGGGCATTATACTGTATGGGGAAAGCTATGGGGGCATTATACTGTATGAGGGCAGCTTAGGGAGCATTATACTGTATTGGGGCAGCTATAGGGGCATTATACTGTGTGGGGTAAGCTATGGGGGCATCATACTGTGTGGGGGCAGCTTTGGGGGCATTATTCTGTGTAGGTAGGCAGCTTTAGGAGCATTATCCTGTGTGGGGGCAGATATAAGGTTGCTATACTGTATGGGGAGCCACTAAGCGATCATTCTATTATGTGGCAGGCCCACTGGGTTGGGGCACACTCAGATATGTTTCGCCCCCTTGTGCTAAACCACTAGCTACGCCTCTGGCTCAGCCGCTTAGTTTCTGTTCGGCTTTTTCCAGAAATCAAAGTATCGAGTACGTGCTCAATAGAAAGTCTATGAGCACGTATTTCCGCAAAAGCCGACCAGAAAGGAAGCGGCTGTGTGCTCACACGAGCACTTCTGACACTTTGTTTTAGCAATTGGTGGGGGTCTCAGTGTTCGGACCCCCACCAAGCAAAACTTCTGACATGTCACTATGACATGTCAGAAGTTTGTTGAACGTTTAGTTACCCTTTAAATTGAATGACTATACTGCTTCCAGAGTTATTTCAAATTTTTAGTTAAGCAGAACCTTATGGTGAACTTCCTACCTCTATGGAGGAGGCATTAATTTAAGTAATTTAAAAAAAAGATATAGACCCATATTGCCTGACTGTTATCACCTCGTATCCATGCTTAATACAGACATTAAGTTGTTGGCTAAAGTGCTGATGACTCGGCTAATTTCTGTTGTTTTTACTGTGGTAGATCCAGGTTTAATTCCAGTGAAGCATATTTCAATGAACCTCAGGAGAGTATTTTCTGACCTTCAGGGAAACTCAGGGCTGCTACAGTGTGGTGGACTTTTGTTGCTTGATGTGGCAAAGACCTTCAACACTGTGAAATGGGGCTTCCTCTGGGAGTTGTTTGCTCGCTTTGGTTTAAGTGAGAAATTTAGTGGCTGACTAAAAATCCTCTATAAACAATGGAAGGCAAGGGTGGGAAGAACCACTGCAATGTTTAAATTGACTCATGGCACTACGTCCCCTCTTATTTTCCAGAATGTTGGAGCCTTTAGCGATTAAAATAAGATTAGACAACAATATAGGAGGCTTCTCATTTGGTAAGAGGATAAGATTTGCCTATATGCGTATGAAATGCCCCTTTTTGGGGCGATATATGTTCGGTGGAGCCCTTTGTGTGGAACAATTCAGTGTTTTGTCAAGTGTGACAATTAACTGGGGGAAGTCTAGTTTGATGTTGCTTAATCCCAAATTAGATAGACAGTTCCCACAAACGTGGAGCTGGTATGCTCCTTCACTTACCTTGGGTTGTGGCATAAAATTAATTTGCATGTCATTAACATGTCTATTGATCCTGTAATTCCCACAATTCCAAAACCTTTCATTCTTTATGTTGCAATTTTAATGTTGAGGAGTGTATTTATTGAGCAAGCAGATTTAAAGAAAAGGTTTCATATTTACTACAAAACAATGTTGAATTATTTTTATAAACTACCCATCCACAAGAGTAAGAATAGGTGGGCTAAGGAAGTAGGGAAGAATGTAGAGGTAAATTGGAAAAATATTTCATGAAACTATGCACGTATCACATTTTATGATTAACCATACACTATATTACACTCCAGAGTTCCTGAACAAGTGTTATTCCTCGGATACCTCTGTCTGTTTGAAATCTTTATTACCAAATGCCGGCTTTATTCACCTGTTATGGAAATGTCTAAAGTTGCACAAATACTGAATGGTATTTCTATAGACCGGAAAGTTCTTTGATCAGGGTATTCCTGGCGATCGAGTTCTGAGCATTTTGGGGGATTCCAAACCACTTACTGGAGGATTTTTTTGGAAGATATACAGTATTAAACTGCTTTTGCAATGATTGTTTTTAGCTAATACTACACCATTAGTGTTTAGACCATCCACCAAACTTGAAGGAGTGGATTAGACAGGTGAATAGGGTAATGTTTAATATTTTAGAGCCATTTCCAAAACCAATTCTGCTATAATGTAAACCAGGGGTCTCAAACACACTGCCCGCATGTGGCCCATGAGGCTGCCATCTGTGGCCTGTGTGGCACCGTAGCTCCCTCGGGAGAGGAGAGAGCAGTCTGAAGGAAGAGTGCACCGGTGCTCCTTCATGACGTCATGAAGGTGTGCAGCCCCTTTCCCGTGTTGGATCAGTGATGGGAGGTGAGCAATAGCCACACAGCCCCCTGTAGATAGTGCCCCACACACCCCATCCTGTTGACAGCGCAACAGCCCCCCTCCCTGTAGATAGCTTGATTGGGACTCGCTCTAGGAGTGGAATCCCCAGCCAGAGCATTGCCGACACTTTGGCCGTGGTTTCCTCTGCTGAAGGAGTCCCTGATGTAACTATCCATATATAGACAGTGATGTCAGGGGCTTCCCCAGAGCTGGAGTCACAGAGCCTATACTCGCGCTCTACTCCAGAAGTCGGGCTCTGGGGAAGGCCCTGACATCACTGACCATATATGGACAGTGATGTCAGGTGCTTCCCCAGCCGGAGTCCCGGAGCAGAGCCGCTTCTAGCCCTCTGACTGGGACTCCAGCTCTGCTCCTAACATCACTCTCCATATATGGACAGTGATGTCGGGGGCTTCCCCAGAGCCGGAATCCCAAAGCAGAGCAAATACTAGCGCCCTGCTCCGGGACTCCTGCTCTGATGAAGCCCCTGACATCACTGTCCATATATGGACAGTGATGTTAGGAGCAGAGCTGGAGTCCCAATCAGAGTGCTAGAAGTGCCTCTATGCCAGGACTCCGGCTGGGGAAGTCCCTGACATCACTGTCCATATATGGACAGTGATTTCAGGAGCAGAGATAGAGTCCCAGGCAGAGTGCTAGTAGCGCTCTCCTTTGGACTCCGGCTCTGGGGTTGCGCCTGAGATCACTGTCCATTTATGGACTGTAATGTGAGGGGCTTCCCCAGAGTTCCGGAGCAGAGCCTATACTAGCGCTCTGCTCTGGGACTCTGGCTCTGGGGTTTCCCCTGACATCACTGTCCATATATGAACAGTGATGTCAGGGGCAGAACTGGAGTCCCAGGCAGAGTGCTATTAGCGCTTTGCCTGGGACACCGGCTCTGGGGTTGCCCCTGGCGTCACTGTCCATATATGGACAGTGATGTCAGGGGCTTCCCCAGAGATCTGTAGCAGAGCTTATACTAGTGCTCTGCTCCGGGACTCTGGCGTTGCTCCTGGCACCACATTCCGGTCCAGGAGGATCCCCTGACATCACTGCCTATGGACAGTGATGTCAGGGGCTCCTCCAGCAGAGGATTCTCCAGCCTGAGCGTCTCCTAGAGGGAGCCCCAATGGAGCTATCTACAGGGTGTGTGTGTGTGTGTTTGTGTGTGTGTGTGTTGTGTGTGTGTGTGTGTGTGTGTGTGTGTGTGTGGCACTATCTACAGATGGCATTGTGGAATCATCTACAGAGGGCACTGTGGCATTATCTACAGAGGTCACTGTGGCATTATCTACGGGTGGGTGTGTGGCAGTATCTAGAGAGGGCACTGTGGCATTATCTACAGAGGGTACTGTGGCATTATCTACAGTGGGCACTGTGGCACTATCTAAAAAGGGGCTACTCAATCGTCATATTCTTGTGTCTGCCAAACGCTGCCAACTGAACTATTGTTATATTAATGTAGTATTGTTATAGTAGTTCAAATAACTAATTGATTAACGATAAATTTTGTTTTGTATCAAATTTTATAGTAATGTGGCCCGTCAACTTCTAATTTTTTCTATGTGCGGCCCATTTACCCAGCTGAGTTTGAGACCCCTGATGTAAACAGTACTTATTGTGCTCAACCAGCAACCTGGATACAAAAAACGCAGAGTTGTACAATACTTGACGACTTCCCAGGAATAGATGTTAATTCAATTCTTTTAAGATCTCCCTTTGGACTTGCACTCAGTCTCAGATGGTCAGGATGTTAAGCCCTTCACTATGCAAAGAGACAAGCAACAAAAAACTAACATGATGCAATAAAGTCTGCTATGTTTTTCCTTTTTTTTTTTTATACTCAAAAACTCCTTCACTTACCTTGGGTTGTGGCATAACATTAATTTGCTTATCATTAACATGTCTATTGATCCTGTGATTTCCAAAATACCAAAACTTTTCCTTCTTGATGTGGCAATTTCAATGTTGAGGAGTGTATTTATTGAGCAAGCAGATTTAACCCCTACCCGCACGAGTAAGTAACTGTATGTCGTTGTGGTAGGTTACTTCCCGCACGAGACATATAGTTACTGAGTCGTTTCTGGTGTACACAGCTGTGTGCGCCGGGAACCGGGAGAGAAGCTGTCCCTGACAGCTAACACTCCCGAGTCACCGGCAATGGACCCTGTTTCGCGGTCCGATACCAGAGATCGATGTGGTCGGTGGATTTGTACAGATCCACCGATCACATAGTTTTTACTGTTAAAAGTTTTAAAAACCGTTCCCGGGACTTGTAGTTAAGTCCGGGAATGGTTACAAAGGTCCCCCTCCCTGCCCCATGTCCCATGTGACCGGCAATGGACTGCTGCTATTGGTCAATTGCCGGCGAGAGCTGTGATTGGTGGGTCTGTTACTTAGTTTTACTAAGTGTAATAAAAGAAAAAATAAATAAATTGTTAGTGTTTAGTATTTTACGTAAGAAATTTTTAAAAAAACACAAAAAACTTAGTGTTTCAGTGTTAGCGTTAGCTAGTGTTTTATGTGAAAAAAACAAAAAAAAAACTTTGTTAGACTTTGTTACAGTTCTCTGAGCTACTGTACGTGTGTCTAAACACTACATATATATATATATATATATATATATATATATATACATACGCACACACACACCCAAAATGTCAGAGAGACTTTACAGCGCTGAAGAGGCGTATGCCATGATCGCGTCTGATACGGACTCAGCGAGTGGTGAGGAACCACAGTTCTTTCTCTCATCCTCCTCCTCCTCCTCCAGTGACAGTGAGGAACCTGCACGTAGTCGCAGGAGGGTTGGTTCCCAGGTTCTGCCTGACCCTGAAACTGTCGATCTGCCTGACCCTGGTACAGTTAGCAGTGATTAGTCAAGCCCAACCAATTACACCCCCCAAATCCCAGAATTTACTGCTGCGGCAGGCATTCACGTACAGACAGAAGTGCTGCCTATTATTGGATTTTTCAAATCATTCTTGACAGGCAATTTGATCCAGCTCATGGTTGATCAAACTAACATTTACGCCCAGCAGTTTATTTCGGAACACCCAAACGACTTTCATGCCCAGGCCAATCGGTGGCAACCGACTAATTGTGAAGAAATGCACAAGTATTGGGGGTTAGTTCTCAACATGAGTCTCACTAAAAAGGCAGAAGTGAGCTCCTACTGGTCCACGGACATTCTCTATCATTGTCCGCTGTACCGCAATACCATGACCAGATCCCGCTTTGAGGCCCTCCATAAATTTCTTCACTTTAGTGACAATTCCCAATGCCCCCCTGCGGATGACCTAAACTTCGATAGACTTTTTAAAATTAGGCCCCTCGTTAACATTTTATCCCAGAATTTTTCATCAGTCTACACCCCTCAAAAAGAAATATCTACAGATTAATCCTTGGTGCACTTCAAGGGCAGGCTGAAGTTTCGCCAATATTTACCAAATAAGCGCGCCAGGTACGGGATAAAAATGTACAAGCTGTGTGAATCGGACACCACAGGGGGCACTGTGGCACTATCTACTGAGGGCACTGTGGCACTATCTATAGGGGGCTGTGTGTGGCACTATCTACAGGGGCTACTATGGCACTATCTACAGGGGTACTGTTTATCACTATTCCACAAAAAGTATTTGTGTATTCCAGGACTAATAGACAAATGGCTGTCAGGCAGATGTATCCCTACACAGTGTGATACTGTCAGCGATCACTGGAGACAGTCAGTATGTAGGAAAGGAGCCCTTTGAGAAGGGGAATTGTAACACACATTTGTCACTGCTCATGCAGAAAGGCAGGGTTGACTATAGACATGGTGCAGCAGGGCGGCGGTGGAGAAGAGTGCCCAAGTTTGGGAAACAGCCAGGGGCCTACTTAATCCACCACTGATCTGTTGAAATTGCAATGCCATTTTTTTGTCCATTTTTATCTATTCCGGGGATCTCAAACAAGTGGCCTGCGGGCAGCATGCGGCCCCTGAGGCTGTCATCTGTGGCACAGTAGCTCTTTCGGGAGAGGAGAGAGCAGGCCGAAGGAGGAGTGTGCCGGTGCTCCTTCACGACGTCCTAGAGCAGAGCTTATACTAGCGCTCTGCTCTGGGACTCCTGCTCTGAGGAAACCCCTGACACCACTGTTCATGTATGGTGTAGATTTCACTCTGTGGGGCGCAGCAAGGAAGAGGCCCTGTACCCCCCCCCCCCATTGGGGTACACCTCCAACCTGTGTATGAGCTACATAGCATGCTGAAGCGACCTGGAAGGGGGAAAAGGAGTGGTGAGGTGAGTATGTGTTTTTTAAATTTAATTTTAGGGGCTATGGGGGAGAAGAATAGCGCATAGCCTGTTGCTCCACAGTTGTTGCTCCATAGCCGGCCAACAGATGCAGCACACTTATGAAGAGACGTTTGACTCTTAATACATGTATCGCAATTTACTCCAGCTTTCTTCCTTATAGGACTAGCGTATCAAATTCCTGTGTTAATAAATTCCCTGCATAGTGTACCAATTTAAATAAAGTGTCCTGTGCATATAATTATTATGTAACTAAATAAAGTGACTCATGCATATTACACAATGTTAAACTACCAGAAATGGCTTAATATCGAACTTAACATTCAAACCTCCACGGCTCAAAGTTCCCATAGTGTATATCCATTCCATTTCTTTTTTGCTAATCTCGTTCTTCTCCTCAGCCCCTCATAAATTCTGCACATCAAAATGTAATGCCTTTAGGGGAACACACATAATATTTTTTGAAATGCAAAGAAACACTATGAGTTTCTAGTCCTATAAGAATATTATGCAACTATTCTCGTTTTTAGTTTATGTCTTTCCTATAGACTCGAGGACATACATGACTCCTATATTTTCACAGATATTCCCGTTCACCCTCTTTTTGAATAGGGAATAATATTTAAAAGATGCATCATTTGAAATTAACTTTACAGTTGCATTTTTCTTTATTTTTGTTTTTCTGTTTCAATACATTTTATTGCTATTATTAAGTAAAATTACAGTCACAATGGACATGTAAACATGTTTACAGTATGTTTACATAATACTGTGAGTTTAACCCCTTTAGGACACAGCCTGTTTTGGCCTTGTGGAGACAGATTATTTTTTCAAATCTGACATGTGTCACTTTATGTGGTAATAACTCCGGAATGCTTTTACCTATCCAAGCGATTGTGAGATTGTTTTCTTGTGACATGTTGTACTTTATGTTAGTGAAAAAAATTTGGTCGATAAATTCAATATTTATTTGTGAAAATAAATGCAAAAATTTGTATCTTTCTAAATTTAAATGTATTTGCTTGTAAAACAGATAGTAATACCACACAAAATAGTTACTAGTTAACATCCCCCATATGTCTACTTTATGTTTGCATCGGTTCTTTTCCACGTCCTTTTATTTTTCTAGGACGTTACAAGGCTTAGAACTTTAGCAGCAATTTCTCATATTTTCAAGAAAGTTTCAAAAGGCTATTTTTTCAGGGACCAGTTCAGTTCTGAAGTGGCTTAAAGGGCCTTCTATATTAGAAAGTCCCCATAAATCACACCATTTTGAAAACTGCACCCCTCAAAGTATTCAAAACCACATTCAGAAAGTATTTTAACCCTTTAGGCGTTTCACAGGAATTAAGGTAAAGTAGATGTGAAATTTACATATTTCATTTTTTTTGCCGAAATTCATTTGTAATAAAAAAAAAATCTGTAACACAGAAGTTTTTACCAGAGAAATGCAACTCAATATTTATTGCCCAGATTCTGCAGTTTTTAGAAATATCCAACATCTGGCCCTAGTGTCCAAATGGACTGAAGCACCGGCCTCAGAAGCAAAGGCGCACCTAGTAGATTTTGGGGCCTCCTTTTTTTAGGAATATATTTTAGGCACCATGTCAGGTTTGAAGGGGTCTTGTGGTACCTAAACAGTCAAAATGCCACAAAAGTGACCCCATTTTGGAAACTACCCCCCTCAAGGCATTTTTCTAGGGGTATAGTTAGCATTTTGACCCACAGTTTTTTTAGCAGAATTTAGTGGAATTAGTCTGTGAAAATGAATATCACCATTTTTGTCCACAAAAATGTTGCATTTTTTAATTTTCACAAGGGATAAAAGAGGAAAAGCACCCCAACATGTGTAAAGCAATTTCTCCCGATTACGGCAATACCCCATATGTGGTCATAAATGTTTATTTAATTAGAAATTAATTAACCCTTTCAGGTCTGATCCTTTTTTGCTTTTTCATTTTCGTTTTTCACTCCCCTTCCAAGAGCCATCATTTTTTTTATTTTTCTGTCAATAGAGTGGCGTGAGGGCTTATTTTTGACGGGAAGAGTTGTAGTTTCTTTTAACACCATTTAAAGTACCATAAAATGTACTGGGAAACTGAAAAAATAAATTTGCTGGCTGAAATTGGAATAAACTGTGATTCCTCCATTGTTTTTGGGGTTTTGTTTTTAAGTCTTTCACTGTGCGGTAAAAATGACAACTTTAGTTTTATTCTGCGTCTCAAAACGATTACGGTGATACCAAATTTATATATTTTTTTTTTTATATTTTACTACTTTTACAAAGAAAAGACTATTTGTTAAAAAAAAAAAAATTGTTTTGTAACATCACATTCTGACATCCAGAACTTTTTTATTTTTTGGTCGATTGAGCGCTTTGGGGGCTTATTTTTGGCGGGACGAGCTGTAGCTTTTATTGGTACCATTATATGGTACATACATCTTCCTGATCACTTTTTATTACATCTTTTTTAGAGCTAAGGTGACCAAAAAACAGGGATTTTGTCGCTTTAAATTAGTTATTTCTTACAGCGTTCACTGTGTGCAATAAATTACGTTTTACTTTATTCTGCGGGTCGGTACGATTACGGCGATACCATATGTGTATAGTTTTTTTAAGTTTTGCAGCGTTTGCACAATAAAATTACGTTTCTATAAAATAATTTCTTTTCTGACACCCTATTCTGATCCGTAACTTTTTTATTTTTTAGTCAAAAAAGCTGTGGGAGGTCTTGTTTTTTGCGGGACGGGTTGTCGTTTTATTGGTACTATTTTGGGGTAAATGCGTTTTATATCACTTTTTATTCTATATCTTGGGAGGGGTGGTAACCATAAAATAGCTATGCTGACATAGTTTTCCATTTATTTTGTTTGCAGCATTTACCGTGCAGAAAAAATAACATTATAGTTTCATAGTTTGAGTTGTTATGAACACAGATACCAAATATGTGTACTTTTTTTAACGTTTTCATTTTTTTCCTATAAAAAATGACTTATTATAGGAAAACAAAAACATTGATTTTTACACTTTTATAAAACATTTTTATTAACATTTTTTTTTACTTTTTACACTTAATTTTTTTACCTGCAGCTCTGATCGCTGCTAGAATACATCACACTACCTAGGTAGTGTAATGTATTCCAACTGTCAGTGTGACGTCACAGTCACTCTGACAGTAAGTCTACTAGGACCAGCCAGAGGCTGGTCCTCGTAGGCTTCCATGCATGGCAGACCCGGAGGCCGTTGCCTGGCCTCCGGATGCCATCACGAGCATCAGCAACCCTAATTTGATGGGGGCTGCTGATGTGCTACAAACCCCCTAAATGTGGCGATCACAATCGAGCACCACATTTAACGGGTAAATTGCTGAAATCAGCGGCAGGGACAGCTGATCTCCCAGTTCCCGATGTACACCTTGTCGCAGACAGTGTGCATCGGGAATGACACAGTGACTTTCTGTCACTCTGACAGGAAGGCTATTAGGACGAGCCGAAGGTTGGTCCTGGTGGGCTTCCGTCCATGGCAGACACGGAAGCCATGCTAACTATCGGCAAATCCCGTGATTTCGGACCTGGGTCTGCTGATATGCTACAAACCCCTAAAATTCGGCGATTGGAAGCGATTGCAGAATTTAAGGGGTTAATTCGCCGAAATCAGCAGCAAAGGACCGCTGGCCGGCAAGAGTGGAGTGTCAGCTGTCAGCGACAGCTGACCTCCCAGTTCCTGTGCACCGGAAACAACTCAGTAACTATATGTCCTCGTGCGGGAAGTAACCTCCCGCAACGACGTACAGTTACTTACTCGTGCGGGTAATGCTTAAGCTTAATCTTAGGCTTGGTTCACATCTGCGTAGGGGCACCCCTTCATATTTTCCGTCTGAGCTTTCCGTCAAGGGAACCCATGAACGGAAATTAAACTGAAACAAACGGAAACCATAGGTCAGGGGAACACATGAATGGAAACCAAACTGAAACAAACGGAAATCATAGGTTTCCGTTTGCATCACCATTGATTTCAATGGTGACGTATATGTTGCAAATGGTTTCCGTTTGTCACCGTTGTGTAAGGGTTTCGTTGTTTTGATGGAATCAATACCGAAGTCGACTACGCTATTGATTCTGTCAAAACAAAGGAACCCTTACACAACGGTGACAAACGGAAACCATTTGCATCCTACGGTTTCCGTTTGTTTCAGTTTGGTTTCCCTTCATGGGTTCCCATGACGGAAATCTCCGACTGTAACCAAGAACGGAGTGCCGACGCAAGTTTGAACGAAGATTTAAATGCACAGTTATACAATTAAAGTGAAGTTAAAATATATGAGGATTATTGTGTTAGACTATTAGAACTGCACATTTTATTATATTACTTATGAAGGCTAGGAAGGAGAGTATGAACAATAGGATATGGCAAAATATTGTCCTGAAAGGCAGTTGCGGATTAAGAAGACCATGGGCCCTGGGCTGTTACCCAAACTTGGGCCCCCCTTCTCCACCGCCACCCTGCCGCGCCGTAACTATTGCTAACACTACCATTTTTGCCATTTTACGATTCCCCTTTCACAGGGCTGTGTCCCTACATACTGACAGTATCACACTGTGCAGGGACACATCCTCCTGACAAGGGGAATGGTAACACCAATTTTTCTATCAGTCCTGGACTGCACAAAGACATAATGTGGAATACAAGGATTTCCTATAATAAACATGTCAGGAGAGGGGACAGATTCTCTACAAATCCAGTGACTCACAGGTGACGACGTCTCAGATGCTAGTAGTTTTTTTTTCCTCTTTTCTTCTCCATCCGGTCCAGAGCTCATGACGACTCCTCCTGGCCATGACCCATTTCTGCAGCCCTTAAATATAATATCACCATGCACTGCACCCCTGAATATAATTGTGTCACACACTGTAAAGTAAAGCACCACATACACAGTGCCCCCTGTAGATAGTGCCAACCCCCTATGTAGACAGCGCCACACACACACCCCCTGTAGATAGCGCCACACACCCCCCTGTAGATAGCGTCACACACACACACACACACACACCACACACACACCTGTTGATAGCGCCACACACACAACCCCCTGTAGAGAGCGCCACACACACAACCCCCTGTAGCGAGCATCACACAGCCCCCTATAGATAGCATCACACAGCCCCCTATAGATAGCATCACACAGCCCCCTATAGATAGAGCCAAACAGCACTCCCCCTTGTATATAGTGCAACACAGCGCACCCTTCCTTATATATAGTGCCACACAGCGCTCCCCCTCCTTGTATATAGTGCTACACAGCGTTGCTACAGTGCAGCCCTGGGATGACATTTTATCCCATATGACTGCTGCAGTCTGTGATTGTCTGCAACGGTCACATGGGGCAAAACGTCATCCCAGGAGGCCGGCCCGGACGAAGAAACTGAATTCTGGGCAAGTATAAGATTTTAATTTTTTTTAAATTGCGTTTTTACATAACATCTGTTATTTGTTGCGGGTTTTACCTCCCCATTGAATTAAATGGGGAAAACCCGAAACAAATGAGCAGCGTTTACGCAAATACAATTGACATGTTGCAGAATAAAAAAAACGCACCGCAGGTCAATTTCTGAGCTTATTTTCCCCACTTATCATTTACGCAGCGTGTGGATGAGAATTGTTCACATCTAATCTACTCTGCTGCTACTGTGTTAGGGTTTGTCCACACTTAACGGAATTGCTGCGTATTTTCCGCCCGGAAAATACGCAGAATACAGTAGTGGCAAAGTGAGTAAGATTTACCAAATCTCATCCAGACGCTGCGTAAAATTTCCGACCAGACATTTTGTCCTGGGGTGCGTATTTCTCGTACTGCAGCATGTCAATTCCTGCTGCGGAAAGTGGACAGAATTGCTGCGTTTTTTTCAGAGGAGACGTCACCATCTCCCAACATTGAGAAATACGCACCATTTTCTGCAGCAAAAATACAGGAAATGGTGCTTTTTTCTGCAGCAGAATTTCTGCTAGTTTCTGCGGAATTGCTGTAGAAATATATATATATATATATATATATATATACATACATACACACACTATACACACACAAACACGCGCACACACACACACACACACACACACACACACACACTATATACATACATACACATGTACACATCACAGACACACATGAGTATGCACACTATACACTTATAAAGTACACATTGTAAACACACATGAATATGCACATTATACACATATAAAGTACACATTGTAAACACACATGAATATGCACATTATACACATATAAAGTACACATTGTAAACACACATGAATATGCACATTATACACATATAAAGTACACATTGTAAACACACATGAATATGCACATTGTACACATATAAAGTACACATTGTAAACACACATGAATATGCACATTATACACATATAAAGTACACATTGTAAACACACATGAGTATGCACATTATACACATATAAAGTATACATTGTAAACACATATGCACTTACCTCTTATGTAGGATATTTGTGAAGGGCGTTCAGCAGGTTAATGTGGTGGGAGTCTTCACTGCAGCTCTTCTCCTGCTCACAGCCCGACACAGAGCCCGCAGACAGTCTCCCCTCCCCCATGTCCCGACTGCTAGCAGCAGAAGGAGAGATGTGTAGAGCAGGGAAGGGGGGCTGGAGGGGGAGTTTCAGCACAGACCACGGCTGCTAAGTAGGACAGAAGCTCACCTCGCCTAATGACAGGTGCGGTCCTGGCACCGTGCTCCCTCTGGTGGTAGCGACGCCACCGGGCATGAGGGGGTTCGGGTGGCCATGGAAGCCTTGGGCCCCGGGCGGCCGCCTGAACTGCACTATTGATGATCCGCCACTGCTGAAAGGCCTGGGAAATAACCAACATATACTCACCAAAATTGTTATTTCCTGGAGTCTGTAGGCAGCACAACGCAAATGGGTTTTAGTCCCTTAGGTACAATTAAGCAGAGACAGGTTAATTAGCAATAAATATTAAATAATTAAACAATTAAGCCCTTATCCTAAAGTATGTACCGGTAACCAGGACACAGCGTATTTTGATGAAGCAATAGATAAAAGTTCTGCCAGGGAGGGAAGCTTGTGCTGCCTACGTACTCCAGGAAATAAAAATTTGGGTGAATACATTTTTGTTTTCCTGATCGTCCTTGGCAGCATAACATAAATGGGACTTGTCAAGCAATAGCTACATGGGAGGGATATCAGATGCCAAATCAAGCACTCTTTTGCCAAATAAAGAACCCTCTGCTGCTAGCGAGTCGAGTCTGTATTGCTTGATAAAGGTTGATGTAGATGCCCAGGTAGCAGCCCTACAAATTTGGTCCAGATGAATATGTCCGCCTTCCGCCCATGAGGCAGCTGTAGAGCACGTGGAATGTGCACTGACCTGCAGAGGAGATTGAAGGTCACTAATATGATAGCCTTTCTCAATGGTTGATCTAATCCACCTGGCTAAGGTGGCCTTGCTCGCCCTTTGTCCTTTCTTAGGACCAGCAGGCTGGAGGAACAAATTTTCTGCTTTCCTGAAAGATTTTGTTCTCCGGATATAGGTGAGAATTGTTCTTTTCACATCCAGTGTATGCCATCTTTCCTGATTTTCACCTTAGATATGAGGAAAAAAAACTGTTAATAATAATACTTGATTGATGTTTTTGAAAGAAGGAACTTTAGGCAGAAAACCAGGCATGGTACGTAGAAGAAGACAATCTCCAAGATCTCTCAAATAGGGTTCTTTGAAGGAGAGGACCTGAAGCTGATGCGTCTGGTGGAGCTTTTGCTACTGCAAAAAAAACTATTGAAAGATCCCAGGAAGGAGAGCGCTCTTGAGAAGCTGGGATGAGATTTCCAAAAGCCTTGAAGAAGGTTTTCACCGGATGTTGGTTAGAGAAACGGTTGTGCAGCTGGGCATTGATAGCAGTGAACTGCACTTTAAGGGTATTAAGCTTCAAACCCTGATTAAAGCCCTCTTGAAGAAATTTAAAGGGAATGTGTTGCCAGAAAAACATGTTTTTTTTTTAAAAATTAAACATTTAGTGTGTGGGTGATTAAACATTGTTCAATTTTTTTTTATTTTTTTGCACGAGTCCATGTAATATTATAAATTATTTCTAATTTATAATACTACCCATTTTTGGTCACTAGATGGAGCTGTTCCCAAAATTGCAGCATTGCAACATTGGGTTAAAAGCCCTCGCTCTAGTGAGCTCTCAGCATCCCCCCCTCCTTTATCCTGGCTAGTGCCGGGATAAACGAGGGGTTTGAAAGGTTTAACCTCCTACACTGTGTGTCGACATTTTTTGAGGTAACCCACAGTGTAGTAGGTTTACATACAGTAGTAAACACACACAAACACTAACATACATTGAAATCTCTTACCTGCTCCTGCCGCCGCGGCTCCCTCCGGCCCGTCCGCTCCCTTTGCTGCCGCTGTTCCATGTGCACAAGTCCGGAAGCCGCGACCGGAAGTAGTAATATTACTGTCCGGCCGCGACTTCCGGTCCACAGGAAAATGGCGCCGGACGGTGCCAATTTCGAATAGGACTGTGTGGGAGCGGCGCATGCGCAGTTCCCACACAGACGCCGTACACAGCAGTCAATGGGACGGGAGCCGTTCACAGTCCCTATGGGTCTGTGGCTGCCGTATTCCATGTCTGTGTGTGTCGTTAATCGACACACACAGAAATGGAACAAAAAATGGCAGCCCCCATAGGGAAGAAAAAGTGTAAAAATAAGAAACAGTAAAACACAAACACACAAATGAAAATAAACGTTTTTATTAAAGCACTAACATCTTTAACATATAAAAAAATTATTTGTGATGACACTGTTCCTTTAAGTATTGCGTTCAGAGAGGCTGGGCTTGTTGAACTCTTGGAGCACCAGGTATTGTATAAGGCCCAAACCCTGTTGTATACTTTGACAGATGAAGGTCGTCTGGCTGACAGCAGGGTATTAATGAGATCAGAGGAGAGGCCTAACGCTGTCAGATTCTCCCGGTCAGCCTCCAGGCCGTGAGGTGTAGACTGTGAGGATTCAGATGGTACACCCCCTTCTGAGACAGGAGATTTAGTGTTACTGGTAATTCCAGGAATCTGAATTTTGAGAGATACCATGTGAGAGAGAAGCAGGCCCTGCGGGGCCAAAATGGCAGGATCGCAATGGCCTCTGCTCCTTCATCTAAAACTTTTTGCAACACTTTGGGTAATAAGGGGAGGGGATTAAAAACATAAATTAACTTCTCTTACCAGCTGACAGGCAGGCCATCCATCGCTACAGCCAAGCGTGTGTAGTACAGGATACAGAAGCTGAGGACCTTGGCGTTCTCTTCTGATGCCATCGCATCCAAGTCTGGCATTCCCCATGCATTCAAGTTGATGAAACCTGAGGGTTGAGTCCCCATTACCCCGGATGGAGGGAGTGTTTTGCGGCTGAGGAAATCTGCAGTCTGGTTCATAGAGCCTTTGATGTGAACTGCTGAGACTGCTAAGGAATGTTGTTCTGCCCAATTCATAATTAGTCTGCATTCGACCGACATTGAGGCGCTCCTCTTCCCTCCCTGCTTGTTTATATAACAAATAGTAGCTAGGTTGTCTGACTGGACCAGGATCTGAACATTTCTTAGATAACTTTGGAAATAAATTAGTGATAGCCATACTGCCCTGAGCTCCCTCATGTTGGAGGATAGTGACCCTTCCTTATGACTCCACCTGTTCTGTACCCACAGATAATCTACATGGGCACCCCAACCCCAGGAGGAAGCATCCGGACCGGAGAGTGTATGGGGCTAACCCTCATCTGAGGTCTTGAAGAGTAAAATTGGAAATTTTGTAGAGAGCATCTAGGTTCCTGAAATTTTTGTCCCAGGATCTGAGGATGTCGAGCTGTAATGACCTCATGTGGGCTCTGGCCCAGGAGATCGCATCTATGGATGAGGTCATTAGCCCTAGGACTTTCATAGCCACTCAGACAGATACACAACTCGATCATCATTGATTGAGAATTCACCATGAACCCTAAAAACGTCAGATTCTGTAATGGTGACAGCTGTGATTTTTTGAGGTTCACCAGGAATCCGTGATGATAGAGAAGCTTCAGCGTGGTGTGGAGATGTTCTTTATTAGCAAGTCATACATTAGTACCACACATATCCATTTCAGTCTCAATGCCGCAGTTAGGACCACCACAAATTTTGTAAATACCCGGGGTACTGACGAGATCCCGAAATGTAGGCAGGTGAATTGGAGTCTGAACTGCTAACCGAAGGAAGTTTCTGTAAGTTGGCAGAAGAGGAACGTGTAAGTATGCATCTTTAAGGTCGATTGTTGCAAGAAAATCTTCCTTCTCCAAAAGGTTCATTACTGCACGAATGATTTTCGTTTTGAAAGTTTTCTTCGCCAGATATTGATTGGGAAACATCACGCCTACAACCAGTCTCCAACTGTCTGATTTGTGAACGGAGAACACTCTGGAATAAACACCTTGCCCTCTCTCTAAAGTTGGAACATCTTCCAAGGCTGCTTTCTGTAGAAAGAACTATTGGATTGTGATGAATATTGAGAACAAAGTGGTTCGGGGGAAACATTTTGAACTCCAGCGAATATCCCCTTCTGATGGTTGTTCTCACCAATTTGTCGGATGATGTCACTGACCATTGAGAAGAGAACCTTTGAAGTCTTGTCGAACCACTTGCAGGACCGGCTTGGCGTCATAACTCATTGGGTTTTTGATTGAGATTTTTCTTCTGAAATGGAGGAAGGGTTTTCGCTCTTTGTTCTAAAAATGTGCTGACGCTCTGGAAACCCTCTCCTAAACTTTGGGCATCTTCTTTTCTGATCCCAAATGTAGCGTCGGGCATCTTTCCTTTTAAGTTCAGTAAACATTGCACCTTTCCCATCACCTAGGGATTCCAAGATATCTGTAAGTTGCGGACCGAATAGGGATTCTGGCTGAAAAGGAAGACTGCAGAAATTATTTTTGGAGAGGTTTTTACCCGACCACAACTTAAGCCAATGAGCGTTTGCGTGGGACAGGGCCCTGGCTGCATACTTCATGCTGTCTAGTTGGGAATCACCAAGGAATTCTGAGGCTGCCTTCATTACTGGAAGGGATTGGAGAATCTCTGCCCTTGGGACTCCTTCTTCCAAATCTTTGGATAAATGGCTCAACCACATATGGAATACTCTTGCCACTGAGGACAAGGAGGCTTCGCAGGAACCCACTGATGATGTATGAACTTTCTTAAGGAGGGAATCCGATTTGCAGTCCATGGGGTCCTTGAGTAGTGCTGATTCATCAGAAGGAAAAATGGCTAGTTTTGGCACATTTCACCATTTTTAAAAAAGGATTCATCATATTTGTAAAGGTTCTTGAACCGTGAACCCAGATCAGTGTTCCTCTCTGGTTCATCCCAATCTCGTTTTATCCATTCCGCTAGGACTGGGTGGCCGGAATTTTTTTTTCCCTTGGTAATAGGAAAATAAAAAAAGGTCTATCCTTCTTAGGTTTGTGTTCAACATCTTTACCATCACCAGTGTATCTTTGACCGCTTTGAGAATATAGTGGAGCTTATGTTTATTTAAAATATAATATTCTTCAGGGTCATCAGAATCAGGAGCAACAGAAATCATATCAGAATCTGAACCACATGCTGAGGAGGAAATCTCTTGAGGCCGTGGAGGTTGAGAGGAAGACTGTCTGGCCTTTTAAAAAAGTGTTATGACTTAGCTTCCTCAAAAGCTACAGCTAGCTGTTGATCGAACCATTCCATAAAGGGCATGACCACACATGGCGGAATTCCTCCGCAACTGTCCGCATCAATGCCGCACCTAATCCGGGTTGCGGATTACGGCTGCGGATCTGCACAAAATGTGCAGAAAATTGATGCGGACTAGCTGCTGCGGACTGCGGGAAAAGTGCTTCCCTTCTCCCTATCAGTGCAGGATAGAGAGAAGGGACAGCACTTTCCCTAGTGAAAGTAAAAGAAATTCATACTTACCGCCCGTTGTCTTTATGACGCGTCCCTCCTTCGGCATCCAGCCCGACCTCCCTGGATGACGCGCCAGTCCATGTGACCGCTGCAGCCTGTGCTTGGCCTGTGATTGGCTGCAGCCGTCACTTACACTGAAACGTCATCCTGGGAGGCCGGACTGGAGACAGACGCAGGGAGTTCTCGGTAAGTATGAACTTATATGTTTTTTTACAGATACATGTATATTGAGATCGGTAGTCACTGTCCCGGGTGCAGAAACAGTTACTGCCGATCGCTTAACTCTTTCAGCACCCTGGACAGTGACTATTTACTGACGTCTCCTAGCAACGCTCCCGTCATTACGGGAGCCCCATTGACTTCCTCAGTCTGGCTGTAGACCTAGAAATACATAGGTCCAGCCAGAATGAAGAAATGTCAAGTAAAAAAAGCAAGACGCATCCGCAGCACACATGACATGTGCATGACAGCTGCGGACTTCATTGCGGAACTTTGAATCTCCATTGAAGTCAATGGAGAAATTCCGCCATGAGTCCGCCACTGCTCCGCAACAGACAGAGCATGCTGCGGACACCAAATTCCGCTCCGCAGCCTATGCTCCGCAGCGGAATTGTACGCATCGTGTAAACGAACGCTGCTAAATTAAAGTGAAAGTCAATGGAGAAACGGCTCCGCTGCGGATTAACGCTGCGGAGTGTCCGCAGCGGAATTTAAGTGCAATTCCGCCATGTGTGAACCCGCCCAAACCCTCTGGAATCTTCCCTAGGAGAGGAATTAAAGGGTTATTCCCAAGTTGATAAATGTAGCTATTAAGCTCCCCCATGTAAAAATAAGAAGTTTTCTAATTACCAGCGATGTCGTTTTCCTGCGATTCTTGATTGAAGTCCAGGTCGGACCCTCTTTGTATCTTGCGCGTTGCCTAGGTTCCCGGCCACCGCTATTTACCTTTAGAGGTGGCCGCGCATGCGTAATGACATCCTCTCCTTCCCGAGGAGAGGATGTCATTTATCTTGTGAACGCGCATCTCAGCGCATCTCGGCGCATGCGCCGTAGATGCAGGGCGAGACACCATGCGAGACACCAGGCGAGACACCAGTCGCACGGTATGTATATATATATATATGTGTGTGTGTGTTTGTGTATGTGTGTGTTTGTGTATATATGTGTGTTTGGGTATGTGTCTTTGTCTGTTTTTGTTTTTATATGTGTGTTTGTGTATGTGTGTGTGTGTGTGTGTGTGTGTGTGTGTGTGTTTATGTGTGTTTGTGTATATATGGGTGTGTTTGTGTATATGTGTTTGTGTATATGTGTGTGTGTATATATGGGTGTATTTGTGTATATGTTTGTGTGTAGATGTTTGTGTGTGTGTGTTTTTGTATATGTGTGTGTTTATGTGTGTGTGTATATATGGGTTTATTTGTGCATATGTGTTTGTGCATATGTTTGTGTGAAGATGTTTGTGTGTGTGTGTTTGTATATGTGTGTTTGTGTATATGTGTGTATATGGGAGTGTGTTAGTGTGTTTACGTGTGTGTGTTTGTGTATATATGGGTGTGTTTGTGTATATGTGTTTGTGTATATGTTTGTGTGTGTGTGTGTTTGTGTGTGTTTGTGTATATATGGGTCTGTTTGTGTACATGTGTTTGTGTATATGTGTGTTTGTGTATATGTGTGTATGTGTGTGTTTGTGTATACGTGTGTGTTTGTGTATATGTGTGTGTTTTTGTATATGTGTGTGTGTTTGTGTATATGTGTGTTTTTGTTTGTATATGTGTGTTTGTGTATATGTGTTAGTTCGTGTATATGTGTGTGTATATGTGTGTGTGTTTGTCTCTTTATATATGTGTGTGTGTGTGTGTGTGTGTGTGTGTGTGTTTGTGTATAACTTGTTGTGTTTGGGTATGTGTGTTTTTGTTTGTATAAGTGTTTGTGTATATGTGTTAGTTTGTGTATAAGTGTGTGTATATGTGTGTGTTTGTCTCTTTATGTGTGTGTGTTTGTGTATATCTTGTTGTGTTTGTGTATAACTGTGTATATGTGTGTGTGTTTGTGTATATGTGTGTGTATATGTGTGTGTTTGTCTCTTTATGTGTGTGTGTTTGTGTATATCTTGTTGTGTTTGTGTATAACTGTGTATATGTGTGTGTGTTTGTGTATATGTGTGTGTTTGTGTATATGTGTGTGTGTATATGTGTGTGTTTGTCTCTTTATGTGTGTGTGTTTGTGTATATCTTGTTGTGTTTGTGTATAACTGTGTATATGTGTGTGTGTGTTTGTGTATATGTGTGTGTGTGTGTGTGTGTGTGTGTGTGTGTTTGTGTATATGTGTGTGTATATGTGTGTGTTTGTCTCTTTATGTGTGTGTGTTTGTGTATATCTTGTTGTGTTTGTGTATAACTGTGTATATGTGTGTGTGTTTGTGTATATGTGTGTGTATATGTGTGTGTTTGTCTCTTTATGTGTGTGTGTTTGTGTATATCTTGTTGTGTTTGTGTATAACTGTGTATATGTGTGTGTGTTTGTGTATATGTGTGTGTTTGTGTATATGTGTGTGTGTATATGTGTGTGTTTGTCTCTTTATGTGTGTGTGTTTGTGTATATCTTGTTGTGTTTGTGTATAACTGTGTATATGTGTGTGTGTGTTTGTGTATATGTGTGTGTGTGTGTGTGTGTGTGTGTGTGTGTTTGTGTATATGTGTGTGTATATGTGTGTGTTTGTCTCTTTATGTGTGTGTGTTTGTGTATATCTTGTTGTGTTTGTGTATAACTGTGTATATGTGTGTGTATTTGTGTATATGTGTGTGTGTGTGTTTGTGTATATGTGTGTTCGTGTATATGTGTGTGTTTGGGTATGTGTGTTTTTGTTTGTATATGTGTGAGTTTGTGTATATGTGTGTGTGTGTTTGTCTGTTTATGTGTGTGTGTGTGTATGTATATCTTGTTGTGTTTGTGTATATATGTGTGTGTTTGTGTATATGTTTGTGTGTGCATGTATATATGTGTGTAGGTGAGTAGAAGTATTGGTATTGTTCACATTGATAACTGTTTTTTTATGTTGTTGCAGATTTTGATGTACCGATTGGACTACATCTTCCATTCGTTGGACTACTGCGTAGATCTACGTTTTTTTCAAATTTTAATAAAATGGTTAACGAGGGTTTTGTTGGGGATTTCTTATTTCAATAAAAAAGAATTGTCTTTGTGTTTTTTTTAAAAACTTTATTAGTGCCTAGATAATTGCAGTTGACAGCGTCCATTATTAAGGCGGTATTTAGTGTTAGCCGGTGCAGAGGCTAGCACTAACCACCCATTATTACCCCGGTACCCACCACCACCAGGGGTGCCGGGAAGAGCTTGGTACGATCCAGTACCCGGCCATCTGTTGTGATGGTCGGGTACTGGGGCGGCCGTAGGCTGGTATTATGAGGCTGGGAAGGGCCAAAAACAGTGGACCTTCCCACCCTTGTAATGCTAGGCTGCTGCTGCTGTGTTGTATCTGGCTGGTTATAAAAATGGGGGGGGACCCCCACGTCGTTTTTTTTTTTTAAATTGAACAAATTTAACAATAGACGGGTCCCCCACATTTTTAATAACCAGCCATATACAAGGCCGCAGCAGTCTGGCATTACATGGGTGGGAAGGGCCACTGGTTTTGTCCATTACCAGGCTAATAACACTGTGTTGTATGTGGCTGGTTATGATAAATTGGGTGGAACCCCATGGTTTGTTTTTTAAAAATAAAAAATAAATAAATAAATAATTGTAAAAAATGACGTGGGGTCCCCCCCACTTTTACAACCAGCCAGATACAACACAGCAGCAGCAGCCTAGCATTACAAGGGTGGGAAGGACTACTGTTTTTGGACCTTCCCAGCCTCATAATATCAGCCTGCGGCCGCCCCAGGGCCCGACCATCACAACAGATGGTCGGGTACTGGATCGTACCTGGCTCTTTCCGGCTCCCCTGGTGGTGGTGGGTACCGGGGAATTAATGGTGGTTAGTGTTAGCCTCTGCATCGGCTAACACTAAGCCTCGCCTTAGTAATGGATGTTGTCACTCAGACAGCGGCCATTACTAAAGTGGTAGTAATACAATTTGAAAAGAAAAGACAAAGATATAGATAAAATATTTTATTGAAATAAAGCACCCCCAACACAACCCTCATTAACTATTTTATTGTAGAAAAAAAAACCGTCATCTAAGTAGTCCTCGAAACCGACGTAGTCCAAACACCAAACCTGTAAAAAAAAATGAAATAAAACATGTCATAGGCTTAGATTCAGTTTAATGTGTGATACTGACTGTTATACCATGTATAGAAGCCTGCCGCGAAGTTGACTTAGATACAGGGCGCCAGCAGACAGTATCATACATGGCCATACAGACATATATACAAACAAACATACATGCAAACATACATACATACATATATACAAACATACACAAATATACATGCAAAAATAAAAACATGCAAACATACATACATGCACATATATACATACATGCCAACATACATACATGCCAACATACATACATACAAACATACATACATGCCAACATACATACATGCAAACATACATACATACATGCAAACATACATACGTGCAAACATACATACATGCAAATATATACATGCAAACATAAATACATGCAAACATAATTACATACATGCACATACATATAAACATACATGCAAACATACATGCAAAAATAAATACATGCAAACATACATACATGCACATATATACATACATACATGCCAACATACATACATGCCAACATACATGCATGCAAACATACATACATGCCAACATACATACATGCAAACATACATACATACATACATGCAAACATACATACATGCCAACATGCATACATGCAAACTTACATACATACATACATACATGCAAACATACATACATACATACATGCAAATATATACATGCAAACATAAATACATGCAAACATAATTACATACATGCACATACATATAAACATACATGCAAACAAACATGCAAAAATAAATACATGCAAACATACATACATGCACATATATACATACATACATACATGCCAACATACATACATACATACATGCAAACATACATACATGCCAACATACATACATGCCAACATACATACATGCAAAAATACATACATGCAAACATACATACATGCCAACATACATACATGCAAACATACATACATACATGCAAACATACATACATGCAAACATACATACTACATACATACATACATGCAAATATATACATGCCAACATAAATACATGCAAACATAATTACATACATGCACATACATATAAACATACATGCAAACATACATGCAAAAATTAATACATGCAAACATACATGCATGCACATATATACATGCAAACATACATACATGCCAACATACATGCACATATATACATACATGCCAACATACATACATGCCAACATACATACATGCAAACATACATACATGCCAACATACATACATGCAAACATACATACATGCCAACATACATACATGCAAACATACATACTTGCAAACATACATACATACATGCAAATATATACATGCAAATATACATACAAACATGCACATATATACATACATGCCAACATACATGCAAACATACATGCACATATATACATACATACATGAGAACATACATACAGACATACATACATGACAACATACATACATGCCAACATACATACATACATGCAAACATACATACATACATGCAAACATACATGCACATATACACATACATACATGACAACATACATACATGCAAACATACATACATGCAAACATAAATGCACATATACACATACATACATGAGAACATACATACATGACAACATACATACATGACAACATACATACATGCAAACATACATGCACATATACACATACATACATGACAACATACATACATGTCAACATACATACATGACAACATACATGACAACATACATACATGACAACATACATACATGCAAACATACATACATAAATAAACTCACCTAAGAAGTTCCCACCAAGATCTGAACGGTCACTTTTCTTCTTACTGCTCCCATTCACAATAACAGAGCGGTGGGCGCAGATGACGTAATCACGTGTGCCTGATATGATTACGTCATCTCCGCCACAACGCATTGTTACTATGAATGCGAGCGGTGCCAAGTACCAGGAAGATGGCAAGTGACGGGACCGTTCAGAGCGCCGTTAGAACGTCTTAGGTGAGTTTATTTTTTTAAAATATATTTTTAGTTGTTTGCCGGGTGCTGATGCAGCACCGGTGCGGCGGATACAAACATTACATGTAGTGACAGGGTGGGTGATGGAAAAGTGGCTTGCCGAAACGGGGTGAATGTAGTGTAGTGTAGTGTAGTGTAGTGTAGTGTAGTGTAGTTTACATTCATGGTAAATTTGTCTCAACCGGGCTTACCATGCCCGCTTGAGACGAACATTCTCCCGATGTTGCTAGAACTACAGTATCTAGCAACATCGGGAGCACGCACACTGCAGAGCAGAGCGGCTTGATTGATATCGAGCCGTTCACGCCCCTTTTTAGAAAAGATAACCAGCACTTGCTGAGTTATCAAGTGTAAAAAAAAGGTACTTAGGAAATTAATTTTTAAAAAATGTAAACAGCAAATGTTTTCAAAATTATTTCCTGCTTAGAATGTCTAAAAAAAAAAATTTGACTCAACTTGGGAATAACCCTTTAACTGAGGTGGAACATAGTAAACAAAGATTTGATTCAAGATATTCAGGAAGGGTCTGATGGGATTTCCTGCAAAATCTGTGCCTTGATTTGTGGGCCCTCTTTCTACTTTCCCTTCTAGAGGTAGACATCTAGATGAGAGAAGAAAAACATATAATAGAAAAGTGTGAATAGAAACCAGACAAGCAAAGAGCACAGAGAGAACACAAGAAATCTTGGGAGCATGTAACCCATAAATCAAACAGCAATACCAACCTTAGCAATCTTACGCTGGACAGGAGGCAGAGCTTGTCATAATCCTAACAGACGCCGGCATTTATGCCAGCCGCGTCTGCACGTCACATCCGGGAGGCGGGGACAGAGCGTGACGTCAAGTCCGCCCCCATTCATGCCTCCGAAATGCTGAGCCTCACTTCTGGGAGTACCGGAGAAGCAGGGGCAAGTAGTTTGTAAAATGCCAAGACACTTTGGCAATGGGGATAACTTGAGGAGGACCTTATACCCACTGGTGATGTCGCCATATTATGAGAACTGCGGCGCCCACAACCGTGTAGAATCGCAGTTTTTTGGTCAACTTAGTGTGATTTTTTTTTATAAAAAGTGATCAAAAAGTCAGATGTACCAAAAAATGGTACCAATAAAAACCACAGCTTGTGCCGCAAAAAAATAAGCCCTCACACTGCTGAATCCACAGAAAAATAAAAAAGTTATGGCTTTCAGAATATGGAAAAAAAACATATTTTTTTTCTAACAAATTGACCAGCAGAATAAAGTAAATTTGTAATGTTTACCGCACGGTGAAAAACGTAAACACGAAACCCAAAATAAAATGGAGGACACACAGTTTTTACAATTCCACACCACTTAGATTAAATGGCACGATTTTGAGATAGGATTTTTTTTCGCTGAGATATTTAACTTTAAAGTTATCATCTTCATTATCGGCAACCGCCGGTGTTAGCATTATCCCAAGGCCTGATTTACACGAGCGTGTGCGTTTTGCGCGCGTAAAATACGCTGCGTATTGCGCGCGTTGCCATTGCGTTTTACATGTGTATACGCAGCTTTGTTGCGTTTTTAACGCGCACACGACCAGCATTTAAAATGTGTGTAAAAAACGCAGACGTTAATGCGAGGCCAGCCTACAAATAGGCCTGCTGGCCCAACCCCTGCTTGCTGTGAAAACAGGTTTTGCGCCTTAATTGCAGCTTCTGCGGAAACATCAGTGTATGTTTCACTATTTGAGAAGTTTTTGGAGTTGCAAGACACAGATATGCCTTCTCAGTCGCTGGCACGTGTGCTTCTTGCGTGGATCAGTTCCCATCGTTTTGGGGAACGCCGACCCATGCTGCATCACCAGACGCGTGGGAGAAGTCTCATTTGGGTTCATCCACTTGTGGCCCAACGAACCTCCAAAGGGCATTTTCATACTCTGTATGAGGACTTACGTCGGCACCCTGAAAAATTTAGAGCGTTCTGCCGCATGTCTGTGGCCACATTTGATCTTCTGCTTGCGCAGATTCGCCCTGGCATCACCTACCAGAATACCAACATGAGACGCTGCATTTCCCCAGAGGAACGCCTGCTTGTGACCTTGAGGTATGTGTGCACTTGCAATTACTTCTTCAATGACGCTGTCTGTTTTACAAGTCCCCCCTAACATGTGTTGTTGATTGCTTTGGTTTTCTCTTGCCTTTAGATTTCTGGCCACAGGCAATAGTTACCATTCGTTACATTTTGAGTTTCATTTGGGAGTGACCACCATTTCCTTCATTGTCACATCCACCTGTGTCGTGCTGTGGCAGAGATTAAAGCCCACGGTCATGCCTTAGCCCACAGCAGAACAGTGGCTACGAATTTCGGAGGGATTTCTTCGAGCAACTCAATTTCCTAATTGTATTGGTGCCCTAGACGGCAAACACATTCGGTTGAAGAAGCCCCCACGCAGTGGCTCGCAATACTATAACTACAAACAGTTTTTTTGTATGGTATTGTTGGCCTTGGCGGACACAAATTATTGTTTCACTATTGTTGACATCGGCTCTTATGGAAGCTCTGCTGATGCCCGCATATTCCGTTCATCACGAATGGGTAAACGGCTTTTCAATAATCGACTGGCGGTGCCGCAACCTTCCATCCTCCCTGGCTCGAGCGGACCCCCAATCCCATATGTCATCGTTGCGGATGAGGGGTTTGCTCTGACAAGGCAAGTCATGTGGCCTTTTGCAAGAAGGGGCTTGGATGAGTGTCGCCGCATGTTCAATCTCCGCCTAGGCCGAGCTCGCAGATGTGTGGAATGTGCCTTTGGCATTATGTCGAACAGGTGGCGGGTCTTTCTGTCGACAATGCAATTGTCCATGCAGAATGTGACACGTGTCATACAAGTGTATGTAGTTCTGCATAACTTCTGCCGCATTCATGATGCTACCTTTGATGCTGAATATATACTAACACATGCAGCCACCAGCGACACTGTCCCGGCTATTCCTCTCAGGAGATCTCTCACATCCGGACTTCGAGTGCGGGATAGTTTGGCGGCATATTTTGAGAACCCATCAGGAGTCGCACCATCGGGGCTTGATGTCATTTGAAGGGTTGGCTTTTTTTTGGAGTTTTCCGGCCACAGGTCCCAAGTGGCCAGTGTTTGTTGTTTTAGGTTATGGGCGTGTAGGGTTAGGGACTCGCAATACATGAGGACCCTTGACGTGGGTTGCGAGCTTATATCTATAGGGGTTTGCTCGGCCCATTTGCCATTCCAGAAACAGTTTTCATGACAATGAATGATGGTCGTCCAAAAGTTAGGCGAGTCCAATTGCGACTGTCCTTAGTTGTTCTAGAGTCACATGACAGCATGCAAACTTTCACATCTCTTGCAAACAATGGCAAACCCCTATAGATTAACTAATACCTCATAAAACGTGTGCATGAATTTGGGCCCAAGCCCAGCAGTGTGTGAGTGTACAGTAAAAATACATTTGTGGCAAGCATTGTGTGGAGGGGTGTGAAATAAAAACACCACGCAATAGAAACTGTGAACAACCTTGTTTATCTGTTTATACTTCACAGCAAACACAGGGTGCAAAGGAACACAACTAATCACCCAAAAATAACCACCAACATGGTGGAAAAACGTCTGTGGGCAGACTTTACAGCCCTTCAATACTCTGCCTTGCTACGCATAGCACACCAACACTTTCACAAGTGCTGGTAGTGGTGGCCCGGGGAGGAGTATGCGTGCATTTCAGCACCACTATGCTGGCCATGGAGCTGCTGAGGATGTTCCTCTCCAGCATAGTGGTGCTGATGATGCCCCTGGTAACTTGAGGCAGGGAAAGGGGGAGCCATGGGTCTCAAATACGGGTGAAGCCGTGCGCTAGGGGTGGGTGGGTGGTATGGGGCTGGCAAATTAGCCGTGGTGCTTGCCAGGGCAAACCCACGCCACTGCTCGATCGCTGTGAAGCAGTGGTGCGGATTGTGGGGGGGGTGTGGACGAGTCAATGAGCGTTATGATGGCCGCGTGTAGGCAGGCCATACGATCCTCGGGGACCCTCCGCAGCAGGGGAACAATTCCCCGGGCGAAGAAGTCCTGCCCGTTCTCATCCGCCGCTCGCCGAAGGTACTCCAGTACCTGAGTATACACCTCTGCCGCGGCGGCTGGCTGCTGAGCAAGTCGGCGTCTTTTTGTGGGTCGCGGGGGGCGCTCCTCAGGCGGAGAGGCTACGGCACGGTCCAACTCTACAGAGGCGGGGTCCAGGGGTGTAGGCTCCGGGCTAAGGGGCAGCTCTTGACCGGTGGTAGGTTGCGGCCCTCGGGCAGGTCACTGTCCTCCGCAGTATCCTCCAAATTGTCGGTGGTTCTGTAATGTGAAAACATCATGAGAACACTATAGAGATCATTGCCCCAAACACGATGGCAAACATGACCTGTGCAAACAAACATTTTACACATGCAAAAGCACATTTTCTTACGGGCGCATCTCCATTATGTCGTTGAAAAACATAAGCTGCTTGGTATAGATGTAGGGGCGCTTTCTAGAAGCCCCATCACCACTTCTGCCTCGGTCGCCCATCTCTCGCCAGAACTGGTCCCTACAGCTACGACATCGTGTTTTGATATCCAGGACTGTTGGAGGAAAAACAAATACATGGTCACACATTGCAACAACGCCCTAACAACTCAGCCCTAAAATACATGAGGGGCCCTACCCTGCAAGTGACTTGCTACACGGTGATGCGGCAGCAACAGAAAACGTCAGTTGGGCATTTAGCTAAAGACACAGACAGGGACACAGTACTTCAATAGGGATGGCATTGCATCGCTTCTAAACACATGTACTCACCCATCCTACTGCGCTCCCGGGTCCTGCTGCTCTGCCATTCTGACCCAAAAAGCGCCTGGGCTATCTGCTCCCAGGCGTCCTCCTTGGCCGTGCGGTCGTGATACGACTCCGCGCGGGTGTCCCAGATTTCAGCTTTCTCCTGTACCAGGCTGATGAGCTTCTCTACATACAGGCCACGCGGCATGCCTGCAGTTCTCTGTGTGTAGTTTCCAGACTGGCCCACTCACATAGGAAACGCAAGCACTTCCTGGTTTGTGCTTGTTTGGACCAGCTTTATAAACTCTTTTTCATGGACATAACAAGTGATGCGTGAAAAACGCGCATGCAACGCAGGAGCTTCCATGTGTCATGCGTGTTTTTCACGCACCCATTGACTTCAATGGGTGCGTGATGCGCGAAAAACGCACGATTATAGAACATGTCGTGAGTTTTACGCAACACACTCGCGCTGCGCAAAATTCACGCACTGTCTGCACTGCCCCATAGAGTAATAGAGGTGCGTACGACACGCGTGAAAAGCACGCGCGTATATTACGCTCATGTAAATGAGGCCTAAATGTGTGTGGGTGCGTGTGCGTGTGTGTGTGTGAACTTGGGAATGTCACATCAAGGTGACTTTAAATTACGTATTATTACAATCGGCCTCGGCGATACAAAACGGACCTTGTCTACGATATATACACAGAGGCGTAGCTAGGCCCTCCAGTATCCGTGGCAAATATTCCATTTGACGCCCCCCCCCCGGACCTTTTTCCCAACATCTCCTTCCCCCTCGTCATGTTTGTTTTCTCTACTAATCAATGAGGTGTCATATTTTTTTTCCACATATTTTTTGTGTAACTTGAGCGTAAAACCATTTGTACATTTGTACATTTGTACATTTTACAAGCAATATAGTTCTATATACAACACCAGAACAAAGCTAATTACATATATACAGCACCAGAACAAAGCTCAGTACATATATACAGCACCAGAACAAAGCTCAGTACATATATACAGCACCAGAACAACGCTCAGTACATAATTACAGCACCAGAACAAAGCTCAGTACATAAATACAGCACCAGAATCAAGCTCATACATATATACAGCACCAGAATCAAGCTCAGTACATAAATACAGCACAAGAACCAAGCCCAATATATATATATATATAAATATATATATATATATATATATATATATATATATATATATGTATATATACACAGTACCAGAACCAAGCTCGGTACATAAATACAAAACCAGAACCAATCTCAGTACATATATACAACACCAGAACAAAGTTCAATACAAAAATACAATACCAGCACACATACAGCTCAATTTAGTGCAACCCCCATCGTATAGGTTTGCACTAAATTGTATACAGCTTCCAGCATGGCCTGAACAATGGTAAAAAAAAAATAATACCACCCATCATCTCGCTGCAGATCATACAGTGACTACAGTACTGATTAGAGGCAGCATAAACATTTACATTAAGTGACATTCAGCTTCTCGCTTTTCAAACATTTCTGCACCTATAAATGAAGATAAAGTTCTCATGGTGCCAGACTCTGTGCCCCTAAATATAATAGTGCCATACACTGTGTCCCACACATGCACCATGCCCCTCTAGATAGTGTTCTACATAGATCCCCTGTAGATAGTGACCTCCATAGAGCCCCTATAGATAGTGCCCCACATACAGCCCCCTATATATAGTGTCCCACATAGAGCCACCCCTGTAGATAGTGCCTAGATATAGCCCCCTGTAGATAGTGCCCACATATAGCCCCCTTGTAGATAGTGCCCTACATATAGACCCCTGTATATACTGCCCTACATATAGCCCCCTCTGAATATAGTGCCCACATATAACCCCCCTGTAGATAGTGGCCCACATGTAGCCCTCCCTGTAGATAGTGCCCCACATATAGCCCACCCGTGTAGATAGTGCCCCACATATAGCCCCCTTGTATATAGTGCCCCACACATGGCTCCCCCTGTATATAGTGCCCCGCATATAGCTCCCCCTGTAGATAGTGTTTCACATATAGCCCACCCCTGTAGATAGTGCTATACATATAGCCCACCCCTGTATATAGTGTCTAACATATAGCCCACCCCTATAGAAAGTGCTTAACATATAGCTCCCCCTATAGATAGTGATCCACATATAGCGCATCCCTGTATATAGTGCTCCACATATAGCCCACCCCTGTATATAGTGCCTCACATATAGCTCCCCCTATAGTGCTCTACATATATTTCACTCCTGTATATAGCCCCCCTGTAGATATAGCCCATCCCTGTGTATAGTATCCAACATATAGCCCACCCCTGTAGATAGTGCCCTACATATATCTCCCCCTTTAAATAGTGCTCCACATATAGCCCACCCCTGTATATAGTGCATCACATATAGCTCCCCCTATAGCGCTCCACATATAGCTACCCCCTGTAGATAGGGCCGACCCTTGAAGATAGAGCCCATCCCCTGTAGATAATGTCACTCACATTTTTATTAGGATAAAAAAAAAAGTTACATATTCACCTTAATCCCGTACCCGCGCCGTCCAGTGGCAATGTAGACCTGCTCTCTTCTGAGCAGGTCTGCTGGAGTTGAACGACGCAAGCGATGCGATAACATCACTTACTTGCATTGTTGAAAGGCGCTGATTTACAGAGCAAGTTATTCTGCCCTGCCAATCAGCACCTTTTATAGACGCAAGCGTCGCAATGACATCATTGCACAGCTTTCATCTATGAAAGACACTGATTGGCAGGGCAAAATGACTTGTCCTGTCAATCAGCGCCTTTCTACAACGCAAGCGGCGCAAAGAAATAATCGCGCCACTTGCATCGTTGAAAGACGCAGGTACAATTAAAGTGCAGGAGGCAGCAGGCCGCCGTCATGGACTGTGCGGCCCTGGCGCCCCCCCACCTTCCCTCTTAATTGCGCCTGGGGCACATGCACATATATATATATGGATGTAGCCATCTTTATCTTGACTCTGATAATTTGCTGCAACGTGACATCACACACCAAAAGCCATTGAAAAAGTCAAGTTAAAGTTTCTTGCCACTGTGTATTTAATGCTTTAAAATTCAAGATAAAGACGGCTACATCCATATCAATATACATATTTTTATATATATAAATGTAAAAGTTTGTAAAAAATATGGAACCCATTAACGGAATTCAAACTAAAACAAACGGAAACCATAGGTTTCCATTTGCATCACCATTGATTTCAATAGCGCAGTCGACTACGGTATTGATTCCGTCAAAACAACGGAACGCTTACACAACTGAGACAAACGGAAACTATTTGCACCGGATCCGTCACCAATGAAATCAATGGTGATGCAAACGGAAACCGTTGTTTCCGTTTGTTTCAGTTTGGATTCCATTTATGAATTCCCCTGACGGAAAGGTCCGATGGAACCCATGAACAGAGTTCCAATGCAGATGTGAACGAAGCCTTAGGGTATGTGCACACGTAGTGACCAAAAACGTCTGAAAATACAGAGCTGTTTTCAAGGGAAAACAGCCCCTGATTTTGAGACGTTTTTTGAGCAACTCGCGTTTTTTGCGGCGCTTTTCACGCCGTTTTCGCGGCTTTTTTTACATCCGTTTTTGGAGCTGTTTTCATTGGAGTCTATGAGAAAACAGCTCCAAAAACGTCCAAAGAAGTGTCCTGCACTTCTTTTGCCGACAGCTGTCAAACGACGACGCGTAAATTACAGGTCGTCTGCACAGTACGTCGGCAAACCCATTCAAATGAATGGGCAGATGTTTGCCGACTTATTGTAGCCCTATTTTCAGACGTAAAACGAGGCATAATACGCCTCGTTTACGTCTGAAAATAGGTCGTGTGAACCCAGCCTTAGGTTCTGATATTTCCTCATTTAGAACTATAATAGAATACTTAAGTAGGACAACAGTGACACCTACAGTTATAAATAGTTAGAATAGAGTTATAATTATCTATCTATCTATCTATCTCTCTCTCTCTCTCTCTCTCTCTATCTATCTATCTTGTCTATCTCTGACAAGTAGAGGAAGAAGAATAAGTAAATATCATGGCCGCATCACAACAAGGAATTTGTTTCCAGCATGCGTGTCTACCACTGCTTGATGCACTAGGTGGACACAGATATCGGCAGTCAGGAAAAATCATGGGGAACTTCCACTGAAACCAAATTAAGTTATCATGAAACACAGAAATTATTTTTAATACAACATTTTTGATGGGATATCCTCTTTAGAGCGGTTGGACCGGCCTGGCTTTTTAAAAGAAGAAGAAAAAAAAGCTGTTAGTAAAGGCCTGTTTACATCAGCGTTTCCCTTCCGTTGAGGGGTTCCATCGGAGGTTTCCGTCAGGCAATTGACTGCGTTATAGACTTTGTCAAAACAACGGAACCCTGTCACAACAATGACAAATGGAAACCATTAGCACAGTTTCCGTCACCATTGAGATCAATGGTGATGAAAACGGAAGCTAAGGTTTCCGTTTGCCCTTCCGTTGAGGGGTTAACTCGATGGAAATTTCCGACGGAACCCCTCAACGGAAGGGCGAAGCTTATGTGAACATAGCCTAACATTAAAACTAAAGATGAACGTCACTGTTTAAATATTATTTTGATCATTATTTTCTGCTTTTGGTCTCTCTCATTCTCCCTCCTCTGTTCGCCAATGGAGTGATGCTGGGTACAGACTGTTGATGCGGCCCCTTCTGTCTACAGTTCCCATGATCTTTCGGGTTAAGTCTCTGTTCCCACTGCTTTTCTCGACTCCCCCTGCCTACTGTTGATGACAGAGCGCAGCTTAGGATAGGAGAGATATGGAGAATACTGTGTCACTGAAGGAGGGATTAATCGGGGATCCGGCTCTAAAGCTGTGATGAGCATGCGTGACCACCTGGATAGACATTGCTAGAAGGACATCTAGTGTGAAATAATCAGTGGACACCAAGTAGCGCAGTTACAGAACAGAAAGTATGATAAGTGCAAGAAGGAACAATATTTTTAAATATTGTATTTTAGAAGTGAAATTTACACATTTTAACCCCTTAAGGACAAGGACAATTTTGTTTTTTCCCTCCCCGCCTTCCGAGAGTTATAACATTTTTTATTTCTTCGTCAACAAAGCAGGCTTATTTTTTGCAAGAGGAGCTGTAGTTTTTATTGGCACTATTCAAAGTACCATATACAGGGAAACTATAGAAAAATTATTTGTTCGGTGGAATTGGGAAAAATTGTGGTTCCTCCTTTGTATTTTAGGTTTTATTTTCATGGCCTTCACCCTGTAGTAAAAACGACAACTTAACTTTATTCTGCGGGTCAGTGCGATTACGGCAATACTAAATTTCTGTATGTTGTTTTCATCTTTTCCTACTTCAACAAAGAATATTTAATTTGTTTTGTGTCGCCACATTCTGAGAGACAGATCTTTCTATCGATAGAGCAGTGTGAGGGCTAATTTTTTGCGAGACAAGCTTTTGTTTTTATTGGTTTCAGATTTTGGTGCAGTACATACGACTTTTCGATCACTTTTCATGACAGTTTTTTTTAGCGCAAAGGTGACCAAAAAACAGTAATTCTAGCATTTCATTATAATTTTTGTTATGCCGTTCACTTTACAGGTTAAATAACGTTACACTGTAATAGTTCGGACTTTTACGGATGCAGCAATGACAATTATGTATTCACCCATTCAAATGCCTCCGCTCCAGCGCTGACACTCCATTTGCCGCTGTTCCGGTCCCGGAAGCTCTGGCTGCAGTCACGTGAAGTTTATCGGTCACGTTCCAAACCTCCTCTGGCGTTAACATCAGAAAAAAAATTGTGCGCTGGGATTTCACAGCATGTAATCTTTACATCACCAAGCACAATGCCAAGTGTCAGATGGAGTTGGGCAAAGCATGCCGCCACTGGAGCAGTGGAAACGTGTTCTATCAAGTGAGGAATTACGCTTCTCTATCTGGCAGTGTCATGGTTTGGTGAACAGTGGCGGATTAAGAAGACCATGGGCCCTGGGCTGTTACCCAAACTTGGGCCCCCCTTCTCCACCACCACCCTGGCGCGCCGTAACTATTGCTAACACTACCTAAACACTAGTACACAAAGTAGGCACATTATGCACAAAGTACACACAGTACACAAAGTACGCACATTATGCACAAAGTACGCACATTATGCACAAAGTACGCACATTATGCACAAAGTACACAAAGTAGGCACATTATGCACAAAGTATGCACAGTACACAAAGTACCACATTATGCACAAAGTACGTACATTATGCACAAAGTACGCACATTATGCACAAAGTACACAAAGTAGGCACATTATGCACAAAGTACGCACAGTACACAAAGTACGCACATTATGCACAAAGTACGCACATTATGCACAAAGTACGCACATTATGCACAAAGTACACAAAGTAGGCACATTATGCACAAAGTACGCACAGTACACAAAGTACCACATTATGCACAAAGTACGCACAAAGTACGCACAGTACACACATTATGCACAAAGTACGCACAGTCCAAAGTACGCACATTATGCACAAAGTACGCACAGTACACAAAGTACACACATTATGCACAAAGTACACAAAGTAGGCACATTATACACAAAGTACGCACATTATACACAAAGTATGCATAGTACACAAAGTACACACGAGTATGCACATTATACACAAAGTACACCTTGTAAACACATGAATATGGACATTAAACATACATGAATATGGACATTAAACACACATGAATATGGACATTAAACACACATGAATATGGACATTAAACATACATGAATATGGACATTAAACACACATGAATATGGACATTAAACACACATGAATATGGACATTAAACATACATGAATATGGACATTAAACATGCATGAATATGGACATTAAACATACATGAATATGGACATTAAACACACATGAATATGGACATTAAACACACATGAATATGGACATTAAACAGACATGAATATGGACATTAAACACACATGAATATGGACATTAAACACACATGAATATGGACATTAAACATACATGAATATGGACATTAAACATACATGAATATGGACATTAAACACACATGCACTTACCTTTTATGTCTTCACTGCAGCTCTTCTCCTGCTCACAGCACGACACAGAGCCCGCCGACAGTCTCCCCTCCCCCATGTCCCGACAGCTAGCAGCAGAGGAGAGATGTTTAGAGCAGGGAAGGGGGGCTGGAGGGGGAGCTTCTAAAGCAGCACAGACCACGGCTGCTAAGTAGAAGTGAAGCTCCCCTCGCCTGACAGGTGCGGTCCTGGCACCGGGGCTCCCTCCGGTGCTAGCGACGCCACTGGGCATGAGGGGGTTCGGGCGGTCATGGGCCCCCTGGGAGCCTTGGGCCCCGGGCGACCGCCCGAAACGCCCTAATGAAAATCCGCCACTGTTGGTGAATACCAGTATAATGTTATCTGCTTTACTGCAATGTCCCAACTGTAATGTTTGGTGGAGGAGGAATAATACTATAAGGTTGTTTTTATGGGGTTGGCCTAGGCTTCTTAGTTCCAGTGAAGGGAAAGCTTAGCCCCTTCCCTCTTAGGCCACTTTTGACCTTCAGGACAGAGCCTCATTTTTCAAATCTGACATGTTTCACTTAATGTGGTAATAACTTCAGAATGCTTTTACCTATCCAAGCGATTCTGAGACTGTTTACTCGTGACACATTGGACTTTATGTTACTGGCAAAATGTGCTCAATACATTCAGTATTTAATTGTGAAAAACACCAAAATTCAGCGAAAAATTGCAAAAATGTGCATTTTTCTAAATTTAAATGTATCTGCTTGTAAGACAGATAGTAATACCACACAAAATTGTTGCTAATTACCATTCCCAATATGTCTCCTTTAAATTGCCATAGTTTTTTGAACATCCTTTTATTTTTCTAGGATATTACAAGGCTTAGAAAAATTTCGAAAGGCTATTTTTACAGGGGCCAGTTCAGTCGTGAAGCGGCTTTTAGGGCCTTATATTTTAGAAACCCCCAATAAGTCCCCCATTTTAAAAACGAAACCCCTCAAAGTATTCAAAACAGCATTTAGAAAGTTTCTTATTCCTTTAGATGCATCACAGGAATTAAAGCAAATTAGAGGTGAAATTTACAAATTTCAATTTTTTTTTGTTGCAGAAATTCATTTTTAATCTATTGTTTTTGTAACACTGAAAGTTTTACCAAAGAAATGCAACACAATATCTATTGCCCTGATTCTGCAGTTTTTAGAAATATCTCACATGAGGTCCTAGTGTGCTGATGGAGTGAAGCACAGGCCTCAGAAGCAATGGAGCACCTAGAGGATTTATTTATTAGAAAATATTTTAGGCTCCATGTCAGGTATTAAGGGCTCTTGCGGTGCCAAAACAGTGAAAATCCCCCAAAAGTGACCCCATTTTGGAAACTACACCCCTTGAGTAAATTATCTAGGAGTGTAGTGAGCATTTTGACCCTTCAGGTTTTTTGCAGAACTTATTGGAATTAGGCTGTGAAAATGAAAATCTATATTCTTTCAAAGAAAATGTAGGTTTAGCTAATTGTTTCTAATTTCCACAAGGACTAAAGGAGAAAAAGCACCACAATATTTGTAAAGCAATTTATTCAGAGTAAAACAATACCCCACATTTGGTCATAAACAGCTGTTTTGGATGGAACAGGGCTTTGAATGGAAAGACCGCTATTTTGCTTTTGCAGCTCAAATTTAGCAGGAATGGTTTGCGGAGGCCATGTCGCATTTGCAAAGCCCCTTAGGGACCAAAACAGTGAAAACGCCAAAAAAGTGACTCCAGTTAGCAAACTACACCCCTTGAGGAATTCATCTATGGGTGTAGTGAGCATTTTGACAACACAGGGTTTTCATAGATTTTATTAGAATTGGGCAGTGAAGATAAAATCCTTTTTTTTTCAATAAGACATAGCTTTAGCTCAACATTTTTCATTTTCTCAACAAATAAAGGAAAAAGAGAACCCCAACATTTGTAAAACAACTTCTCTGGGGTACGGAAATACTCCATGTGTCATCATAGACTACTGTTTGCGCACATGGCAGGGCTCAGAAGGGAAGGAGCGCCATTTGGCTTTTGGAGTACAAATTTAGCTGGATTGGTTTCTGTGCACCATGTCGCTTTTGCAAAGCCTCTAAGGTACTGGTACAGTGGAAATTCCCCAAAAGTGACTCCATTTACGAAACTACACCCCTTGAAGAATTAATCTAGAGGTATAGTGAGCATTTTGACCCCACAGGTGTTTCATAGATTTTATTAGAATTGGGCAGTGAAAATAAAAAAAATATATTTTATCTTCAATATGACGTAGATTTAGCTCAAATGTTTTCATTTTCTCAACAAATAAAGGAAAAAAAGAACCCCAACACTTGTAAAGCAATTTCTCCCGAGTACGGAAATACCCCATACGTGGTCGTAAACTGTGGTTTGGGCACACAGTAGGGCTCAGAAGGAAAGGAGAACCATTTGCTTTTGGAGTACAGATTTTGCTGGATTGGTTTCTGGGCGCTATGTCGCATTTGCATAGCCCGTGGGACCAAAACAGTGGATCCCCCCAAAAGTAACCCCATTTTGGAAACAACACCCCTCGAGGTATTCACCTAGGGGTGTAGTGAGCATGTTAACCCCGCAGGTGTTTGGCAGAAATTGGTGTGTACTCGATGTTGTAGAGTGAAAATAGGATTTTTTCCATAGATATCCCAATATGTGGTGCCCAGCTTGTGCCACCATAACAAGACAGCTTTCTAATTATTATGCTGTGTTTCCCGGTTTTAGAAACCCCCTACATGTGGCCCTAATCTTTTGCCTGGACATTCGAACAGGCTCAGGATTGAAAGAGTACCATGTAAAATTGAGGCCTAATTTGGCGATTTACACATTACTAGTTCACAATTGCAGAGGCTCAGATGTGAAATAATAAAAAGAAACCCCTAAGAAGTGACCCCATTTTGTAAACTTCACCCCTCATGGCATTTATTAAGGGGTGTTTTGAGTATTTTCACCCTGCAGGTCTTTCCATAAATGATTGCGCTACAGAAGGTGCAAAGTAAAAATAATTTTTTTTTCCCAAGATATGCCAATTCAGTGGCAAATATGTCGTGCCCAGCTTGTGCCACTGGAGACACACACCCTAAAAGTGTTCTCCCGGGTATGGCGATGCCATATATGTGGAAGTAAACTGCTGTTTTGGCACACTGTAGGGTTCATAAGTGGGGATTGGCTTTTGGAGCATGGATTTGCTTGGTAGTAGATTTGTTTGAGTATTGCTGGTGTTTCCCTTTATAATGTGGGGGTACATGTAAACCGGCAGAGTACATCAGGGGCAAAGTCAGGTGGTATAATAATGGGGTAAAAAAAACAATAAAATAATTCATAGATGTGTGTTACGCTGTGAAGCAATCCTTTCTGCACAGGCCAGTGTCGCTCTGATAAATGTCCTTACATATTTCTCTTTTGGTCCACAATCCGCACATTTGCAGTTTGTGGAATTTTACTGGGAAAGTGTTGTCCTGGTATAATACGGGCACCCCCGCTTCCAGCAGATATGTTTGGGCCCTCCGCTTCCTAGTTCCCTAATTTTAGTGCCTTGATAATTCGCCTCTTGAAACAGAAGAAATGTTCCCCTCGGACTGCACAACTGGATATTTTTATTTCCTGACTTATTAGAGCCTTAACTTATTTTATTTTTTCCTAGACGTAGTGGTATGAGGGCTGTTTTTTTGCGGGACGAGCTGTAGTTATTATTGGTACCATATTGGGGTACATGCGACTTTTTGATCACTTTTTATCCTTTTCTTTGGGAGGCAAGGTGACAAAAAAACAGCAATTCTGGCATATTTTTTTAGTTATTTTTATATAGCTTTCACCACGCATAATAAATTAAATTTTAACTTTATTCTGCGGGTCAGTACAATTCCGGCGATACCTAATTTATAGAACTTTTTTATGTTTTACAACATTTTGCACAATAAAATTACTTCTGTAAAGAGAATGTATTTTTTCTGTCGCCATGTTGTGAGAGCCATAACTTTTTAATTTTTTAGTCGACGGAGCTGTATGAGGGCTTGTTTTTTGCAAGATGAGTTATAGTTTTTATAGGTACCATTATTGGATACATGCAACTTTTTGATCACTTTTTATTTAAATTTTTGGAAGACAAAGTGACCAAAAAAACTGCAATTATGGCAGTATTTTTTAGGTTTTTTTACAGCGTTCACTGCGCAGGATAAATAACGTATTATTTTTAGAGTTCAGGTCGTTATGGTCGCAGTGATACCAAATATGTATGGTTTTATTATTTTTTTCAATAATAAATGACTTTATAAGGGAAAAAGGGCGATTGTATTTTATTTTATAACTGGAAACTTTTATTGTATTTTTTACGACTTTTATTTGTACTTTTTTTACACTTTTTTTTACACTTTTCTTTAGTCCCACTAGGGGACTTGAATCTCAAACTGTTTTATTGATGTTCTAATACATTGCACTACCTATATGTTATGGCAGGAAGGAGGTGAAGGGAACAAGTGAGCCCTAATCTACCCACCGCCCTGTCCCTGCCTACTTGCAACGACCCGCTCTAGGCGACAGGGGTACAACTTGGCGGCGGTCCCTACGCTGACTAAGTGCAAGGGGATACAAACAGGGAACAAGCAAGGGAAGGGGCAGTAGCCCACGGAACACCGTGAGGAAACGGAGTGGTGAACGAGCCAGTCAGGATCAGGATGTAGTGGAGTATACAAACGCAGAGTACGGAGCAGGAAGCAAGCCAGGGGCAGAGCGAAGCAGGATAAGCGGGAACTGAAGCAAGGCAGAAGCATGGCAGAAGCAGGCTGGAGCAAGGCAGCAGTGGGGCCAGGAATCCAAGAAGAATAACAAGCAATGAGGAAGAGAAAACGGCAGGTATAAATGGACAGGGGGCGGAGCTAACTCCGACTGACCAGGCCGCGATAGGCTCTCCCACTCCTGAGCCTGCCACCCTGATTGGTGGGAGCCGGTGTCAGTCTAAGAGGTCTGGCCTCAGGTGTCGACTGATTAATCCACAGACGTAGTGCCTGGCAGATCCTTTACAGTACTCCCCCTTTTATGAGGGGCCACCGGACCCTTACTAAGAGGACCCGGTTTAGTGGGGAAGAGAAGGTGGAACCTCCTGACCAATACCCCAGCGTGAACATCTCGAGCAGGTACCCAAGTCCTCTCCTCCGGCCCGTATCCTCTCCAATGGACAAGGTACTGGAGGGAGCCCTGGATCATCCTACTGTCCACAATCTTGGCCACCTCGAATTCCACCCCCTCAGGGGTGAGAACGGGAACAGGAGGTTTCCTCGAGGGGGACCAGGACGGGGAGCAGCGTTTAAGGAGGGAGGCATGAAAGACGTTGTGTATGCGAAAGGATGGGGGCAGCTCCAGACGGAAGGATACAGGGTTGAGGACTTCAATGACCTTATAAGGCCCAATAAATCGGGGAGCAAACTTCCTGGACGGGACCTTAAGGCGCAACCACACCAGATCCCCGACGACAAACCGGGGGTTAGCAGAGCGTCATCTTTCAACCTGAATCTTTTGTACGCTCTGGGACGCCTCTAGGTTTTTCTGAACCTGGGCCCAGACTGTGCACAGTTCCCGATGAACATCCTCTACCTCGGGATTATTGGAACAACCAGGAGAAACGGAGGAGAACCTTGGATTAAACCCGAAATTACAGAAAAACGGGGAGACCCCTGACGAGTTACTAACCCGGTTATTCAGGGAAAATTCGGCGAGGGGAAGGAATGAGACCCAATCAAATTGACAGTCAGAGATGAAACACCTTAAATATTGTTCCAGGGATTGATTAGTCCTTTCCGTTTGGCCATTAGTTTCGGGATGGAAGGTGGAGGAGAAGGACAGATCAATCTCCAACTTTTTACAAAAAGCTCTCCAAAATAAGGAAACAAATTGTACCCCTCTGTCAGAAACGATATTGACTGGGGCCCCATGGAGACGCAAAATGTGTTTAACAAACAAAGAAGCTAACGTCTTGGCGTTAGGTAGTTTCTTAAGGGGCACAAAGTGGCACATCTTGCTGAAGTGGTCTACTACCACCCACACCACCGACTTGCCCTGAGATGGAGAGAAATCGGTGATAAAATCCATGGAGATATGGGTCCAAGGTCTCTGGGGAATGGGCAAGGAACGTAGTAAGCCCGCAGGTCGGGACCTAGGGGTCTTGGACCTAGCACAAACCTCACAAGAGGCGACGTAAGCCCTTACGTCTTTAGGCAACCCAGGCCACCAATAGTTTCTGGTAATGAGGTGTTTGGTACCCAAGATGCCAGGATGACCAGATAGTGCGGAGTCATGGTTTTCCCTGAGTACCCTTAGCCGGTATTGCAGGGGGACAAACAGCTTGTCTCCAGGGAGGTTCCTGGGAGCTGAACCTTGATCAGCCGCAATGTCAGAGGCTAAATCAGAATCAGTGGCAGAAACGATTATACCAGGGGGTAAAATACAAGCAGGATCCTCCTCAGAAGGAGGATTGGCCATGAAACTACGTGACAGTGCATCAGCCTTAATATTTTTGGACCCAGCCCTATAGGTAACCAAGAAGTTAAATCTGGTAAAGAATAGCGCCCATCGAGCTTGTCTAGGATTAAGCCTCCAGGCAGATTCTAGGAAAACCAGATTCTTGTGGTCAGTAAGGACCGTTACCTGGTGTCTGGCCCCCTCCAGGAAGTGACGCCACTCTTCAAAAGCGCATTTAATGGCTAAAAGTTCGCGGTTGCCAATATCATAGTTACTCTCCGTGGGCGAAAACTTCCTAGAGAAGTAAGCACAGGGGCGGAGATGGGTGAGGGAGCTGGTACCCTGGGACAAGACGACCCCCACTCCCACCTCGGACGCGTCAACCTCCACAATAAATGGCTCCCTTTGGTTGGGCTGAACCAGCACGGAGGCCGAGATAAAGCACTTCTTGAGGGTCTTAAAAGCCTGGACGGCCTCAGGAGGCCAGTGGAGGACATCAGCACCCTTGCGAGTGAGGTCCGTAAGAGGCTTAGCGACGACCGAGAAGTTGGCAATAAATCTCCTGTAATAGTTAGCGAACCCCAAAAAACACTGTAGCGCCTTCAGGGAGGCAAGTTGGACCCATTCCGCCACAGCCTGAACCTTGGCAGGGTCCATGCGGAATTTATGAGGAGTGAGGATTTGACCCAAAAATGGTATCTCCTGTACCCCAAACACACATTTTTCGGTTTTCGCAAACAGGTTATTTTCCCGGAGGACCTGGAGGACCTTCCTGACATGCTCCACGTGGGAGGACCAGTCCTTGGAAAACACCAGTATGTCATCAAGGTACACTACAAGAAAATTTCCCAGGTAATCTCTCAGAATTTCATTAATAAAATTCTGGAAGACGGCAGGGGCATTACACAACCCAAAGGGCATGACCAGGCATTCGAAATGACCTTCGGGCGTGTTGAACGCAGTCTTCCACTCATCCCCCTCTTTGATGCGGATAAGGTTATATGCCCCCCGTAGATCGAACTTAGAGAACCATTGGGCCCCCTGAACCTGATTAAAAGATCCGTAATCAAAGGAAGGGGATACTGGTTCCTTACTGTGACCTTATTCAAGTTCCGATAGTCAATGCACGGCCTAAGACCACCATCCTTCTTCCCCATGAAGAAGAAGCCAGCACCTACAGGAGAAGTCGAGGGGCGAATGAAACCCTTGGCCAGGCATTCTTGGATATACTCCCTCATAGCTTCACGTTCAGGACATGAAAGATTAAATATCCTACCCTTAGGAAGCTTAGCACCAGGTACCAAATCGATGGCGCAATCGTAATCTCTATGAGGGGGCAACACCTCGGAGGCCTCCTTAGAAAACACATCAGCGAAGTCCTGAACAAACTCAGGTAGCGTGTTTACCTCCTCACGGGGAGAAATAGAGTTAACCGAAAGACATGACGTCAGGCATTCACTACCCCATTTGGTGAGATCCCCAGAATTCCAATCAAACGTGGGATTATGCAGCTGCAACCAGGGAAGACCTAATACCAGATCGGACGATAATCCCTGCATCACCAGTACAGAGCACTGCTCCAAATGCATGGAGCCAACAAGGAGTTCAAAAACAGGAGTATGCTGAGTAAAATAACCATTAGCAAGAGGAGTGGAGTCGATACCCACTACCGGGACAGGATAAGGCAAATCAATAAAAGGCATTTTTAGAGACATAGCAAATTCCACAGACATGATATTAGCAGATGAGCCAGAATCCACGAAGGCACTGCCAGTGGCAGACCGGCCAGCAAACGAGACCTGAAAGGGAAGCAAAATGTTATTGCGTTTCATATTAACGGGAAATACCTGTGCGCCCAAGTGACCTCCCCGATGATCACTTAGGCGCGGAAGTTTTCCGGCTGCTTATTCTTGCGCCTGGGACAGGTGTTCAGTAGATGCTTGTCACCACCACAATAGAAGCAGAGACCATTCTTCCTGCGGAACTCTCTACGTTGTCGAGGGGACATGGAGGCCCCGAGTTGCATAGGTACCTCCGAGTCTTCCGTGGAAGAGCGAGGAGACGGGACCTCGGGGGGAATCGCAGGGAAGTCAGAGGGGAAAACATTGAAACGTTCAAGCTGACGTTCCCTGAGACGTCGGTCAAGTCGTACTGCTAGGGCCATAACCTGGTCTAGGGAGTCAGAAGAGGGGTAGCTAACAAGCAGATCCTTCAGGGCGTCAGATAATCCTAACCTAAACTGGCACCTTAGGGCCGGGTCGTTCCACCGAGAAGCTACGCACCAGTTTCTAAAATCAGAAGAGTATTCCTCAACAGGTCTCCTACCCTGACGTAAGGTCACCAGCTGACTCTCGGCTAAGGCAGTCCTGTCAGTCTCGTCGTAAATGAGTCCGAGGGCAGAGAAAAAACGATCGACGGAGGAAAGTTCAGGGGCGTCAGGAGCCAAGGAGAAGGCCCACTCTTGGGGCCCTTCCTGGAGTCGGGATATAATGATACCCACCCGCTGGTTCTCGGAACCTGAGGAGTGAGGTTTTAGACGGAAGTAAAGTCTGCAACTCTCCCGGAAGGAGAGAAAAGTCTTACGGTCCCCTGAGAACCGGTCAGGTAACTTGAGGTCGGGTTCTAGAGGTGAGGTGAGGGGTACTACTATGGCTGCGTCAGACTGGTTGACCCTCTGAGCCAGGGCCTGGACCTGTAGGGAGAGGCCCTGCATCTGCTGGGTCAGGGTCTCAAGGGGGTCCATGATAGCATCAGCGTAGGAGAAATGGTAGACTAGGTATGGGCTTGTTATTATGTTATGGCAGGAAGGAGGTGAAGGGAACAAGTGAGCCCTAATCTACCCACCGCCCTGTCCCTGCCTACTTGCAACGACCTGCCCTAGGCGACAGGGTACAACTTGGCGGCGGTCCCTACGTTGACTAAGTTCAAGGGGATACAAACAGGGAACAAGCAAGGGAAGGGGCAGTAGCCCACGGAACACCGTGAGGAAACGGAGTGGTGAACGAGCCAGTCAGGATCAGGATGTAGTGGAGTATACAAACGCAGAGCACGGAGCAGGAAGCAAGCCAGGGGCAGAGCGAAGCAGGATAAGCGGGAACTGAAGCAAGGCAGAAGCACGGCAGAAGCAGGCTGGAGCAAGGCAGCAGTGGGGCCAGGAATCCAAGAAGAATAACAAGCAATGAGGAAGAGAAAACGGCAGGTATAAATGGACAGGGGGCGGAGCTAACTCCGACTGACCAGGCCGCGATAGGCTCTCCCACTCCTGAGCCTGCCACCCTGATTGGTGGGAGCCGGTGTCAGTCTAAGAGGTCTGGCCTCAGGTGTCGACTGATTAATCCTGGGAGTATCCACAGACGTAGTGCCTGGCAGATCCTTTACACTATGTTGCTCACTGACAGAAAGCCAATCAGGCTCCGCCTCTGGATGGGGCCTAACCGGCTCCCGTAATGGCAGACAGGAGGCCATTGGTAGGACTACTGTTGCCATAGTAGCAGTCAGCGGCCTTGCTATCGGATGGCATGACTGCCAATTTGCTACAAACCACTAAGATGCGGCAATCGCTTTCGATCCCTACATCTAAGGGGCTAATGGCAGGAATCGGAGCTAGCTCCGGTTCCTGCCGTTACAGTGGGGTGTCCGCTGTAACATACAGCGGACACGCACTGCTGATGACGCCGCCTCAGCTTCTGAGCCAGAAGCTGAGACGGCACCATCTTGCCGATGGTACCGGAAACCTTTTAGGCCCCGCCTCCGAGCGGGGCATAGGAGGCTTCCATTGCTGGCAGACCGGGAGGCCAGTATTAGGCCTCCAGTTGCCATTGCAGCCACCGGCAACCCAGCGATCACGTTGCTAGGGTGCCGGTGGCTAAAAAGTCCTCACATGCTACGATCTCTATTGAACGCAGCATCTGAGGGGTTAATCGGCCAGATTGGAGGCTATCTCCAGTCCTGGCCATTACAGCAGGGTGCCAGCTTCTGAGCTAACGCCATCACCATCATGTACAGTTATGTGGAAATGCGCTAAAACACCAGTTCCCATCACCTAACTGTACGTGATTTTGCGGGAAAGGGGTTATTGGTTCAGCTTACCAAGACATTTTGGACAATGATATGCTTCCAACTTTGTGGGAACATTTTGGGGAAGGTCCTTTTCTGTTCCATCATGACTGTGCCCCAGTGCACAAAGCAAGGTCCATAAAGACATTGTTTTGTGTGGAAGAACTTGGCTGGTCCGCACAGAGCTCTGACCTCAACCCCATCGAACACCTTAGAAAAAAAAGATTGTGAGCCAGGCCGTCTCATCCAACATCAGCGTCTGTCCTCACAAATGCTCTTCTGGATAAATGGGCAAAAATTCCCACAGACACACTCCAAAATCTCGTCAAAAGCGTTCCCAGAAGAGTGGAAACTGTTTTAGCTGCAAAGGGAGGACCAACTCCATTCTAATGCCTATTGAACTATAATGGGATGTCATGAAAGCTCCTATAGGTGTAATGTGTAGGTGTCCCAATAATTTGTTCTTATAGTGTATGTTGTTTGAGCTGAACATCACATTACTCAATGTATTTACACCAGTAAACTGATGTAAATATGCTGATAAATATGCAAGAATGTCTCCATATATAAATCTGCAAGAATATCTGCAAATATTGTTATGGAGATCAAGCAAAAGGCAAGAATCAATATTGTTTTGCATAAATCAGTAGAACATGTGAATATATGAAATTTTACACAGATAAAGAGATTATAAATGTTTACGGAGTTCTAATAGGGGGTGCTGGCCCTTATCTTGACCATTTCTCTCTTCTCTCACAGAATTTATTCTGTGAGAGAACAGAGAGAACTAACCGCCGGGGATCACGTGACTATAGTCAACTACGCTATTGATTCCGTCAAAAAAACTGAACCCTTGCACAACTGAGACAAACGGAAACCATTGGCACCAGATCCGTCACCATTGAAATGGTGATGGAAACGGAAACCAATGGTTTTCGATTCTGTTTGTCAGGGCTCCGTTCCGACGGAAAGTCAGAATGGAGCTCTAGCGCAGATGTGAATGAAGCCTTACTTAGGCCGGATTCACACGAGCATGTGCGTTTTGCACGCGCAAAAGGCACTTAACAGCTCCGTGTGTCATCACCATATGAAGCGCGGCTGTGTGATTTTCGCGCAGCTGCCATCATTATGACACTCTGTTTGTATGTTTGTAAACAGAAAAGCATGTGGTGCTTTTCTGTTTTCAATCATACTTTTTACTGCTGTTGCACGAATCACGCGAGTCACATGGAAGTGCTTCCGTGTGGTGCGCGTGATTTTCACGCACCCATTGACTTCAATGGGTGCGTGATGCGCGCGAGAAATGCAGAAATATAGGACATGTCGTGAGTTTTACGCAGCGGACACCCGCTGTGTAAAAATCACGGACTGTCTGCACGGCCCCATAGACTAACATAGGTCCGTGCGAGGTGCGTGAAAATCACGTGCGTTGCACAGACATATATCACGTTCGTGTAAATCCGCCCTTACACCACTCGCATACGACCAAATTAGGGCCGTGAAAAACGGTCCGAGTGTCGCTGTATTTCCCGGCCGACCACGGAACAGGTGAACGGGACTTCTGGCCAGGGGCGTAGCTAGGGGGGGGCAGGCGGGGCACAACTTAGAGGCGGGCGCCAGCGCCACCTCCTCCTGCACTATAATTGTACCTGTGTCGCAATTAGAAGCAATTAGAAGCACGGCCATTCAGCGCCTTTCCACGAGTGAAGCAATCAAATCTCGGGTCTTACGTAACCCCGCATGACCTGCCAGTCTAGAGGAGAGTCCCCAGCGGAGGCTTCTTCCACGATCAGCCAGGCGCACAAAAATCCTCCCTGGAGGAATGTCCTCAATTTGCAGGGGATTGACCGAGACAATGCAAAATGGATCAATAATGTTCTGTGGATTCTCTATCATGTCTTCTGTCTCGAAAGACCTGGACAAGGCATCGGCCCTCATATTCTTGTCGGCCGGGCGATAATGAAGCTCAAACTGAAACCTTGCAAAGAACAGTGACCACCTGGCCTGACGAGGTTTCAGCAGTTGGGCCGTCTGGAGGTAGGTCAGATTCTTGTGGTCCGTAAAAATCAAGATCGGATGAGCTGCTCCCTCTAGTAGATGTCTCCACTCCTCCAGAGCCAATTTGATGGCCAGTAACTTCCGATCCCCAATCGAGTAGTTACGTTCCCGCGAAAAGAAGAGCTTGGAAAAGTATCCACATACCCTTGACTTGCCCTTGGGACCTCTCTGGAACAGGAGTGCACCAGCACCAGGGCAGTCTCGGCTGGGACTAGGTAGCAGGCGGACGTCAGGCGAGGTGGAGCAGGTCAGATGTGGATGCAGCACAGCACGACTTTGGCACAGCTCAGTGCTAGACCAGGAATGTATGGATTGCTAGGAACAGGAACTGGAAACAGGTATAGGTACAGGGGCAGGGACTGGAACAGGGACTGGAACAGGAAACACACTAGGAGGCCATCACATAAACAAACTAGGGAACACAACAACGCTCAGGCATAGAACTGGAGGGCTGAACCCCTCTTATAGTCCAGGGTACTCACTGCCCTTTTAAGAGCGGGCACGAGTGTGCACGCCCACCCTACTGGATCCGGTCGAGGTGAGTGGACGCGAGCGCTGGCGTCTCCTGAGGAGGAGGCTGGGGCCAGCGCTTGCCGACTCGTGGCTGCTGCTGTCAGGGGGAGGTTGGCGCTGACAGCCGGCAGCCACGGACATTAGACTAGACTATAGTCAAACTTCTCTCAAATAAAATACTCTGTAGTGGCGGACATTGCTGCTTATCAAAAAAGGAGCTCAAGTGTGAACAAGAGCTCATCACGGTAGTAGAGGGAACATCAAAATAATAATGTAAGATAAACACTTATAGAGAAGTCCACACAGTATACCCCACTAAAATGGACAGTACTGTGTGAACAGAGGTCAGAGCACAAAAACCTGAGTGCCCATAACAGAAACCCAGGTGCTCCAGGGTATTGACTCTGTGATCTGTAAAGGGACACTCTGTGTCACAGGGTTTTGTCACACTACAGCGGGTCACATATATAATGGGCCCTGTGCAATATGGGACAACAACCAAACCCAATTGAAACTTATAAGTATAGAAAAAAGATGGACCCACAACAGTGAAAAAAAAAGAAAATATCAATTTATTTAAATTCAAAAGATTTTAGTAGTCTAAGTCAAGGAGTCTAGCTCAAACATTGTCGCCAGTTCAGCATACAAATGGTTAGATCCTGGTCAAGTACATATATGCAAGATGTCAGGCAATAGTTTTAATATACACTGGAACAGGGACCCAAAATTAGCATGAGCGGTTATAACATGTACAATGAATATATTATACGGAATAAGGAGATCAAAATAGCCTGCAGTAAAGGCAAGTCTGTCAAATAACTCCATGCGTGGAGAAGTCTACGTTGAACCCATAAGGTCTCAATGTGTTCAATAATATATAATTTAATATCTCTTTCTGTATGCATAGCCTCACTATAGTGTTTAGAGACGTGGAGGTCCATAAGTTTTTTCTTATCATATAGCGCTAAGAAAACAAAACGTATGTCTCTAAACACAATAGGGGTCGGATCCCAAAGGCGTGCACCCTCCCATGTTTTTATGCTGGTGCTGCTGGACGGTGGACTATCTATCTATCTATCTATCTATCTATCTATCTATCTATCTATCTATCTATCTATCATCTCTCTATATTTGAAGGAGGGCATATGTCTTGGGGCTTGTGCCCTGATCTCTTAAGACCCTAGCAACGCCCATGATTAAGGATGAACCAATCATGGTCTCACACAGCAATATTGTTAATTCCATTTATGATTTCAGACAATGTTAGTATTTTGTTGCTCTTCTAGTATTTGTCTTTTTTGTTTTTACCACTGTTAGTGTATGCAGAATTATTGTTCTGTGTTCACACGCATATTGGTCAGAGTTTATGAATAAAGGTACTAAATAAGCATCTAATTTTGGAATTCTGCATATAAATGATAAAAGTCTTTCTATTTTCTTCCACCATCCTAAGATTGTTTTGCAGCCCAACATAGATGTTTTAACGTACCTAGTTAACTACATCCCCAGCAGATGTTGGCAGTATTAACAAAGCAGGATAATTTAGAGTGGTCATATACCAACGATATAGGAGAGTCTATGTGGTTGGCGATCGGAGAACTGAGGAGATTGCTAGGTCGGCTCCATTGTTGATCTGAAAAGCTTTTGTTGAAACCATTTTTCCCTTTTAATTCTGTATGTGTTTAAATCATTTGGATAGGTATGTATTAACAATACATAACAGTAGTATCTTGTTAGATGCTTGAGATGGCGTCAACCATTTTTGAAGAATATACTTTGTGGATGAAAAATGGGCAAGCAAGAAAGGAGGATAGTACATGCCTGACCTGTAGGAACTTATAAAAGACATGTTTATCCAACCTGTTCCTTTTGTCTAATCTGTTTTGTTGTTTTATATCATATCTATCCTAGAGTATATATATATATATATAAATATATATATATATATATATATATATATATATATATATGTGTGTATATACATATATATCTATATATCTATATATATATATATATATATTCTTCTTTCTGACAAATCAATTTAAAGTGTTCGAAGGCCAAGGAGTTTTTAATGGCAATCATCACGCCCGTGTTTTTTCGTTTTTGTTAAAAGTACAAAGAATATAGGGAAAAGTTTTATGAGAGAGGTGCACGTCTTTAATGCATAGGATATCCCAATTAGGTCATTTACACTCTCTCCATAACAGCGATCTTTTGAAAGGGCTGTTAAAGCACTAAGCATTTAAGGGTGAAATTTTTCAAAACATATAAGAATTTTAGGAAGTAAAGATGAGCAAACAAATTGAGATGAGTTAGATTGAAGGGCGTGCTGTTCCAACCAAACCTCTTAGCATACATCTTATGGAATACAATCATAGTACAAATATTATCTAATTGATCCTAATGGATCTTATTGACTTATAATAAGTTCATCAGATTTATGTCACATTGCATTTTTTTTTATAGGAAGGAAGAATACTACTTATTTTTGCCTTCAAAAAGCAATGGAATCTAGAGCCTCGCCGTGGTGTTAATAGTGCATTGACCTATTAGAATTTTTCTGGAAAATATAAATAAATAAATTAAAAAGCAATGCTACTAAATGGAAAATATTGAAAACAAACAGAGAGAATTAACTGACCAATTATCAAATCTCAGGGTATAAAATTGTATTTTGTTTCCTTAAATTCCAATTATTTTATGCAAAGGAAAATTTATGGTACTTGTTATCTGTTAAAATAATAACCATAATGGATAAAAGTGATAGTAATTAGAAGACTAATCATATTTACTCTTATAATAACAACCTACCGTATATTACCCATTAAGGCCTTGCTCAAGGAGTTTTGTTTTCACAAGGTTTTTTGTCGGAAATTCACGTAAAAAAGGTCCAGAAACCAACTCCTATTGTTTTAACGGCAATGGAATTTTCCGACGCATGTCGTACATGTTAAGTATTGATGCAGATCCAGTAATGCAAAATCAGTGGATTTCCACATGCCGCTTAACCCCTTAGCACATAAACTGGAATTTTGCATTAAAAATCCTCGAGTAACGCACAGATTTCTGACGCAGCTTTCCCTTGAAACCTGCAATGAATTTTTCAACCTCACTAATCCATCATCTGAACATATCATAAATTTTTTTAATGTGTTTTCTTTACTTAATTTTTCATTATTTCAAGGACAATGAATGAGATATATAAAACATTATTTAAGCCATCCCAATGTATGAACAATCATAGAAACTTAGCAGGTGTTACTTACTTAGGAAAACTGTGAGTCATACAATGTGGGAGAAATACATGTAACTTGCTTACAGATATAGTAAAGTTGGGACATTTTTTTGGGAGAATACAGCCCAAAAAAAGAAACTGAAAGTCAGTTTTACTTCATTTCTAGGAACATAGGATAAGAATTACCCCTACAAGATATAACAATGAAGACACACCTGAATTCTGTTTGGTGGGGTATATATAAATATGACCAAATTTCAGAATTTAAACATCACTGGCTATTCAAAAGGTAGGTTCCTTATTTTTTATATATATATATATATATATATATATACAGATATCTATATATATATCTATATATATACATATATGGATATCTATATATCTATCTATATATATATATATATAGATATATAGATATATATATATAGATATATATATATAGATATCTATATATATATATATATATATACATATACATATATATATATAGATATATACATATATATAAATAGATATAGATATAGATATATCTGTATATATATCTATATATATATATATAGATATATCTATCTATCTATATATATATATATATATATATATATATATACATGTATCTATACATATATCTATATATATATATATATATATATATATAGATATATATATACATATATCTATACATATATATATATATATATATATATATATATACAAACACACACATATGTATATATATATATATATATATATATATATATCTAACATTTTATATTTTCTAAAATTTTATTTTACATTTTATATTTTTATTTTGCTTAAGGTTATTGCAGATAATATACATAAACAAGCAAACGATGAAGAGCTATCTTTTTGGTGTTGCTACCATTTTTGCAATTTCTCTCAATACTGCAATATCAGGTGTACTGCCTGCATGTCATGTGTCAGTAACATGGAATAAGATTATGGAAATAAGAGACATATACTCAACAATTCGCTCCTCAATTGTAAGTATCAACAGAAATATCATTCTTCAACATAATAGGAACATAATAAGAAATATTGCTACATGTAAAATAAATATTTATACTTTTTTTTTTCCAGCAAAAGCAAGACAATTATATAGATATTCAGATTCTAAAAACATCACTAATGCAGAGCACCCCTGTGAGTACCTGTGATGTCCTTGCTGTTTGACAATGATATACGGTATTAATATAATTCATGTTATATACAAAATAAATCATTAGAGATTCTGAATTATGTGTCATATACAATGTAATCAGAAATTGTACAGCTTTGTCATATAATAATTTGAGACTATGGGGCTCTGGAAGAAAGGGGCCCACTTCTGGTTGGTCTCATACCCTTTGCTATTAGGTTGCAAAAACCTGCAGAATTTCCCTCTCCAGAGGAACTGCATTGTTAGCAAACAAGGGGAACAAACACTAGGCCCTTCTTTCCTGCAGGCAAAAATATCATATGATGGGCCCATTTTGATCTTTGCTATGGGATACTTTTTCTTTATGTCCGCTGCTACTGCTGCAATGCTAGGCTACTGGTGGGACAGCATCATATTAAACTTTAACAGTTTTTTTACTTGTGGTTTTCAAAAGGGAATTATTTTCATTGTGGACTCGGGAAAATATGTAGACAAAACACAACAAATAAAGAATTCTGCGAGTTTGTAAAACTCTTAGCAAAATTTTAAATGTGCATCAAACTGCACAAAAATGCATCTTAAGGCCACATTCAAATGAATGGGTGTCAAATCGGCTGCGGAAAACTGACTTTTTCACAGCCGATTTGCATCCTTGCAGGACCCGTTTTCACGGATCCCTCATAGACGGGAGTCTATTGAGGGATTCGGGAAAGCGGGCAAAATTAGGACATGTCCTATTTTTTCATGAGCTGTTCACAGTGTGTTAAAACGGACGTGTGAATAGCCCCATAGGCAGGCATTGTTTTTAATGCAGTCGTGTGACGGTCGTTAAGAAAACGTCCGTCACACGCCGATTATCCCCTTCTTGTTAATAAGGCCTAAGACTTGCAAAAAAACATAGAGTCTGAAATATGTTGGTCCATTGACAAAAATTACTTGAATTTAAATTCGAAGCTCTCAAATTTGCTTTCAACTAATGCACCTTTTTTAGGTGCATAGGCCACACCTGTAACATATCTGTCTTGGACATTTAATGATTATTTTAGGTGTGAATTTAGAAGAAATTGTAATTGATAGAATACAGTAGATCAGAATCTGTACATGGATGATTATCATCCAGTACAGAATTTTTTTAGTAAAGGCGCAAAAGCAGAAAGCACCGGATTAGAACAGACTAAAATTGGTGGGCAGGGGTAATTATTTTATGTTTGACTTAACATACATTCTACCTGACAGGAACATATTACTGCCCGAGCACCTGCTGCCTGTGCAAAATGCGTTTGTGTCACTCAGAGTGTTTAAACTTAGTATGTGGGGGCTTTTTGGACTTTTTAACTTTTTCATAATTGTAATTATTTTCACTCAGAATGTTCATCAGCCTTTAGACCTGTTTAGACACACGCCAAACCTTTAGACTCATTCATAAGTGAACGTTACTGAAGAATGTCAAAAATAGACACTAAAATAGTGTAAAAATATAATTTACTCAAATGTCCAAAAGGGAAAAATCTTGAATAAGTGACAGATACACTCTAAAGGGAAACTCCTGGCAAAAACGTAAACAGTAAAGCCTTCTTCAAACTACTTTTAAAGATCTTGCTTTGATACATTTGTCTCCTGTAGATGGAGCCTGTGTGTGGGCCATGAATCCCAAGCAGTGGTATGATGAACCGTCTAGGAGTCCTGCAAGAAAATACTCCCTCTGTGTGCCAAACTGTAGATAGCGTATTTACACTGCAAGCTCCTAGGTGGCTCATGATAATCCCACTTGGAATTAATGGCCCACACAAAATCTTTAGTTGTGGCCTTCAGTAGAGACTATTAAAGATACCTGCAATAGATTCTTCCACGTGAGTGATACTACATAGGGTTGTAAATTAGCGATAAGTATGTGCAAAAGCTGATTTTTAATTTTCACATTCATGTACTTAAAGGGAACCTGTCACCAGCATTTCACCTATTAAACCAGCAATACCTGGTGGAAGTGGGTGAAAAATAAATTTTAATATGACCTATAATTATCTTCTAAGTCGGCTCTGTACCTTTACTATTCAGTTTTTTTAGTGTTCCTGCACCGTATGCTAGTGAGCATAAAAGAGTCATATCTTAGTTAGAAAAGAGTCATATCTTCATTCCTCAAGCCTTTCCGAGTTAACCCCGCCTCCTTACTTTTGAGTGACAGCTTAATTTTGATTGACAGCATTCAGGGTTGGCCAGTTGTTGGCAATGGGCAGGCATAAGAAGAGGAATGAACGAGACTGCCGGATTATTACCATAAAAGGTACAAAATATTTGCAGACCGTTATTTACGGTAGGAGGAGGAGGAGTTTAGGAGAGGGGATAATGGAAATGAACTTTTGACAGCAGCGCCCAGCAATTGGTAAGTAGAGTTCAATAGGTCAAATGCTGGTGACAGGTTCCCTTTAATGAATTTTAGTGAACAAGATTAATTTTACACTGAATTATAAACCAGTATACTTAAACCATTCCTTCTTTCTGACAATCATAGTAAGTATTGGTGATCCTGCATAATATTAATATTCTGTGTCTGCTTTTAGCCATCAGACCGATGCTGTTTTCTGGAACACGTCTTACATTTTTATATGGATAAAGTCTTCAGACATTTCACTCTGCTGGGTACAGAGCACAAAACTACTATTAGCAAAATGGCAAACTCATTTTGTGAACTTTTTGTAGCTCCAGGATCTTGTGTAAGTGCTAGAAACTCATACTGATATATTGGCTTGACAGACTTGTCATGTTGCTCATCTTGGGAGTTGAGACCATAATTTTATTTGAGCATGTAAAACATGGCCAGAAAAGCATTCTACAGCAGGTTGGACTTTTTCCCAGTGAACTGTTAACCTGGACAGGCCACTAATCTTCATATTATCTACATATATCTATTAGCTGGAATTCAACAAGGCTTTTTGATCGTGTTTTTATCGCAGTTTTGTAGCGATGTTCTTGTGCTTTTTAGCTGCTTTGAAAAATGCATGGTAAAAACTGCATGTGTTTTACCGTTTTGTGATGTGGTCTTTACCCATGCAGCTTTAATGTGCTTCACCTGTAATAGCCACACGGGCCCATAAAACTTTCTACAACACTGCAGTAAAAACTTTGAAAAAACACAATTACAAAGCCCTTTGAAATCCCAGCCTAAGGGTATGTCACGGACCGAACACACTGCAGGGAGCCGGACTCCTAGCATCATAGTTATGTACGACGCTAGGAGTCCCTGCCTCTCCGTGGAACTACTGTCCCGTACTGAAAACATGATTACAGTACGGGACAGTTGTCCGGCAGCGAGGCAGGGACTCCTAGCATCGTACATAACTATGATGCTAGGAGCCAGCTCCCTGCAGTGTGTTCGGTCCGGGACTTGCGGCCGAAATACGTTCCGTCCTTTACGGACCGAACATGCTCGTGTGAATCCAGCCTAAGGCCGGATTCACACGAGCGTGTGCGTTTTGCGCACGCAAAAAATGCAGCGTTTTGCGTGCGCAAAAGGCACTTAACAGCTCTGTGTGTCAAGATCATATGGTGCACGGCTGCGTGCTTTTTGCGCAGCCTCCATCATTATGACACTCCGTTTGGATGTTTGTAAACAGAAAAGCACGTGGTGCTTTTCTGTTTACATTCATAGTTTTACTGCTCTTGCGTGAATCACGCACGTCCCACGGAAGTGCTTTCGTGTGGTGAGCGTGATTTTCACGCACCGATTGACTTCAATGGGTGCGTGATGCGCGAAATACGCACAAAGAATGGACATGTCGTGTTGCTCAAGATTTACTGGTAGATCTTTGACAGGTCCTGAGTAGATCAATAATGTCTTAGTTAAACAATTATGGCACTTCAGTCAACAAGTTTTGGACTAAAGCAACAGTAAGGGCTACACAGCGACTTTGGCCGTGATACCTGCCAGCATTACAGGTATTCAAAAATAGTGTGATCCCGACCATGACCCGATAGTGGCAAGAAATCTTAACCTGCCGGATTTCTTCGACTGTCGGGATGCTTTCGCGGCATCCCACGTTTCAACACACTGCCACATAGACTTTCATTACCTGCAATGCAGGCAGGGTGACACAGAGATCGCCGTGCAACCCCTGTCACAGACAAAGTTACCATGTAGCTCTAGCCTAAAGGCATGTTTAGACATGGTGGACATTTTCCGCTGCAAATTCAAATTTGTGGCAATTATGCAATGAATCGGCTGTAAAATCCATATATGTGAGAGTTCATCCAGACGTGGTGTATTTCGCAGCGGACCTGCCGGAGGTTTCCATTTTGCAAAGGATGAAACTCCCGTGAAAATCCGCACCGCAAGTTTTATTCTGCTATTTTCTGCACCATTGTTTTCTACAATGTCTGCACTAAGTAAACTAAAAATCTATAGAAACCAAAGGAAAGTCTGCTAAAGATTTCTACTGTGGCCTGTCCACAGCGGAATATCGCTGCAAATCCGCCACGTCTGAACATGCCCTAATTGTTACCACCATAGCCCCGTGTTTTTGTTTGTTACTATTCTGACAGACACATTCTTCCCTCTTCTACTGAAACATGTGCTGGGCTTCTGCTCCATTTTTTTGAGAAAACTCTTCCAGACTTGCAATGTGATTGGATCATGTATGTTTCTTAAAAATCAAAATTATCATTTGAAAATAGCACCTTATATAAGTACACTGTACGGCCGATGCAGCGATCGACGATCAACGAGACGTTAATCGGCGCTCGTTTGCTCCTCTCACACAGAGCTATGGATGGGGACGAGCGGTCGTTACTGCGATCGCTCGTCCCCATCCATTATTATTATTTTCGGCAGCGCGTCTCCCTGTTCATCTGCTGATCGTTTCCCTATTTACACAGGGCAATTATCGGCAATGAATGTTATATGAACGCTCATCTGCCCAATAATCGTCCTTTGTAAAACCCCCTTTACCTGGCTGTACAGGATATAGGTACTGATTCCACAGGAATAATAAAAAAAAAATAGTTGTACATTTCCGTAAAAGATAGATAGACAGACAGACAGACAGACAGACAGACAGACAGATAGACAGACAGACAGACAGACAGACAGACAGATAGATAGATAGATAGATAGATAGATAGATATCATAATTACTTTATTACAACTTTTAATACATATTTCTGCTTACTTTGTATCAGTTCCGTTTCAATAATACCTGTGAGGACATCACAATGCTTAACTTGGAAGCCATTCAAAACAGTTTTAAAAAGGTAAAATTATCTTACTTTTTTCTTTTCATTTACCTGCTTATATAAGTTTTTATACCTAAAGAAAAAAAATGTTAAAAAAGATTATGTTTACCCTGGCCTTAGTCCTAACGACGAGATCCTCTCTTCTGAGAGCAGTCTGGCCTCCTGGGATGACGTTTCATCCCATGTGACTGTTGTAGCCAATCAAAGGCTGCAGCGGTCACATGGACTACAGCATCAGCCCAGGAGACGGGGCTACAGTCAGAAGAGGGACGTGTCGTCATAACTATGACCAGGGTAAGTATAAACTTTTTTGTTATTATTCATGCAGGATTTCTGCAGCGGACATGCTGCCCAAAAAACAGAACCACGCTTTGATGCATTTTCTCGGACAGAATTCCCTGCGGGTTCCAGGGCGGATAAGCTGTGTAGTTTACACAGCGTATCCGCCTAGTATGTTTCTACTCTTGCACTACCTGATTTCCTTGAATGAGACTGTCTTGCCGTTGCAACCACAGTGGGTGAATGGGAGCATCGCATTGCAGGATCTGTGGGATCACATTGGTGGGACTCCTGCTGATCGGATACTGATGACATATTTTAGCGATATGCCACCAACGCGATATGCTACAAATGTCTTTTAACACATATAATAACTTCATCTTTTATATTGAATAATAGTCCTGGATAATCGGAGATAGAAAACACAGATCGATGTACATTTGACTTCTTCACCCTATGTAACACTATGTAATAGTTTAGGACTTAGACAGGCTGTGCTATTTAGAGGTTGTAGGTTAAAGAAGAATTCCAGCTAAAATGTAAAGTGGCGATATATTAGTAAATCAAAAGTGCCAAAGTTTGATAATTGCTTTATTTAATTAGAGGGATATTAGCCCTTTTTTTATAAAAGGGACAATAAGAAGTTCAGCCATATTAGTTGTCACTCTGAATTTAGAATGTTCCTAATGTGTCCAAGACCTAAGATGGGAACATATTAGACCCCTTGGTACTGCAGCCATTTTCATTTTTGTTTTTTCCTCCTCGCCTTTCAAAATCCAGATTTTTTTTTTTTATATGTCGACATAGCCTTATGAGGGCTTTTTTTTGCGGTCTGAGTTGTAGATTTTAATGTCACCATTTAAACCCTTCAGGACGCAGCCCTTTTTCAAATATTCACTTTTGTTTCTTTCTCCCAACCTTTCAAAAGCTAAACATTTTTTATTTTTCCATCTATATAGCCATATGTGGGCTTATTTTTTGTGGGAAAAGTTGTAGTTTTTCATGGCACCATTTATTGTACCGCATAATGTACTGGGAAGCTGAAAAAAAATATTTGTGGGGTGAAATGGGTAAAAAACAGAGATTACGTCATATTTTGGGGGGTTTTGTTTTTACGGCGTCCATCAGGCGGTAAAAACTACGTATTCACCTTATTCTACAGGTTGATACGATTACGGCGTTACCAAATTTATATGTTTTGTTTTATGTTTTACCACTTTTTAAAAAATAAAAGCATTTGCTAAATTAAAAAAAAACTTTTGTGTCGCCGTATTCTGAGAGCCATAACTTTTTTTATTTTTCCATCAATTTAGCGATGTGAGGGCTTAAGTTTTGCAGGGCGAGCTGTAGTTTCCACCGATACCATTTTGGGGTATATGCAAGCTTTTGATCATTTTCTATTTAATTTTTTTGGAGCGCTAAGGTGACCAGAAAACAGCAATTTGCATGTTTTTTATATATATTTTTTACAACATTCACCGAGCGGGTTAAACAACACTATATTGTGATAGTTCAGACTTTTACGGACGCGGCGATACTAGTTATGTTAACTTTTATTTTTTTTAACATTGATTTAGGGGAAAAATGTGAAAAGGTTTTTTTTTTTAACTTTTAATACTTTGTTTTTGGAAAAATCTTTATATAACTGTTTTTTACTTTTTTTATTAGTCCCCCTAGAAGACTTGAAGCAGCGATTGTTGGATCGCTTGCATGATATACTGCAATACTAATGTATTGCAGTATATCGTGATTCTGACAGTCTCCTTTGAAGCCCTGCTGGAGGTAGAGCTTCAAAGGAGTACAAAGATGCCGGACCTGTGGGCTTTTGTTCGGCCCCCAGGCTGCCGTAGCAAGCGTTGTAACCGGCCGATCGTGCCACGAGGGGGCGTGATCGCGAGTTTGAGGGGGCGCCCTCCTGATTCTGACACTTTAAATACCGCAGTCGCGATTGCGGCATTTAAGGTGTTAAATGGGCGGAATCAAAGTGAACTTTGATTCCGCTCATTGCAGGGAGGTGTCGGCTGCGTGTAACAGTTGTCACCCGCTGTGTATGGAGCAAGCTCAGCCCGTGAGCTCACTCCAGACTTCCCCTTAACCCTCATCACGTACAGTTATGTGATTTTGCGTGAAGGGGTTAAAGTACCATATATGGACTGGGAAACGTAGGAAAAAATGGAAAAACCTGTGATTCCTTCATTTTTTTATGGGTTTCGTTGTTAGTGCGTACACATATGGTAAAAACGACATGTTTATTCTGCAGGGGAATCAGATTATGGCAATACAGAGGTTTTTGTTTGTTTTTTTAATGGTATACTGCTTTTACAAAGAAAAATTCTTTGTGCTGCTACATTCTGAGCCCCATTACTTTTTTATTTATCGGCCAATAGAGCAGTGTGAGGGGTTGTTTTTAACAGAGCAAGCTGAAGTTTTTATTGGTACCATTTTTGGGTACATGTGACTTATTGATAACTTTTTATGTAATTTTTTTGGAACCAAAAAGCATATCTGGCATTGTGAATTTTAGGGCATTCTGAATCATTTGGCGGGTTATATAGCATGACATTTTAACAGTTTGGACTTTTACGGATGTGGCGATACCAATTATGTTTGCGTTTTTACTAAATTTCTTTGAATTGAAATGGGAAAAAGGTTTATTTTTACATCAATTCTTTTTTATTTTTTGTACAGTATTAAAAAAATGTTGTTTTTTTAAAAAGTCCCCCTAGGAGATTTGAGCAAGTGATCGTTTGATCGCTGGTACAATACACTGCAATACCAATGCATTGCAGTATATTGTGATATATATTGGCTCCTATTAAGCCCTGCCACGGGTAGGGATTAATAGGAGCACCAAAATGGAAGATCTGAAGGCTTTGGTCCCCTAGGCTACCATGACAACTATCGGCACCCCGCAATCGTTATGCGGGGGTGATGGGTCGATAAAGGCTTTCGAATGCCGTGCTTCCATTTGACTGGGGCATCTAAGTGGTTGAACGGCCGGGAACGGAGTTATCTCCGATTATGATTGCGGCATTGAGGTGTTGGCTATAACATACAACACACATCTGCTGAGCATGCTCCCTCTTGGCGGCTGTGACATACAGTTCTGTCACATGTCGCCAAGGGAATAATGAAGTATTTCAGTTATGGTACTGCAGCAAATACTCTACATTCGTATGATAGAAGGTTTATTCATTATGTTTAAAATGTACTGTATATAAAAGTTTGTATCAATTTTTTTGTCTTTTCACAGTTGCCTCAGAGTAAAGCTGTGATAAAAGCAATCGGGGAGCTTGACATTCTTCTAAATTGGATGGAAAGACTACATTGAGAAATCCCTCGGAATCCTACTGAGAATACGTTATAGTTAAAAATTAAGTAGTAAACCATTGGAGTCCTGCCTGTGAGCCTAACACATGTTCTTAAAGAGGACACGTCCCATTACTTTACATGTAATGAAGCTACTCATTACTATGCATTAAAACAGTACAGGACGCTTTTTTTTTCTAAGACTCCACTAAAATCTAGAGATAAGAAATTAACTTACTTACTAGTTCAATAATCTTACCCTTGGCCCTAAACGTGCATGCTCACCGCTTCAGTTGTAGTGATCGTGTGTTTAGCTAGGAGTTTCTGGCAACAGCATAGTTAAAGTTCATGCCGCATAGTCAGTTTGACATTTCTTAATAAGTTGCTTTTGGAACCTGCCTATCTCTATAAGGATGGGGCATTTTCAAAGAGGATATATTGTTGTGTTTCTAATACAAATACACTAAAAAAAATGAAAGTATGTAAAAATAATTTAAAAACCTTTGTCAAGAAGTCCTCTTTAGCCACTTCTGAGAAGTATGATCTATAAATTCACTCATAAACACAAAAATATGAATAAAACTAATGACAGCTTAAAAAAGGGCCAATTTTATTTATTATTTATTTTTTTAATTTATGTTCTGTTTTATTTAAACCCAATTTTTGTATTATATAAAGTGATCTAAATGTGATGCTTATATAAAAAACAACATATATTGTAAACTGTACTTCATCATTTTGTACAACCTGTTGACGTATAGTGAAATGTTACATACTGTGGGCAGATTTATTAAGGCTGGCGTTTGATACGCCAGCTTCAATATAGAGAGCATTTGAGTAAAACACACGTAATTTATTAAGACACTGTGAAGAGGCCGCAGCAACGATCATTCAGATGATCGGTGGAGTTGCTGGGAGTCGGACTGATCTGATATTGATGACCTGTCCTATCCTAAAGATAGGCCATTAAGATAAAAGTCCCGGAAAACTCCTTTAGGGTATGTTCACACGATGAGAGGCATTTACGTGTGAAAAGACAGACTGTTAACAGCTGCCTCGTTTCACACGTAAATGCTCCTCCTCGCATTTTGCGAGCCGTCTGAGACGCTCGTAAATCTTGAGCTGTGCTTCATTGAGTTCAATGAAGAACAGCTCAAATTACGTGGCAAAGAAGTGCCCTGCACTTCTTTGCCGAGGCAGTAAATTTACGCGTTGTCGTTTGACAGCTGTCAAATGACGACGCGTAAATGACAGGTCGTCTGCACAATACGTCGGCAAACCCATTCAAATGAATGGGCAGATGTTTGCCGACGTATTGTAGCCCTATTTTCAGGTGTAAAACGAGGCATAATACGCCTCGTTTACGCCTGAAAATAGGTCGTGTGAACCCAGCCTTAATGATAAGAGTATGCAGTAAGCTCCAAAGCTCCCTCTAGAGAAGGCTGCAGGCAGCTATAATTTTCTCTTTTAAATCTGTCTTTGCAGGGGATTTAAAGCTCTATATCATAAAAACCAAGCTCAACACAGAATTATGGACCCAGAAAGGACATAGTAATAAAAGGCGGAGGTTTATTTTAAATTAAAAAAAATTATATTTATAGTATAAATACAGATCTTCATAGTGTATAATAAATTATAAAGATTACAATGGAAATTATTTAACATCCTGATACATAAATAATTGCTGCGCTGTAATGGATAGCAATTAATTAGACAAGACGGCTGCCCACATAATCTTGTAAAGAAATAGAATGCAAATCTATACAATTAGAAAATAAAAACAGACTAAAAAATAATATTTCAGAATATATTTTAATAATGAATAAATTAAATAATATGATACATGATATATATTGACATGTTTAACAATAAAAGAAAAACTAATTGTATTTTTATATTTTTTTATCTATGTGATACCAATAAAATAAGATAAAGGAAAAATATTTCTGATTGTTTTGTTTTTTAATATAGATACAGCACAGACAAGCATTTATTCCTGGTAATGTAACACCACACAAAAAACTTATAGAAGTAAAATATGTCACCAGACTGGTTTGCATTGTCATAGAAAAGTTTGCCTGGGGCATCCTCAGATGATTCACATCTAAAAAGTACCGCCAACAAAAGTGGGAAGTGAGGCACACAGGTGTGATTACAATAACTATCTAAGATGTTACGTTTAAAGTTTCACTTTTTAGAAAATTTAGGTCTGAGGCAATAATTTAGCCTACACATATTTAATATGCAAATTACGTGAAATGTGATGCAACAACTAATAAATACTCATTTGAAATGACATCATTAGAAGAATTTCTCCCCGACTTATAATATGGAGTTTTTGGATAGTTGCTGTAGAATACTGTCCTTGTCTATCAGAGAATGGGCAATACACTAATTATATAAATAGAGTGATGATAGATAGATAGATAGATAGATAGATAGATAGATAGATAGATAGATAGATAGATAGATAGATAGATAGATAGATAGATAGATAGATAGATAGATAGATGATAGATAGAAAACATAAAAAAAACGATATACATATGGTATTGCCGTAATCATATCAACTCACAGAAAAAAGTAAATTTGTCATTTATAGCCCACGGTGAACACTGCAAAAAAAGGAATAAAAAACATTGTCAGAATTGCTGGTTTTTGGTCACCTTGATTGCCAAAAAACTGGAATAGAAAGTGATAAAAAAAAATTCATGTACCCCAATATGGTATCAATGAAAACTACAGATTGTCCTGCAACAAATAAGCCCTCACACAGCTCTGCTGAAGAAAAAAAATAAAAAAGTTCTGGCTCTCAGAATATGGCGAAACAAAATGTGCAGAACGTTCCAAAAGAAGATAAGATCCGACACCATTTATCAGTGTGACACAGGCCACATATCTCTGAAATATTATTTATTTACCCCATTATTATGCCCTCTTATTATGCTCTGATGTACTCCGCACAGCTTACATACACCCCCACATTATAAACGAAAATACCAGTAAAATCCCAAACAGAACAACTACTAAGCAAAATCTGTGCTCCAAAAGCCAAATGGCGCTCCCTCCCTTCTTAACCATACGGTGTGCCCAAACAGCAGTTTACGTCCACATATATGGCATCACCAATACTCAGGAGAACCCGCTTAACAGTTAATGAGATATTTGCCTTCAGTGACAAAAGTCTGAACTATTACAATATACCATTTACGTTGAATGGCGTAAAAAAATTAATAAATAAAATGACAAAATCGCTGTTTATTGGTCACCTTAGCTTTAAAAAACAAAATGGCACAAAACTACAGCTCGTCCCACAACAAATAAGCCCGCACACTGCTCAATCGACCACAAATGTTAACAGTTATGGCTCTCAGAGTGTGGTGAAGCAAAACAATTGTTTTTTTTTCCAGCAAATAGTTTTTACTTTGTAAAAGTAGCAAAATATATAAAAAAAATATATATAAATTTGGCATTACCGTAATTATATTGAGCCTCAAAATTAAGTTAACTTGCCGTTTTTATCGCACGGTGAAAGCCGTAATAACAAAATCCAAAAAACAATGGAGGAATTGCAGTTTTTTCCAATTTCAGCCCACAAATAAAAAAAGTTTCCCAGTACATTATATAGTACTTTAAATTGTGCCAATAGAAACTACAACTCCTTCCGCAAACAATAAGCCAAATAATAACACCACTCTATCAGACAAAAATAAAATAACCGAATTACATCATTCGTCTACTACATTTTATTAGTAAACCAATTTAGGTAAAACAGCAGTGAAGAATATAATGAATTATTACTGAGACGAATCTCTACAATATCAACCACTCCAAGAAAAATAAATAGTACAGTATCTTAATTAAAAATACTCAAATTAAATTTTTATACATTTAAAAATATAACAAATCTCACTAGTGAAGGATCAAATATCACACTCAGCAATATACAATTTATAGTAAAGAAAGCAGCACACAGTAAACCTACCTTTACTATGGTAAAGGTACCATTTCTATTAAACATAAGAAAACTAAACATATGTCGCCAATCATGTCGCCAATCATAAAAATTATATTTAAAATATCCATTGCATGGCGAGAAAATTTATTTCTTATGCCTCCTAAGAAGTTTCAGTCGGAATTAAATGGATTTTCCATGATCGGACAACTGATGACTTATCCACCGACACCCCGACCCTGCACCGATCAGCTGATCCGGTAGCCTCCAGCCACCGGACGATATTGCCGGAAGCAGTTGGCTCCGGTCACGGAATAGTGGCCGAGCTGCAGTACTGCAGCTGTGCTCCTTTTCAAGTGAATAGGAGCACAGCTGCAGTTCTGTCGAAGGGCTGCTATGTAGTGGTCGGAGCCATCTGCTTCCGGCTCCAACTACTGTATACCGTTCAAAACATCCGGAGGCAGCCAAAGCAGCTGATCGTTGCGGGATCCAGGTGTCGGACGCGCATGATGATATACTAATGACATATCCGGTGGATGGGTCATCAGTTGTCCGATCGTGAAAAACACCTTTAACTGGTTGCCGACACAGGACGAGAATATAACTGTGACGCGATCAAAGCCCATAACTTGTATGGCCAGACAGCCCAGGGTCCATTGAAGGACCCCAGGGCTGTCTGAACATATTTCCTGTTGTTAGGGCATACTGAGGTATGCCCTAACAACTGCCTGTGTACAATCAGTACACAGGCTAATGTACTGGCATATAGATCAATGCCAGTACATTGCAGTTACAAAATCAAAATCAAAATGATAAATCCCTTTATGGGATTAAAAAAAAAAGTTAAATGAATGTAAAAAAAAAATAATGATAAATAAATAAATAAAAAGTTAAAAAAATACACAGATTTTTTTTATAATAAATAAACTTTTTCAAATATAATTCCCAAAACATGAAATAATATAGACATATTTGGTATCGCCACAACCGTAACAACCTGTACAACAAATGTATAACATTATTTATGAGGATCGGTGTATGGTGTAAAAAAAATAATATTAAAACTGCTGGGGAACTGCTTTTTTTCTGCATTTTCGCCAAAATAAAAATGTATAGAACTTAAACGATAATGTATTTGTACCAAAAACTGGTACCTACATAAAGTAAAACTCGTCCCGCAAAAAACAAAATCTCATACAACTACGTCGTAAAATAAAAGAGTTATGAGCGTCGGGATGTAAAGAGGGAAATATAAAAAAATTGTTCTGTCCTCAAGGCCAAAACTAGCTGTGTCCTTAAGGGGTTAAACAGAAAGAAGGTAATGTAGCTGTGTCGTATTCCTCAATTGGTATGCGTTCTGTTGATGAATATGGCGCTCGCTACACTGAAATTCCATACTGGTTTACTGCTGGTGCCAGTAAAAATGGCCAATATATTTCCTAGAAAATACGTATTTTGTTTCAATAAAAAACAAAATACAGATATCCGTTTCTTCTTGAATAAATTGCACAATTTTCCTTTCGTCAACTATCATTATTAAATCCACCAATCTATAAACCAATTTGTAAGGCAATATGGACTAATACGCAATAATACGTCTTTAAGGGGTCACCATGCACCTATAAATTAACATTTATATTTTATAAATATTTATTTTTATTTATAATTGTTTTTCTCCTGTGGCAAGCACTTGATGTAATCTTGATCCCACAGCTGCAATATTCAAGTTTCTTCAAGTTTCTTTGCATGCTTACAGGAAGAGGAAATATGAAATACAGTACATTTCCATTAGAACACCCAAGATTCTTCACATCCCGGTAAATCCCTGATGACATCACCATTGTGAGAATTTATGTAGGTCCCAAACAGAAAAATAAGTGTTTCATCTTGTTTTAAAAAGAAGAAAAAAAAGAAATTCTTTTTAGTATATTAATCAATAGATGTAGTAGTTTATATCTGCCCAGACATATAAAATAATTTACATTATACTATCTTTGGCAGCCCGATAAAAATGAATGGAGCGATGGCAAAGCATGCACAGTACTTCTCCATTCATATGGGGCTCACAGGAAAGGCAAGGTAAGCCTGTTTCCGTGATCCTGTGGATAGGTGATCAATATTAATTATGAGAAAACTCCTTTAATATTGAATTTAAATTAACCCCTTTAATATTGTACCATTATTATACCAAAAAGATCAATCAGCCTCTGTTCTTGCAAACAAATATATAAAAAAAAAAATATATATATATATATATATATATATATATATATATATATGTACACTACTGTTCTAAAGTTTAGGGTCACTTAGAAATTTCCTTATTTTTGCAAGAAAAGCACAGTTTTTTTCAATGAAAATAACATTAAATTAATCAGAAATACACTCTATGCATTGTTAATGTGCTAAATGACTATTCTAGCTGCAAACGTCTGTTTTTTAATGCAATATCTACATAGGTGTATAGAGGCCCATTTCCAGCAACCATCACTCCAGTGTTCTAATGGTACATTGTGTTTGCTAACTGTGTTAGAAGGCTAATGGATGATTAGAAAACACTTGAAAACCCTTGTGCAATTATGTTAGCACCGCTGTAAACAGTTTTGCTGTTTAGAGGAGCTATAAAACTGACCTTCCTTTGAGCTAGTTGAGAGTCTGGAGCATTACATTTGTGGGTTCGATTAAACTCTCAAAATGGCTAGAAAAAGAGAGCTTTCATGTGAAACTCGACAGTCTATTCTTGTTCTTAGAAATGAAGGCTATTCCATGCGAAAAATTGCAGAGAAACTGAAGATTTCCTACAATGGTGTGTACTACTCCCTTCAGAGGACATCACAAATAGGCTCTAACCAGAGTAGAAAGAGAAGTGGGAGGCCCCGCTGCACAACTGAGCAACAAGACAAGTACATTAGAGTCTCTAGTTTGAGAAATAGATGCCTCACAGGTCCTCAACTGGCAGCTTCATTAAATAGAACCCGCAAAACGCCAGTGTCAACATCTACAGTGAAGAGGCGACTCCTGGATGCTGGCCTTAATGGCAGAGTGGCAAAGAAAAAACCATATCTGAGACTGGCTAATAAAAGGAAAAGATTAATATGGGCAAAAGCACACAGACATTGGACAGAGGAAGATTGGAAAAAAGTGTTATGGACAGACGAATCGAAGTCTGAGGTGTTTGGAACACACAGAAGAACATTTGTGAGACGCAGAACAACTGAAAAGATGCTGGAAGAGTGCCTGACGCCATCTGTCAAGCATGGTGGAGGTAATGTGATTGTCTGGCTTTGCTTTGGTGCTGGTAAAGTTGGAGATTTGTACAAGGTAAAAGGGATTTTGAATAAGGAAGGCTATCACTCCATTTTCCGACGCCATGCCATACCCTGTGGACAGCGCTTGATTGGAGCCAATTTCATCCTACAACAGGACAATGACCCAAAGCACACCTCCAAATTATGCAAGAACTATTTAGGGAAGAAGCAGGCAGCTTGTATTCTATCTGTAATGGAGTGGCCAGCGCAGTCACCAGATCTCAACCCTATATAGCTGTTGTGGGAGCAGCTTGACCGTATGGTACGCAAGAAGTGCCCATCAAGCCAATCCAACTTGTGGGAGGGGCTTCAGGAAGCATGGGGTGAAATTTCTACCGATTACCTCAGCAAATTAACAGCTAGAATGCCAAAGGTCTGCAATGCTGTAATTGCTGCAAATGGAGCATTCTTTGACGAAAGCAAAGTTTGAAGGAGAAAATTATTATTTAAAAAAAAATCATTATTTCTAACCTTGTCAATGTCTTGACTATATTTTCTAGTCATTTTGCAACTCATTTGATAAATATAAGTGTGAGTTTTCATGGAAAACACAAAATTGTCTGGGTGACCCCAAACTTTTGAACGGTAGTGTGTATATATATATATATATATATACAGCACACAAGAAAATGGCGACAGCACACTGCGAACACTAATGCCGCCTAAGCCACTAAATATAAATAAATATGCATTACTGCTAAATCTACTTACAATAGGGAGGTTCTTTGCGCACATTTTGATCAAATTGTGTGAGTCCACCTGCCACGACAAGGCGACCTCTTTGAGGTGGGAACCTACACTGCACAGCACATACACGCCGAGCTGGGACTAAACCTACATATTCTTGGGGACGGTAGGAACCAGCATTAAACTAATTAAAATCACCCAGGGCAGAATGGAAGGAGTGCAAGATCAAAAAATAGAGGCAGTCTCTAACCTCACATATATGAATCACAAAAATAACACAGAAGTTTGAACAGCACATTCCAACAAAATGAAACAAAACGTGTATACAGGCACAAGAACGCCTGTGACGGCAAACTTATACAGCACACAAGAAAATGGCAACAGCACACTGCGAACACTAATGCCACCTAAGCCACTAAATATAAAACGTATCACATAAACAACACAATAGTTTGAACAGCACATTCCAACAAAATGAAATAAAACATGTATACAGGAGCAACTCACAGCCGATTGTAATAATACGTAATTTAAAGTCACCTTGATGCAACATTCCCAAGCTCACGCACACGCGCCCACACACATTTAGGATTTTACCCACGCGGTACATTTTGGGTAAAGCTAACACCGGCGGTAACCGATAATGAAGATGATAACTTTAACGTTAAATATCTCAGCGAAAAAAATCCTATCTCAAAATCATTTGCAGCATCGTTTTTGTATTGAAAAGAGCTTTCAAATGAGCCCCACTCGACCCTCTCTGTGCCATTTAAGATTTTGCTGCCCCGCTCACCCCACCGCTCCCAAAGGGGTGGGGGTGTTTTTTTTTTTGCGTTAACTGATAGATTTTATGACCCCATTAAATCCCACCAAATTTTAACTCTATACCTCGAGCCGCTCAACAGTTATAAGGGTGTTCCGGAACTTTTGGTGGGCACTGTATATATTGATCTTGCACTCCTCCCATTCTGCCCTGGGTGATTTTAATTAGTTTAATGCTGGTTCCTACCATCCCCAAGTATATGTTGGCTTAGTCCCAGTTCTGGGTGTGTGTGCAGCGTAGGTTCCCACCACATAGAGGTTACCTTGTTGTGGCAGGTGGGCCCACACATTTTGATCAAAATGTGCGCTAAGAAACTCCCTATTGTAAGTAGATTTAGCAGTAATGCATATTTATTTATATTTAGTGGCTTAGGTGGCATTAGTGTTCGCAGTGTGCTGTCGCCATTTTATTGTATACATTTATTCTGTATACGTTTGCAGTCACAGGCGTTCTTGCGCTTGTATGCACGTTTTGTATATTTATATTAAGTGAACAATAAGTGATTATCTCATGACAATGGCACATCTCAAGGAGTTGGATATATTAGGCAGCAGGTAATCAGTCAGTTCTTAACCCTTTAAGGACGCAGCCTAGTTTTGGCCTTAAGGCTCAGAGCCCATTTTTCAAATCTGACACTCACTTTATGTGGTAATAACTCTGGAATGCTTATACCTATCCAAGCGATTCCGAGATTGTTTTCTCGTGAGACATTGGGCTTTATGTTAGTGGTAAAATTTGGTCAATATATTAAGTGTTTATTTGTGAAAAACACCAAAATTTAGAGAAAGTTTGGAGAAAATATAATTTTTCTGAATTTAAATGTATCTGCTTGTAAGACAGATAGTAATACCACACAAAATAGTTACTAGTTCACATTTCCCATATGTCTACTATATGTTGGCATAATTTTTTGAACATTCTTTTATTTTTCTCGGATGTTACAAGGCTGAGAACATAAGCAGCAATTTCTCATATTTTGAAGAAAATTTCAAAAGCCTCTTTTTTTTAGGTACCTGTTCAGTTCTGAAGTGGCTTTGAGCGCCTTTTCTATTAGAAACTCTCTATGAAACACCCCATTTTAGAAACTAGACCCCTCAAAGTATTCAAAACAGCATTTAGAAAGTTTCTTAACCCTTTAGGCGTTTCACAGGAATTTAAAGCAAAGTAGAGGTGAAATTTACAAATTTATTTTTTTGGTCAGAAAATCCTTTTTAGTCCATTTTTTTCTGTAAAACAGAAGGTTTTTACCAGAGAAACGCAACTCAATATTTATTGCCCATATGCTGTGTTTTTTGGAAATATCCCACATGTGGCTCCAGTGTGGTAATGGACTGAAGCACAGGCTTCAAAATCAAAGGAGCACCTAGTGGATTTTGAGGCCTCCTTTTTAATAGGCATCATGTCCGATCTTGTGCTGCCAAAACAGTGGAAAAACCCCCAAAAGTGACCCTATTTGGCAAGTGACACCCCTCAAGGAACTTATCGAGGGGTAAAGTGAGCATTTAGACCCCACAGGTTTTTTTCTGCATTTTGTGGAAATAGGCTGAACAATTGAAAATCAAACTTTTAAGATAAAAGGTAAAAAAAATTCATTTTTACAAGGAATAAAGGAGGAAAAGCACCCCAACATTTGTAAAGCAATTTCTCCCAATTACGTAAATACCCCATATGTGGTCATAAACTGCTGGTTGGACAAACAGCAGGGCTCAGAAAGGCAGGAGCTCTATTTAGCATGTAGATCTTGCTGGCTTGGTTTCTGGGCGCCATGTCGCATTTGCAGAGTTTCTGAGGTACCCGTACAGGGGAAACCCCTAAAAGGAATTCATTGTAGTTTTCATGGGGTGCATGCAATCAGTATTTATTCTATTTTTTATGACGCGTGGTGACTAAAAAACAGCAATTCTACTACTGTTTTTTATTCCTTTTTTTTACAGTGTTCACCGTGCGCTATAAATGACATATTCACTTTTATCTCTGGGACGATTCGATTACGGCGATACCATATGTTTATAGTTTTTTTTATGTCTTATGGCATTTGCACAATAACATACTTTTTATAAAAAGTAATTAACTTTTTGTGTTGCCTTAATCTAAGAGCCGTTACTTTTTTATTTTTCCATCAAGAAAGCTGTGTGATAGCTTGTTTTTGGGGTAATGAACTGTAGTTTCGATCAGTACCATTGTTAGGTACATGCAACTTATTGATCTCTTTTTATTACATTTTTTGGGAGGTGAAGTGACCAAAAAATTGTGATTCTGGTATGATTTATTATTATTTTCTTTTATGGCATACACCGCGCGGGATAAATAACTAAATACTTTTCTAGTACAGGCAATTATGGATGCGGCAATACCAATTATGTATAGTTTATTTTTATTTATTTTTTAACCCTTTCAGGAGACAGCCTGTTTTGGCTTTAACCCCTTAGGGTATGTGCACATGGTAGCAGGCTTTTACGTCGGAAATGACAGACTGTTTTCAGGAGAAAACAGCTGCCTCGTTTCAGATGTAATTGCTCCTCCTCGCATTTTGCGAGACTTCTCTGACAGCCGTAAATTTTGAGCTGTGCTTCATTGAGTTCAATGAAGAGCGGCTCAAATTACGCCTGAAAGAAGTGTCCTGCACTTCTTTTGACGAGGCTGTATTTTTACGCGTCGTCGTTTGACAGCAGTCAAACGACGACGCGTAAATGACAGGTTGTCTGCACAGTACGTCGGCAAACCCATTCAAATGAATGGGCAGATGTTTGCCGACGTATTGTAGCCTTATTTTCAGACCTAAAACGAGGCATAATACGCCTCGTTTACGTCTGAAAATAGGTCGTGTGAACCCAGCCTTAAGGACGCAGCCTTGTTTTGGCCTTAAAGAGGCTCTGTCACCAGATTTTGCAACCCCTATCTGCTATTGCAGCAGATAGGCGCTGCAATGTAGATTACAGTAACGGTTTTATTTTTAAAAAACGAGCATTTTTGGCCAAGTTATGACCATTTTTGTAGTTATGCAAATGAGGCTTGCAAAAGTCCAAGTGGGTGTGTTTAAAAGTAAAAGTCCAAGTGGGCGTGTATTATGTGCGTACATCGGGGCATTTTTAATACTTTTACTAGCTGGGCGTTCTGATGAGAAGTATCATCCACTTCTCTTCAGAACGCCCAGCTTCTGCCAGATCACGCTGTGACGTCACTCACAGGTCCTGCATCGTGTCAGACGAGCGAGGACACATCGGCACCAGAGGCTTCAGTTGATTCTGCAGCAGCATCGGCGTTAGCAGGTAAGTCGATGTAGCTACTTACCTGCAAACGCTGATGCTGCTGCAGAATCAACGGTAGAATCAACTTTTGCAAGCCTCATTTGCATAACTACAAAAATGGTCATAACTTGGCCAAAAATGCTCGTTTTTTAAAAACAAAAACGTTACTGTAATCTACATTGCAGCGCCGATCTGCTGCAATAGCAGATAGGGGTTGCAAAATCTGGTGACAGAGCCTCTTTAAGGCTCAGAGCCCATTTTTAAAATCTGACATATTTCACTTTATGTGGTAATAACGTCGGAATACTTAAACCTATCCAAGCGATTCTGAGATTGTTTTCTCGTGACACATTGGGCTTTATGTTAGTGGTAAAATTTGGACGATATATTCAGTGTTTATTGGTGAAAAATTGCAACATTTAGAGAAAATTTATAAAAAATAGAATTTTTCAGAATTTAAATGCATCTGCTTGTAAAACAGACGGTTATACCAACCAACATAGTTACTAGTTCACATTTCCCATATGTCTACTTTAGTTTGGAATCGTGTTTTGAACATTATTTTCTTTTTCTTGGCCGTTACAAGGCTTAGAACATAAACAGCAATTTACCATATTTTTAAGAAAATTTCAAAAGCCTTTTTTTTAAGGTACCTGTTCAGTTCAGAAGTGGCTTTGAGGGGCCTATGTATTAGGAACCCCCATAAAAAACCCTATTTTGAAAACTAGACCCCTCAAAGTATTCAAAACAGAATTTGTAAAGTTTATTTAACCCTTCAGGCATTTCACAGAAATTAAAGCAAAGTAGAGGTGAAAGTTGCAAATTTAATTTTTCTTGCTGAATTTCAATTGTATTCAATTTTTTTCTGTAACACGTAAGGTTTTACCAGAGGAACACTACTAAATATGTATTGTCCAGATTCTGCAGTTTTTATAAATGTCCCACATGTGTCTCTAGTGCGCTCGTGGACTAAAACACAATCCCCAGAAGCAAAGAAGCACCTAGTACATTTTGAGGAATCCCACAAAAGTGACCCCATTTCTGAAACCGCACCCCTCAAGGAATTCATTTATGGTTGTTGTTACCATTTTTACCCCACAGCTTTTACACAGCACATATTTGAACTTGGCTGTGAAATTTAAAAAATGAAATTTTTTCCAATAAGATGTCATTTTTGATAAAAATTTCTTATTTTCACAGGGAACAAAATACCCCATTTTGTTGCCCAATTTCTCCTGAGTGCAGCAATACCCCATTTGTGGCGATAAACTGCCGTTTGGGCCCATGGGTGGCCTCAGAAGGGAAGGAGCGCTGTGTGTTCTTTGGAGTGCAGATTTTGCTGGATTGGTTTTCGGGTGCCATGTCGCATTTGCAGAGCCCCAGAGGTATCAAAGCAATAGAAACCCACCAGAAGTGATGCCATTTTGGAAACTGCACCCCTCAAGGAATTCATTTATGGTTGTTGTTACCATTTTGACCGCACGTTTTTTTCACAGCTCCTGTTTGAATTGGGCTTCGAAATGAAAAAAAATGACATTTTTTCCAATAAGATGTCATTTTTTTTTCAAAATTTCTTAGTTTCACAGGGAACAAAATAACCCATTTTCTTGCCCAATTTCTCCTGAGTGCAGCAATACCCCATTTATGGCAATAAACTGTAGTTTGAGGCCATGCGAGGCCTCAGAAAGGAAGGAGCGCTGTGTGTTCTTTGGAGTGCAAATTTTGCTGGATTGGTTTTGGGGTGCCATGTCGCATTTGCAGAGCCCCAGAGGTATCAAAGCAATGGAAACCCACCAGAAGTGACCCCATTTTGGAAAGTAAACCCTTTAAGGAATTAATTTATGGGTAATGTGACCATTTAGACCCCATAGTTTCTTCACAGAACTTATTTGAATTGGTCTTGGAATTAAAAAATAATAATTTTTTCCAATTATATGAAGTTTTAGCTCAAAATTTCTTATTTTCACAAGAAATAAAATACTCCATTTTGTTGCCTAATTTGTCCTGAGTGCGGCAATACCCCATTTGTGGTGATAAACTGTCGTTTGAGCCCATGGGAGGCCTCAGAAGGGAAGGAGCGCTGTGTGTTCTTTGGAGTGCAAATTTTGCTGGATTTTTCAAGTTTTCACAATAAATAAAGGAGAAAAAGCACCCCAAAATTTGTAAAGCAACCTCTTCTGAGCACAGCAATATCACATATGTGGCAATAAACTGCGGTTTAGACCCACGGCATGGCTTAGAAGAGAAGGAGCACCATTTGGCTTTTCGAGCTCAAAATTTGCTGGAATGGTTTGCAGCGCCATGTCACATTTGCAAAGCCCCTGAGGGACCAAATCAGTGGAAACCCCCAAAAGTGACCCCATTTGGGAAACTACACCCCTTAAGAAATTTATCGCGGGGTATAGTGAGCATTTTAACCCCACAGTTTTTTTTGCCTAATTTAGTGTAATTAGGCCATGAAATTGAAAAGCTACATTTTTTTCCGATAAAACGTGGAAATTTTAAATTTTTACATGAAATAAAGGAGAAAAAGCACCACAAGATTAGAAAAGAAAATTTTCCTGATTACGAAAATACCCCATAAGTGGTAATAAACTGCTGTTTGGACACACTGCAGGCCTCAAAGAGGAAGGATCCCCATTTGGAGCTGAAATTTAACTGGTAGCTGGAATGGTTTTCGGGTGCCATGTCACATTTCAAAAACCCCTGTGTGGCCCAAACAGTAGGAGTCCCCCAAAAGTGACCTATTTGGGAAACTACACACCTTAAGGAATTGCTCTAGGGGTAAAGTGAGCATTTAGACCACACATGTCTTTTGCAGAATATATTGGAATTAGGCCGTAAAAATTTATATCAATTTTTTTTCCAGTAAAAAGTACAATGTTTTCAATTTCACAAGGGATAAAGGAGAAAAAGCCACCCAACATTTGTAAAGCATTTTTTCCCGAGTACAGCAATACCCCTCATGTGGTCATAAACTGCTATTTGGACACACAGCAAGGCTCTAAATGGAAGGAGCGCAATTTGGTTCTTGGAGTGGAGATTTTACAAAATTAGTTTTCTGACACCATGTTGCATTGAGCTAAGGTACCAGTATAGTGGAAAGCCCCAAAAAATTACCCCATTTTGGAAACTACATCTCTGAAGAAATTCATCTAGAGGTATTGTGAGCATTTTGACCCCACAAGTGTTTTGCAGAAATTAGTGCACTGTGGATGTTGCAGATTGAAATTGCCATATTTCCACTTATTATGCCATTTCAGTAACCAATATGGTGTGCCCAGCTTGTGCCACCGGAGAAACACATCCCATAAGTTGTTAAGTGGGTTATCCAGAATACAGTAATACCCCATATGTGGTCATAAACTGCTGTTTGGGCACACTGTCAGGTTCAGAAGGACCGACATTTGGCTTTTGGACCGTAGATTTTGCTTGGTAGTAGTTTTGGTTGGGGTTTTACTGGTATTTAAGCCTATAATGTGGGGGCATATGTAATCTGTGAGGAGTACATCAGTGTATATGTAAGCTGGGCGGAGTACATCAGGGTATATGTAAACTGGGCAGAGTACATCAGGGTATATGTAAACTGTGTGGAGTACATCAGGGTATATGTAAACTGGGCGGAGTACATCAGGGTATATGTAATCTGGGTGGAGTACATCAGGGTATATGTAAGCTGTGCAGAGTACATCAGGGTATATGATGAATACCTATAACTGTACATGTGGACCTATCACACATCCAAAAAGGAAGAAAATAGAACAACAAGTACAAATTTGTACCTTGTAATAATCACAATGCTTTATTGAAATACATATAAAAACATATTGGCCATCAAGACCTAAAATAGAACAGACAGTTAAAATGCACAGATGTGGGGAGCACTAAGGCTATTACAAATGAAGTATACTCAGAGGAAGATCAAACATCTACAAAAAGGTAGCTCAGAAAGGCATGCTATATATGAAAGAATCCAAAGACCACAAGTGTGATGCGAACTGCCATGCCTATACAATAGAAAAAATATAATGAACCAACGGCGAGTATACAGAAAAGACAGCACACAACACACACTGGTATGTGTGTGAGCAGGGCCGCCATCAGGGGGGTATTAGGGGTACTGATGTGAGGGGCCCGGCCAAACCTAATTGAAAGGGGGGCCCGGCAACTGCCGCGACTTGCCTTTGGTAGAAAAAAACAGGCCCCTGCAAAGGGGGCCGTTTTTTTCACCAAAAGAATGTTGTGAGCTGCGGGCCCCCCCTCTCATGGGGGCCGTCAAACACCGCCGACCGATCGCGCGCACCCGCAAACTCCCGCGCGTGTGAATTTTGAGGCAGATTTTGACCTGCCCACACTATTTTGCCGCGTTTTTTTTGCTGCGTTTTTTGCCCACGGCGATTGAGGACAGCAGACAAAAAACCCAGTGAAAAATGCATTTTCTGCCTCCCATTGATTTCGATGGGAGGTCAGAGGCGGAACCGCGGCAAGAAAGGACGTGCTGCTTTTTCTTTTTCCGCGACTGGCTCCCATTGATTTCAGATTAAATCAATGGGAGGCGGTTTTGGAAGTTGTTTGGTGCTGATTCTGACGCAGTGTCCGAGTCAATATCAAGGCCCAAAAACTCTGTGAACTGGGCCTTATTGTTAGGGCTTATTCAGACGAACGTGTAATACATCCGTGCAATGAGCGTGATTTTCACACGCCTCGCACGGACCTATGTTACTCTATGGTGCCGTGCAGACTGTCAGTGATTTTCACGCAGCGTGTGTTCGCTGCGTAAAACTCACGACATGTCCTATATTTGTGCATTGTTCGCGCATCACGCACCCATTGAAGTCAATGGGTGCGTGAGAATCACGCCCAGCACTTCCGCAGCAGTATAAACTATGAATGAAAACAGAAAAGCACCACGTGCTACAAACATACAAACAGAGTGTCGTAATGATGGCGGCTGCGCGAAAATCACGCAGCCATGCATCATACGCTGCTGACACACGGAGCTGTTATGGACCTTTTGCATGCGCAAAACGCCATATTTTTTGCGCGCGCAAAAAGCACACGCTTGTGTAAATCCGGCCTTAAGATAGGAACACACTAGGCATGAACACTGCGGATTTTATGCAACACATTTTATTGCGGAAGATCCGCAGCGTATTACAGTCGCAGCAGAGTGGATGAGATTTGAACAAATCTCATTCACACGTTGCAAAAAAAATTGACCTGCAGTGTGGCTTTTTAAGCCGCAGCATGTCCATTTATTCTGTGGAATCGCTGCTCCTCTGTTGCGGAAATGCTGCGGTTCTGCCGCAAAAATCACAAATGAGAAAAAAAAAAGGTACTTTTTAAAATTTATAAAAAAGTTTAGACTTACCCCGGCCGTAGTCCTGGTGACGCGATCCTCTATTCTTAGCGCAGCCCGGCCTCCTGTTATGACGTTTCATCCCATGTGACTGCTGCAGCAGTCACATGGTCTACAGCGTCATCCCAGGAGGCAGGGCTACGTTCAGAAGAGAGAGATGCGTCACCTAAACTACGGCCGGGGCAAGTCGAAACTTTGTTTTCCCTGCAGGATTCCCGCAGCGGACATGCCTCACAAAAACTGCGCCACTATTTGGTGCGGTTTTGCTGGCAGAATTCCCTGCGGCTACCGGGGCAGATAAGCTGTGTAGTTTTACTCAGCATATCCGCCTAGTGTGTTCCTAGTGTGCAAAATTCGCATGCGCGGGAGTTTGCGGGTGCGCGCGATCGGTCGGCGGTGTTTGACGGCCCCCATGACGAGAGGGGGGGCCCGCAGCTCACGACATTCTTTTGGTGAAAAAAACGGGCCCCATTGCAGGGGCCTGTTTTTTTTTTCTACCAAAGGCAAGTCGCGGCAGTTGCCGGTCCCCCCTTTCAATTAGGTTTGGACGGGCCCCTCACATCAGTACCCCTAATACCCCCCTGATGGCGGTCCTGGGTAGCATGATATAGTGCTGGACCGAGTACCGTTAACAGGCGGTGCCACGGTAGGGGGACCCAGAAAATTTAGCTGTATGGGGCCCTGAAATACCTGATGGCGGTCCTGTGTGTGAGTGTAAACATATAAGGTGTCCAGGGAGTAACCGCAGTTCAAACCCGGTCCCAGGGACTATACCAACCAGTATGTGTCATAGTTAGCCTCAGGTGAGCCCCACACCGCGAGCCCCGACGCGCATTTCGCGGTAGCTTTATCAAGGGGTACTGCACTTTGTTTTTGTGATATGTGGACGTTGATTGTAAACGTTATCGTTTGGTCTGTAACTATATAGGTATACATCAGGGTATGTGTAAACTGTGCAGAGTACATCAGGGTATATGTAATCTGTGCGGAGTACATCAGGGTATATGTAAGCTGGGTGGAGTACATCAGGGTATATGTCAGCTGGGCAGAGTACATCATGGCATAATAGGATGATGTAATAATGGAGTGAATGAATAATAAAATTAATAATTCATGGGTTGGTGTGGTACGCTTTGAACCAATACTTTATGCACAGGCCGGGTTTTTGGGGTATTTTACAAAGTATCTGCACTTCAGTATCGCCTAATCTTTGACTTCTTCACTAGCCCTATAAGCCTCACAAGGCCCTAAAGTTTCCTCATCTCCGCTGCATCTACAGGGTCCACCTGTGGGGTCTAGCAAATTATGATGTGGGGTATTTAGTGAAATTCTACTGGACCTCAAAAATTTGTCTGGACCGTGATTTAGCATCATTCTGCTTCATCGTGTTTGTTCTGAGAGTCATAACGTGTTATTTTTCCGTTGACGGAGCTGTGTGAGGGTTTGTTTTGTGTGGAATGAGCTGTAATTTTTATTGGTTCCATTTTGGGACACATGCAATTATTTTTTTATCACTATTTATTCCATTTTTTGGGAGACGAGGAAACCAGAAAACAACAATTCCAGCAATGTTGCTTCTTTTTTTACAGTGTTCACCGTGCAGTATAAACAACTTGTTAACTTTATTCTGCGGGTCTATACGATTACAGCGATACCAAATTTATATAGTTTTTTTAAGTTTTACTACTTTCCCACAATAAAAATACTCTTTTCTAAAAAAAAATAATCATGTTTTAGTGTTGCCATTTTCTGACAGCCATAACTTTTTATTTTTCAGTTGATATTGCTGTGGGAGGGCTTTTTTTTTGCGTGACAAATTGTAGATTTTATAGGTATCATTTTGGGGTACTTGCGACTTTTTAATCACTTTTTATTAAATTTTTTCTGAGATATGGTGACCGAAAAAAGAAATTCTGTCATTGTTCTTTATTGATTTTTTTTATGGTGTTCACCGTGCGGTATAAATAAGAAGATATTTTTATAGTTCAGGCCGCTCCGAACGCTGCGATACTTATTATGTATAGTTTCTTTTTTCGTTTTTTTCTAATTATAAAGGAATTGATCAGGGAAACAGGGCTTTTATTGTTTTTATTACTTTATACTTTTATTTATTCATTTTTCTTTCATTTTTTTTCCTTTTTTCACTTTTTTTTTTTTACACTTACTTCTTTTGGAAGGCGGTGATGAAAAAAATGAAAATTGGCTGCAGTAGGAAAGGGTTAATTGTACTTATTTTCAATATGCTGACTTAGAGGATTTCCATTAAAATGGAATGGAGAAAATCCAAATTAAATTTATTTGCCTACTTTTGTGACATGGCAACAGACTTTCCAAGCTACAAAAAATGTACTACTCATTTAATACCCATAATGCTTGTTCCCAGGGCCAGCTCCAGGTTTATGTGGGCCCTTGGGCGACACAGACTTAGTAGGCCCCTTTGCGGGGGAAACTCACAGCGACAGTAAAATGGCAGAAAACGGCAATTTGTGCCCCCATATAGACGTTAGGCCCTGTTTATGCCCCCATATAGAAGTTAGGCCCCACTTTGTACCCCCATAAATTTAGTGCCCTCTGTAGATAGTGCCACACCTCCCCCCTCCCAGGTAGTGCCACATAGCCCCCCTACCAGGTAGTGCCACACAGCCCCCCTCCCAGGTAGTGCCACACAGCCCCCCTTCCTGGTAGTGCCACACAGGCCCCCTTCCTTGGTAGTGCCATACAGCCCCCTCTCCCAGGTAGTGCCACACAGCCCCCTCCCAGTTAGTGCCACACAGCCCTCCTCCCAGGTAGTGCTACAGATCTCCCCTTCTTGGTAGTGCCACACAGCCCCCCTACCTGGTAGTGCCACACAGCCCCTTCCCTGGTAGTGCCACAAAGACCCCTTCCCTGGTAGTGCCACACAGCCCCCCCAGGTAGTGCCACCTTCCTGGCAGTGCCACATAGCCCCCCTCCCTGGTAGTGCCACACAGCCCCCCCCCCAGGTAGTGCCACCCCCTCCCTATAGGTAGCGCCTTTGGGCTCCCTCTAGAAGTGGAATCCCCAGCCAGAGCATTGTCTGGGGATTCCGCTTCAGGAGTAGCCCCTGACTTCACTGTCCATATATGGACAGTGTTGTCAGGGGCAACCCCAGAGTCATAGTCCCGGGCAGAGCACTACTAGAACTCTGCCTGGGACTCCTACTCTGCTCCTAACATCACTGTATAAATATGGATAGTGATGTCCGTAGCAGTGCTGAAGTCCAGGGCAGAGCGCTAGTAAAGACTCTGCTCCAGTACTCCATCTCTGGGGAAGCCCCTGACATCACTGTCCATATATGGATAGTGATGTCAGGGGTAACCCCAGAGCCAAAGTCCTAGGTAGAGCGCTACTAGCACTCTGCCTGGGACACTGCTATGCTCCTAAAATCACCGTCCATATATGGACAGTGATGTCAGGGGCTTCCCCAGAGACTAAGGCCCGGAGCAGAGCCGCTTCTTGCGCTCTGCCTAGGACTCCTTCTCTCCTCCGGGCAGAGAGCCATTAGCTACTAGCACTATGTCTAGGAGTCTGTAGCATAATGGAGATTCCTTCCAGTGGTGGGATGAGGACGCAGGCTCATACTACAGCTGACACTCTGCTTCAAAAGCTGGGACCAATAAAAGTTTTTTAATACGTCACAGTATATGTACTCCAAAATGCTGGCATTATAAAATATACTTTGACCTGCAGTAAACAAGCCCTCAAATGGCTACGTTGATGAACAAATTAAAACAAATTTGGTGCACTCATTACTGGACCAGGGTTACTACCACTATGTGGAAAACTTCTATACCAGCATCTCACTCTATAAATTCCTCGCTTCCAGAATTACTGTGGCACCGTGTGCAAAAAACAGAGAGGCTTTCCTAAAACACAGCTTTGGTGAGAGCAGGGTATTGTGCAGCTAGAATGTGTTGTTGGTCAAGTATTAGGACAAAAGGGATGTCCTTATATAGACCACAATACACTGTAACATGTACAGTATGGTATTTTTTAATTTATGGGGTGTAATCGCAAATGCCCTGATTGACTTTCTAATGTCTTCTAGATATAGTCGTCTAGAACAGTATTCAACTTAGATACAGTTCTAGAAGACATCAGAGAGTCAAACAGGGCAATCAGGGCACTTGCGATTCACAGTGAATTTATTCGGACCATATGGAATTGGACAGCCGTTTCAATAGAATCCTCCCAAAACATATTTTGAAAAATGTATTGTCTATGCAGTAGTTCAGGTCACTCCAATCTTCCTTCCAGTGCTAAACACTACTTAGCGGGCTAACTGTCCTTTTGTAGTACAAACGCCACCCTCAAGCGTCTTTATCACCCTGTTACAGAGCAACACATGCAGCCCAAAATGGCATAGGGCCTGTAAATTTAGAATGTGTACAAGCCAAGCATCCGCCTTAACATTTTTAAATGTCATCTCCACTTTACTAAAGGGCTGAGAAACGTAATGGGTGTTCTTAACATACAGTACGTTATGTATTGTATGTTACTGATTAATTTATATTTTGACAAAATTGCATAAGAAAAGTGATTTTTTTTTTCTTAGTTTTAATTTTATGCTTTTTTTTACGTAATTCAGAAATCACATTAAATAATGAAAATATATATATTTATAGAACAGGTTGTTACAGTGTTATGGCGATACCAGATATAAGTGCATTAGTTGTTTTGTACAAGTATGCCCTAACAACAGACATCATAAACAGTTCTTCCATGGATCCTGGGCTGTTTACTCATCTAAAGTATGGGTATAGATCTTGTACCAGGGCACAATGCAAAAAAAAGGAGGAACTCGCCTTTTTCTTTTCCCTTTGATCAGCTTTGATCTAGGCATAAGGGTTTAAAAAATAGAGATCAGAGGTTTCTCTGAACGACGTCACTAGAGCAGGAAAGTGGCTGTATATTACAGATTACACAGTGATTGTGCCCTCTGAGAAGATACCCTAAGGACTAATGAGAACTCATCAAGGGGTTACTAGTTAGTAATGTCACTAGTTTAGTACTGCCTAATCTCCTAGCTACGTTTATTATGTCAAAAGTTATGAGCTTTTTTCTAAATATGCAAATGAGGCTATACTAGACAAGTGGGTGTCAACACCAGCGATTCTCCTGAGGTAGAGGTTCCTCACAGCCTCTGACACTGTCCCTATAAGTATGAAGCTGCTTCACACACATTGTGGGAGACTGAGGCTGGAGGAAAGGGGGAATCACTTAAAACAGCCATATCTCTGGCTGCAAACCGCCTAGAACAGCGGTTCTGCTGGCATATGAAAGGAGATTCTAATCTTCCATATGGCACGCAGTTCTAGCTGTGAAACAAACAGTGGTTTGACCAGTTGAAACACAGTCGAGATTGGAAGCTGTATAGTATATGATACGCTTGGCTTGGAAGAGGAGAACTGTATGATGCTGATTGAACAGTGTCATAAAGAAAACATTACACTGCCCAAAGTGAAAAGAATAAGTTACCTTCCATTAGGCTATTACAGCCAAATTAGCATGTTTAGAAAAATGCACATAACTTTGCAAATTCTAAGAGTTTTTGAAAAAAAAAAAATCCACTGTAGTTGTCATCATAGCGCCTATTAGTCTACTTAGGGCATTAATAAACTAGTAACAGACCCTCGTCAAGGCCTAAGCTAGGTTGATGGTCATATACAAATCTCGAATGGTTGGATTATATGTGACCGTGACCGGGTCACTTGCAATTTTTTTTTTTTAAAGTTACCGTATATTGCTATATAGTTTGGGACCATATGTTTTGGGTGTAACTGAGTAACATACGCTCCTAGTTGTGCTAACAACTGCCTTACATTTTAATGTTTGAGGAACTAGGAAGTTCCTGCATGTATTGCTGAATTACAAAGATAGGAATGTAGACTTATTATTGCTTCCTCATCATTTGTATTTTTCCCCTTTTACTTTTGGTTTCTTTTCTCTCTTTCCTTATTACTTCACTCTTCTACCTTGCCCTTTCTCCTCTTCTGTCTGGGTATTTCCCACTGCTTCTAAGATACCCAGTGTTAAACAGAGTGGTATCAAATGTAGTCATCAGGCATCTGTAAGGGCTGGTAGGGGATTCCCACTTAAGAATAATCACAGAACATAACGGTTGAACAGCAGGCTTTATTTTCTTTACAACATTGGTTCAAACACTTGATGGTTACAAACACACGGAGTGGCACATTAAGCTTGTTGGTTGCAAGTCACATGGTGGTACAAAACACAGGAACATTGCAGAACATCAAGGGGTTATGCAGGGATCACAAATTATTAGCAGTGTACTCATTGCAGTATGTTAGTACGCTTGCTAATATACATTCCAAGAGGCAATAAATATATATATATGAACAACCAATATATATGTAAGAAAATCTACGCACACTTTTAGGAAAAGATCGACTGGCTAAGTAAAAGAGTTGTCCAAAAACTCTCAATACACAGAAAATACATATATATACTCAGCCGCTCTGCCGAACCAATGATTCCGCAAATATGCTGAAAGTCCAACCCACCTGAGAATAAACTCTGTCCTTCTTTCCTCAAGGTGGAGAAGAGAAAAGAAGGAGTTTACCTGAGTTTACTTTTAGGTGGATAAGACTTATGTTTGTGAACTCATTGGGTCATCGGAGCGTCTAAGTATATACTGTATATATATATATATATATATATATATATATACACTACCGTTCAAAAGTTTAGGGTCATCGCCGTAATCTTATTGACAGAATAAAATTAATTTGTAGTTTTTACCGCACAGTGAAAGACATAAAAATGGAATAATTAAATTTGTTTACTACAGTCCTTTGAAAAAACTAATTGTTCAATAGAACAAAATCTAGATAAATACTTCACGATTTGGGACGGATGGATTAAAGCACAAAAATCTGATGATTTTATTAGACTTTTGTGACCGGGTGAGGTGTCCGTCTCCTCTTAAACTCATAATTTTGGAATATTTTGATGTCCGTTAATTCCTTTGTTCTTTTTAGCTTGTACAAAATACATCTCAAACTCATATCAGCAGAGACAATTGTTAGTTTACCCTTTGTTCTCTTATTACAATCTGTATTTGTATACTTTGTAACTCCTAACCCTCTTGCCTTCCTTTCTGTACTCTCCTTCCATACCCCTCCTTTCCTATGTTTTAAAAGAAAAACTTAAATAAAGAATTTATAAAAAAAAAAACGAAACCGAAAAGACAATGGAGGCACCACACTTTTTCCCAATTCTACCACAAATATATATTTTTTTTCAGTTTCCCAGTACATTATATGACGGAGAGAGAGGGAGAAAAAATTGGATCTTGTGGGGGCGCTGCTGCGTGGCGAGATTTGTAGGAATGAAGTCCAGAGTATAATAAATAGGAAACGTTTATTTCAATAAGTGGCTACGCGTTTCAACGCTGAACAAGCGTCTTCCTCAGGCCATGTGCACACTGTGTTACAACACTTTATATAACATAATGGGTTCGAATTAACAAGAGTGAAAAAACCGCCAAATCTGCCGAGGTCAGAGTGCGGCCGTGACGTCACACCCGTTTTTTTTCAACAGAGAAACAGTAAAAACAGAAATAAGACATTATAAAAATAAATACATTCTTTTGTTTGCAAGGAAGAGGCTCTTGGTAATAGGGGTACGATAGAAAGATACCTGAATTGTATAATTTACAGAAATGGCTAAAAGTAATGGTCTTTAACAGTCGGCAGTGTGTCGTTAACTGCAGTGCATTAAAACCAATAAAAAAAATCCTAAATGGACATCTTTATAGTTTTATACAAAGGGTTAGTGGAACAAGCAGTAACATTAGTGATTTAGACATAAATTGAGTTTGTAATGAGAACAATTGTGTTGCTAGGTTGCATTGGAGGACGCCGGGACGCGTCTCCGTTGCCAGGACAACTAAGGAGGGTCGGAACTACAAGAAGAACAGAACGGGCCGGTTGGGCTACAGGTAAGTTAAAAATGAGTAGAAGTACTTCTACATGTATTTATTTGACATGTATAGAATAATGAGTAGTGATCAGAGGGTAACAAACTCTGTAGTCACAACAACAGATAGTTTGTTTTAATTTTCATGTAGAATAGTCGGTATACTAGAATGAATACCCATCATAGACAATATTAATCTTATTTATGTTTTACTCTCATTTTGGATATTATAAACAAATGATCATGTTTTCAGTGGCTTTTAGTAAACGTGCTGGAATCGGGAAGTTTTAATCTAAAGTGGACTCAGAGATGTCGTTAAGACCCCCTGGGTGTAATGTTTGTAACATAAAAATTCAATAGTTTTCCCTCTGTTTGAGTTTATTAAATCTGTTGGGAACATCTGGATGGATGTCCTCGATTGGTGTGATGTTAATTTGATTAAATTGACACTTGTGTACCTGGGTGAAGTGACGGGACACACTGTGTTTTAGAAAGCCCGTGTTCACATTAAATCTGTGTTTATTCAGTCTAGATCGCAAACATTGTGTAGTTCTCCCTATGTATTGCAACTGACAGGTACATTCCATTAAGTAAATTACATATGAACTACTGCAATTAAGGAATTATTTAATAGTAAATGATTCTTTTGTGACAGTGGATGTGTATGTATATTTTTTGTGGGTGATGCTGTTACAGCATAAACACCGTGGGTGACCACACTTGAAAGAGCCATTTAATTTGGACAAAAAGTTTGTTTGTGACATTTTTGGTTTTCGGACCCTACTGGGGGCTAAAATGTTTTTCAGAGTCAAAGATCGTCTGAATGTGATGCTCGGTTGGGCCGGCACCACATCCTTCAGATAGGGGTCATTTTTTATAATGTGCCAGTGTTTGTGCAGGATGGCCCTAACTGTTTTGTTCCCTTGGTTAAAAGTGGTAATGAAATTAGTATTATATTTGTTTGATTCTAATTTTTTATATGTTGGGTTTAGACAAAAGTCTTGGGACAACTCTGAGGCTTTACGTCACGCACCTTTGATCAGGTTTAAAGGGAAATTCTTCTCCCTGAACCTTTTTTCTAGGATGTTACATTCTAATTTTAAATTTTCATCGGTGCTACAATTTTTTCTGACCCTTCTAAATTGCCCGAAGGGTACATTTTTTAGCCAAGGACGATAGAGTGCGCTTTTAAAATCAGTATAGCTGTTCACATCGACGGATTTAAAATGGGTTTTGGTAATAAAATGTTTAATATTGGTGTCACAGCTAATAGTCAGATCCACGGGAAAACTTGATCCTGCAACTTATTGGAACTGACACTAAGATGGGGGCACCTCACACAGTGAGTAATGATGCTACCCCGGAACTCACCAAACAAATGACAGATCTTTATTTACTATTGGAAGATACCCTCAAAAAAGAAGCTTTGCAAAGTATAGATTGTCGTTTTTTACAGCTGTACATTACGGAAAATATTACTCCAAGGGGTCTAAGGTTATTGATTAATAACCCTTACCCCACAGACATGATTTTCAGTAACGACTGGAAAGATTTCAGAGACCAATGCCACTTAGGTTTTTTGGAAAGACTCCATAAAAAACACACAGCCCTAAGTGAGGCTTTCAGTTTGGAAATTTCCCTAATTAAGGAACAACTTCTAAAATTTACTCATCACCATGATTTTCAAAAACTAGAGACATCCACCAGCAATAGATTGACCCTATACGAAAAAGATATTATTTTTAAAAAAGTTAAAAAATTAAAAAGGGATCGTGAAGATTATATTCAAAATACTCTGGGAGATTGGAGACCCACTATACCTTACACATCTAAAAAAGAAAACACTACGATAGAATACAATTCTGCTCAAAAGACTCATATAGCAACACTAGACAGCAACTCGAGGTTGAGGGCCCCACCCAAATCTCGGGCCCCATTTACTGAAGGGAATACGTTTAGTAGATCCTTCAAAAATAATCTAAGATATAATCACAGACCGACTGATGCTAGCCCACTAGCAATGACTCCCAAAACTGACAGGACCATAAGTCATTTTACAAATATCCCCATAATGAGAATGTCGAAACCCAATCACACAGACATAAGTGACATTTTCGTTCAGCGCTCTACCACCGCACAAATCAACCCCCCACCACCATTAGGGGAAATCACTAAAATAACCATGAATGCATTCAAAGCATCTCATCTAGAAAACCATCTTTCTAGGCTATTTTCTACACTGGAACCAATGGAAGTTCCAACCATATCTAATTCTCCCTCCTCCCCACTCAATGACTCCATTGAAGACAGTTTGACATCCTTATTACAACTATCAGTGCACAGTACCCCCCAGTCCCCACCCTTAGGTATACTAGATAGTCCCTCTAGGAGCCCAACCACACCACAACACTTCACAGATACCAATTTCAAAATAGACCTAGCCACATCTTCGTTAGACATTACATATGCAGCAACCTCTTTTTTAGGTCTTCCTTCACAACTGACCAGACCCCCGTTAACTCCTGCAGTCACCAGCAACGACGTCCTAATCCCATTCATTATGAGCCCGAAAGCACAGACCATCACAAATTTCTTTCCAAAAATCCAGAAAATTTCTACAAAAAGAAAATTAGACATAGATATAGAGGACGGAGAGGAGGTAAAAAATACAACAAATCACTGTCTGAAACTGAACACAAAGAGAAATCGAATAAAACAGTAAAAATCTTTAATTTATCATCTTACACGTTAAATATCCATGAAACGAACTTACTCAACAAAGGATTGTCCTTTTGCCCCACAGCTTCATCTGACAACTTTGAACTATTCATGGATCTTAACCGGTTTATAAGGAAACTTACCCTAATTAGACACTTCGCTTTAGAGAAACCCACCATACCACCAACCACAACAACGGATTTACACCCAAAAATAAATGCCATTCCAGTGGACGTCCATTCTAAATCTGAATTCTATCCAGTTCATCACCAAGGTCCCCTTGTAGAAACTTTCTCAACTTTAGTTAGTAACGAATTTAGGTCATTAGAGAACCCATATAATTACCAAGACAACCTCACCACACATGAAAGAAGGGCAATCAAATCCCTTCAAAATAATGGGGACATTGTCATCCGCCCTGCAGACAAAGGGGGTGGCATTGTAATCCAAGATAAAAATAAGTACTTTGAGGAAACAATGAGAATTTTGAATGATAACACCTTTTATTGTAAATTGACCTCTAACCCTCTTCCCACTTATATATGTAAATACAAATCCCTGATAGAGACAGCTGCTCAGGATGGATTACTCACAAAAAAGGAAAAACGCTTCCTACAGGTCCCTTTTCCAAATATGCCTTTCATTTATCATCTCCCCAAAATCCACAAGAAACTCATAGACCCCCCCGGACGCCCCATTATTTCGGGAATCGGCTCATTAACCAGCAACCTTTCCCATTTTGTGGACCTGCACCTTCAACCATTCGTACTTACCCTGCCATCCTATCTAAAGGATTCGACTCAATTAATCAAAGATTTATTTAATCTAGAAATTGACCCATCCATATCCCAAATACATTTTTTAACAGCTGATGTGACTGCCCTCTATAGTAATATTCCACATAAAAGAGGTGTACGAGTAGCAAATTCATTTTTATCATCCAACATTTCAATCCCAGACAGACAAGTTTCATTTTTAATCAATTGCATTGATTTTATCCTCCAGCACAACACATTTAATTTTAACCACAGTTTTTATAACCAAATTAAAGGCTGTGCGATGGGTACCAGATTCGCACCGGCCTATGCGAACCTTTACATGGGGGCGTTCGAAGAGGAACATATTTACGGAGAACATCCTTTTAAAAATAATATTTTATTATATAAGCGTTACATCGACGACCTGTTCTTTGTGTGGAAAGGAACTGAGAACGAAGCTGTTAGTTTTATCGAAATTTTAAATGACAATAATTATGATCTATCTTTCACGCACAATTTTTCCACAATCTCTATAGATTTTTGGGATCTGACTATTAGCTATGACACCAATATTAAAAATGTTATTACCAAAACCCATTTTAAATCCGTCGATGTGAACAGCTATATTGATTTTAAAAGCGCACACTATCGTCCTTGGCTAAAAAATTTACCCTTCGGGCAATTTAGAAGGGTCAGAAAAAATTGTAGCACCGATGAAAATTTTAAATTAGAATGTAACATCCTAGAAAAAAGGTTCAGGGAGAAGAATTTCCCTTTAAACCTGATCAAAGGTGCACGACGTAAAGCCTCAGAGTTGTCTTGACTTTTGTCTAAACCCAACATATAAAAAATTAGAATCAAACAAATATAATACTAATTTCATTTCCACTTTTAACCAAGGGAACAAAACAGTTAGGGCCATCCTGCACAAACACTGGCACATTATAAAAAATTACCCCTATCTGAAGGATGTGGTGCCGGCCCAACCGAGCATCACATTCAGACGATCTTTGACTCTGAAAAACATTTTAGCCCCCAGTAGGGTCCGAAAACCAAAAATGTCACAAACAAACTTTTTGTCCAAATTAAATGGCTCTTTCAAGTGTGGTCACCCACGGTGTTTATGCTGTAACAGCATCACCCACAAAAAAATATACATACACATCCACTGTCACAAAAGAATCATTTACTATTAAATCATTCCTTAATTGCAGTAGTTCATATGTAATTTACTTAAAGAGGCTCTGTCACCAGATTTTGCAACCCCTATCTGCTATTGCAGCAGATCGGCGCTGCAATGTAGATTACAGTAACATTTTTATTTTTAAAAAACGAGCATTTTTGGCCAAGTTATGACCATTTTTGTAGTTATGCAAATGAGGCTTGCAAAAGTCCAAGTGGGTGTGTTTAAAAGTAAAAGTCCAAGTGGGCGTGTATTAGGTGCGTACATCGGGGCGTTTTTAATACTTTTACTAGCTGGGCGCTCTGAAGAGAAGTAACATCCTCTTCTCTTCAGAACGCCCAGCTTCTGACAGTGCAGATCTGTGACGTCACTCACAGGTCCTGCATCGTGACGGCCACATCGGCACCAGAGGCTACAGTTGATTCTGCAGCAGCATCAGCGTTTGCAGGTAAGATCGACTTACCTGCAAACGCTGATGCTGCTGCAGAATCAACTGTAGCCTCTGGTGCCGATGTGGCCGTTACGATGCAGGACCTGTGAGTGACGTCACAGATCTGCACTGTCAGAAGCTGGGCGTTCTGAAGAGAAGAGGATGATACTTCTCATCAGAATGCCCAGCTAGTGAAAGTATTAAAAACGCCCCGATGTACGCACATAATACACACCCACTTGGACTTTTACTTTTAAACACACCCACTTGGACTTTTGCAAGCCTCATTTGCATAACTACAAAAATGGTCATAACTTGGCCAAAAATGCTCGTTTTTTAAAAATAAAAACGTTACTGTAATCTACATTGCAGCGCCTATCTGCTGCAATAGCAGATAGGGGTTGCAAAATCTGGTGACAGAGCCTCTTTAATGGAATGTACCTGTCAGTTGCAATACATAGGGAGAACTACACAATGTTTGCGATCTAGACTGAATAAACACAGATTTAATGTGAACACGGGCTTTCTAAAACACAGTGTGTCCCGTCACTTCACCCAGGTACACAAGTGTCAATTTAATCAAATTAACATCACACCAATCGAGGACATCCATCCAGATGTTCCCAACAGATTTAATAAACTCAAACAGAGGGAAAACTATTGAATTTTTAGGTTACAAACATTACACCCAGGGGGTCTTAACGACATCTCTGAGTCCACTTTAGATTAAAACTTCCCGATTCCAGCACGTTTACTAAAAGCCACTGAAAACATGATCATTTGTTTATAATATCCAAAATGAGAGTAAAACATAAATAAGATTAATATTGTCTATGATGGGTATTCATTCTAGTATACCGACTATTCTACATGAAAATTAAAACAAACTATCTGTTGTTGTGACTACAGAGTTTGTTACCCTCTGATCACTACTCATTATTCTATACATGTCAAATAAATACATGTAGAAGTACTTCTACTCATTTTTAACTTACCTGTAGCCCAACCGGCCCGTTCTGTTCTTCTTGTAGTTCCGACCCTCCTTAGTTGTCCTGGCAACGGAGACGCGTCCCGGCGTCCTCCAATGCAACCTAGCAACACAATTGTTCTCATTACAAACTCAATTTATGTCTAAATCACTAATGTTACTGCTAGTTCCACTAACCCTTTGTATAAAACTATAAAGATGTCCATTTAGGATTTTTTTTATTGGTTTTAATGCACTGCAGTTAACGACACACTGCCGACTGTTAAAGACCATTACTTTTAGCCATTTCTGTAAATTATACAATTCAGGTATCTTTCTATCGTGCCCCTATTACCAAGAGCCTCTTCCTTGCAAACAAAAGAATGTATTTATTTTTATAATGTCTTATTTCTGTTTTTACTGTTTCTCTGTTGAAAAAAACCGGGTGTGACGTCACGGCCGCACTCTGACCTCGGCAGATTTGGCGGTTTTTGCACTCTTGTTAATTGGAACCCATTATGTTATATAAAGTGTTGTAAGCACAGTGTGCACATGGCCTTATTGGTAGCCTTATTGGTAGCCAGAATCTCCTTTACTTCGAAAGTCCCCGATGAGCCGCCAGGAACCACTGTGGAGCTAGGAGTCCTGGAGTAGTGGTTCAGGACCACGGTTATCAGCAGGGAGACGTGGAAGGAGTTTGGAATCCTGAGGGTAGGGGGGAGCCGCAGCTTGTAGGATACTGGGTTGATCTGTAGCAGGTTTTCAAAGGGTCCAAGGAACCTAGGGGCAAACTTGCACGACGGCACCTTCAGCTGGATATTCCTAGAAGACAACTAGACTTTAGTCCCTGGAAGGAACTGCGGAGGCGTCCGTCTTCTTGTATCTGCCTCTCTCTTCATGCGGTCCACCGCCAACAGGATAGAAGATCTGGTCTGTTGCCAAATCTGTAGAAAATCCCTGAAGGTCGAGTCAGCTACAGGAACCTGGGACATAGTAGAAACAGGAAGAGGTATACGAGGATACTGACCGTAGACGATGAAGAATGGACTGGAAGTGGTCGATTCACTGGTGTGTTTGTTATAAGAGAACTCTGCCCACGGGAGCAACTGCACCCAATCATCATGGCACCTGGAAACAAAGTGACGTAGATAGTTCTCCATAATCTGGTTTACTCTCTCGACTTGCCCATTGCACTGGGGATGATAGGCCGAAGAGAAGTCCAATTTTACGAGGAGGCCGCACAGTGCTCTCCAAAACTTCGAGGTGAACTGGACCCCTCGGTCCGAGACAATATGCAGGGGCAAGCCGTGCAGACGAACGATGTGTTGTATGCAGAGGTCAGCCAATCGCGTAGCAGACGGCAGGTCGGTCAAGGCAATGAAGTTGAGCCATCTTGGAAAATCGATCCACCACCACTCAGATCACACTGCAACTCGCAGAAGAAGGAAGATCCGTGACAAAGACCATAGCGACATGTTGCCAGGGGGCAACGGGCACAGGCAGTGGTTGGAGCAGGCCAGCAGGTCTGGAGTGAGCAACTTTATTTGCTGCGCATACCGTGCATGAGGAGACAAAGTCCATAACGTCTTTGGGTAGCGTGGGCCACCAGAACTGACTGGTGATTAGATCTTGGGTCTTACGAGCACCCGTGTGACCTGCCAGCTTAGAACTGTGACCCCAGTGAAGAATTCTTTCTCGGTCAGCCAGACGTACAAAAGTCCTAACCGGAGGAATGTCTCTAACTTGCAGGGGATTCACAGAGAAGATGCAGGATGGGTCAATAATATTCTGTGGAGATTCCATGGCATCCTCGGTTTCAAAAGACCTAGACAAGGCGTCGGCCCTCACATTCTTGTCGGCAGGTCAGTAGTGGAGTTCGAACCGGAATTGAGCAAAGAACAACGACCACCTGGCTTGATGAGGATTCAACCGCTGGGCCGTCTGTAGGTAGGTCAAATTCTTGTGATCCGTGAAGATCAGGATAGGATGAACCGCGCCCTCCAGTAGATGTCTCCACTCCTGCAGAGCCAGCTTGATGGCCAGTAACTCCCGGTCCCCAACCGAGTAGTTGCGCTCTGCGGAAGAAAAGTAGCCACACGCCACAGCCTTGCCTTTCGATCCTCTCTGGAACAACAGTGCACCAGCACCAACCGAGGAAGCATACACCTCTAATGAAAACTGTAGGGATACATCAGGATGGTGCAGAATGGAGGTGTAAAGGGTTTGCCTGACACAGGTTCTGTGTCGACGCCCGGGGTTAATCAGCCTTCATCAGCTCCAAGGTCTGCTAGAGTGACGCGATCTGTTACCACTCAGGCTTGCAGGCTGAGGAGAGGGAGAACCTATCACAGCCTGGCCTGACAGTTCTAGCTCCCGCCCTTGGTCTATTTATACCCTCACTTGCAGCATGTCCTTGCATGTGGCTTCCTGGCTCTGCTATTCCTGCTATTTACCTGATTGACCGCTGTAACTTTTTGACCCTGGCTTGCCTGACTATTCCCCTGCTCTGTTTTGCTACTACGTACTCTCCTGGTTTGATTCGGCTCGTTCACCACTGCCTGTTGATCACGGTTTTCCGTGGGCAACTGCCCCTACTTCCCCTTTGCTTTTGTGTGCCCTTGTCTTGTGTTGTCTGTCTTGCACTTACTGAGCGTAGGGACCGTCGCCCAGTTGTACGCCGTCACTTAGGACGGGCCATGCAAGTAGGCAGGGACAGAGTTGCGTGTAGATTAGGGCTCACCTGTCGTCTCCCTACCCCGATTCATTACAGGAGGCAGACGTAAAGGCTTTTTTTAAGGATTCGAATGCGACTTCTGCCTTCGGTGTCCACATCTTGGCATTCATACCCTTCTTAGTGAGGGTGAAAATAGGAGCAGTCAAAGATGAGAAGTTGGGGATGAACAGTCAGTAGAAGTTGGCGAATCCTAGGAAGCGTTGTATGGCTCTTAAGGCTTGGGGGCGTGGCCACTCCAGGACAGCCTTTACCTTCTGGGGGTCCATCTTGAGGCCCTGATCGGAGATAATATAGCCCAGGAAGGATAGCGACTTCTTCTCAAATACACCCTTCTCCAACTTGGCATAAAGGTGATTCTCTCTTAGACGGAGCAACACCTGGCGGACATGACTTTGATGAGTTACTGGATCTGCGGAAAAAATCAAAATGTCATCGAGATACACCAGAACGCAAACATAAAGGAGATCATGAAAAATGTAATTGACAAATTCTTGAAATACTGTGGGGGCGTTACACAGGCCAAAGGGCATAACTAAGTATTCGTAGTGACCATCACGAGTATTAAATGCAGTCTTCCATTCGTTACCTCTACGAATTTCGAATCAGATTGTAGGCCCCCCACAGATCCAGTTTAGAATTTTTTTTCGCCCCCCCGTATGCGATCAAACAGTTCAGAAATGAAAGGCAGAGGGTACCTGTTCTTCACCGTGATCTAGTTTAGGCCTTGGTAGTCAATGCAAGGTTCGTAGCGATCCATCTTTTTTTTAACAAAGAAGAACCCGCTCTGGCCGGGGATGAGGATTTATGAATGAAACCCCTCTCCAGGTTCTCCTTAATGTAGGCCGACATGGACTGAGTCTCTGGCATGGAGAGAGGGTACACTCTACCACGAGGAGGAGACAATTCGGGAACCAGGTCGATCGGACCGTCATATGCCCGGTGTGGCGGCAAGGTCTCAGCCTCCTTTTTGTTGAAGACATCGGAGAACATGGAGAAACAAGAAGGCAACCCTGTCAAAGACTGAAGAGGGGCAGGCTGTGGCAACTGGATATGGCCCAGACAGCGGTCAAGACACTTCAGACCCCACTGGAGGACCTCTCCAGAGTTCCAATCCAGGACGAGGGCGTGCAGACGGAGCCAAGGCAAACCCAGCAGCACGGGGTTGACGGCCTTGGACAGGACGAACAGGGAGATGAGTTCAGCATGAAGGGCTCCCACTTGGAGACTCATTGGCTTGGTTATGGACACAACTGGGTCAGGCAATGGCAGTCCATCCACCTAGGCAACGATCAACGGCCTTTCAAGTGGGGTAGTAGGCAACAGAAGGAGATCCACAAGATCCTGGCAGATGAAGTTGGCTGCAGAGCCGGAGTCCAGATAGGCAGAGACCAGATGGGAGCTCTCGCCAGCAATGATGGTTACGGGAATGAATAGTTTGGAAGAGAGTTCTCGATTCAATGTGTTGATGCCCAGGGTTGTCTCTCCAACCAAACCTAGGCGCTGGGGTTTTTTGGCTTGTGAGGGTGCAGACGCACAACATGGCCAGCGAGGCCGCAATATAAGCAAAGTCCAGAGGTGCGCCTGCGCTATTTCTCCTGGACCGATAATTTTAGTCGGTCTACTTGCATCGGGACCTCAGACAAAGCAATAGAAGCAGGCAATAGGGGTTGCTGAAAGTTGGGCGCCAGTCTATGGCGCCGACGCTCCTGAAAAACCTTGTGAGATCTCTCCCTCAGCCTTATGTCTACGCGAGTGGCAAGCAGAATCAAGTCGTCCAAGGCAGGAGGCAGGTCTCGAGCGGCCAGTTAATCCTTGTTCTCGGACGACAGGCCATGCCAATAGGATGCCACCAAGGCTTCATTGTTCCAGGATAGCTCTCCTGCCAGAATCCGGAACTGGATAGTATACTCGCGCACGGAGGTGTCCTCTTGGCGAAGGTTGAAGATGGCTGTGGCTGCCGATGAGACTCGCCCAGGCTCCTCAAAATATTCGCACGAACCCCTGGAAATCTTGGGTCTCGGGTCCCTGACGTTCCCAGATAGGATTAGCCCATGCCAGGTCGTTGCAGTCAGGAGGGATATGATGAATGCGATCATGGCTCCGTCCGACGGAAATGCTCGAAAGTGCAGGGTAAAATGAATGTGGCATTGGTTCAATGGTAGCGAGAACCGAGGATCCGGATAGGAACTGCCAGGAGGAGAAACAGGAGGATCGACTTGAAGGACTTGCATAGAGGCAGGAAGAGAAGCAACTAGCAACCCTAGCTGCTGCGCCATAGAGTCCACTGCCACAAGGAGCTGATCCTGCCTAGTTCGGAGATCCAGCAGGTCCGCCTGCATGGCTTGGGAGGGTGCCAAGCCCTTGAATTGACTAGCGGAGTCTATGGCCAGAGCGTACTGTCACGTAGCTGGGGTGTGAACCCACTGGGCCGTACCGCGTAGCGGGATGGCAGCTGGCCACACAGGTAAGTACAGAGTTCAAATATTTCAGCGAGGGTACCTGAGACAATCGTAGGCAGTAACGAGGCAGGCACGTCCAGGACCAGGTGGCGGGAAGACATCAGGAGAGGCGTAGCAATCAAGCGAGACTGTAGCACAGCACAGCACAGACCGGCAACAGCACAGCACGGCACTAGAACTGGGTAGCACGGAAACAGGATACGGGATACAGGAACAAGGTACATTGGGAAACTGGAAGACACTGGGAGACCATTAGCACGACAAACTATGGGTAACAAACAACGCTCTGGCAAAGAGCAAGACGGCAGAGCCCTTTTTATAGCCCAGGGCATCCTGGGCTAGATTGTAGACTTCCTGCAAAATGCGCGCAGAAAGATAGATGATAATTCCTATAGTGGCTATATGAATAAATTATGTTCTAACTCTCATTTCAGCAGGTTTTTATACTCTAGATGGTGGTTGCTACTTTTTTTTTCTTTTGTAGTAATTTTGATTTTTTTTACAGATATTTATAGATATTTTACAAAAAAAATATTTTCAAACTACAAGTTTTAATCAAGTTTTTTTGTAAAAGTTTATATACAGTTTCTGATGCATACCGTAGGATATTGTTTTGTAGTTTTATTGTTATTTTATCACCTGAGAAAGTGTTACCTTAAAGAGGCTCTGTCACCACATTATAAGTGTCCTATATTGTACATAAGGTGATCGGCGCTGTAATGTAGATTACAGCAGTGTTTTTTATTTAGAAAAACGATCACTATAACGCTACTCATGTGTCATGACAATGAATATACATTACCTCCAGCCAGGACGTGATGTATATTCATTCTCCTGACCACTTCTGTAGCGTCTCTGTGAGTTACAGCATAGTAGGCGTAGTCTCGCGAGATTACGCTGTAAGTTGTCATTCACAGCGAGATCTCGCTGTGCTGTGCTGTAACTCACAGGGACGATACAGAAGTGGTCAGGAGTATTAATACACATCACGTCCTGGCTGGAGGGAATGTATATTCATTGTTACATAGTTACATAGTTAGTACGGCTGAAAAAAGACACATGTCCATCAAGTTCAACCAAGGGACGGGAAAAGGGAAGGAAAAATTTCTATACATAGGAGCTAATATTTTTTTGTTCTAGGAAATTATCTAACCCTTTTTTAAAGCCATCTACTGTCCCTGCTGTGACCAGCTCCTGCGGCAGGCTATTCCATAGATTCACAGTTCTCACCGTAAAGAAGGCTTGTCGCCTCTGCAGGTTGAACCTTTTTTTCTCCAGAAGGAGGGAGTGCCCCCTTGTTTTTTGAGGGGGTTTTACAAGGAACAGGAATTCACCATATTTTTTGTATGTGCCATTAATATATTTATATAAGTTAATCATGTCCCCCCTTAGTCGTCTTTTTTCAAGACTAAATAGGTTTAATTCTTTTAATCTTTCCTCATAACTTAAATTCTCCATGCCCCTAATTAGCTTCGTTGCTCTTCTTTGTATTTTTTCCAACTCCAGGGCATCCTTTCTATGAACTGGAGCCCAGAACTGAACTGCATATTCTAGATGAGGCCTCACTAATGCTTTGTAAAGTGGCAATATTACATCCCTGTCCCGTGAGTCCATGCCTCTTTTAATACACGACAATATCCTGCTGGCCTTTGAAGCAGCTGATTGACACTGCATGCTGTTATTTAGTTTATGGTTTACAAGTACACCCAGATCCTTCTCAATAAGTGAATCCGCCAGTGTAGCTCCCCCTAGGACATATGATGCATGCAGGTTGTTGGTACCCAGATGCATAACTTTACATTTATCTACATTAAACTTCATCTGCCAAGTGGACGCCCAAACACTTAGTTTGTTTAAATCCGCTTGCAATTCATGAACATCTTCCATAGACTGAACTATATTGCATAGCTTGGTGTCCTCTGCAAAAATAGAAATAGTGCTATTAATCCCATCCTCTATATCATTAATAAATAAGTTGAATAATAATGGTCCCATAACTGAACCCTGGGGTACACCACTTATTACCGGGGACCATTCAGAGTAGGAATCATTGACCACAACTCTCTGGATACGGTCCTTGAGCAAATTCTCAATCCAATTAGAAACTATATTTTCTAAACCTATAGTCCTTAATTTACCCATTAGACGTCTATGGGGGACAGTGTCAAATGCCTTTGCAAAGTCCAAAAACACTAAATCCACAGCGGCCCCTCTGTCTAGGCTTCTGCTTACCTCTTCATAAAAACAGAGGTTAGTTTGACAACTTCTGTCCTTAGTAAAACCATGCTGGCTGTCACTTATAATACTATTTATTGTCACATAATCCTGTATATAGTCCCTCAATAGACCCTCAAACATTTTCCCCACGATGGATGTTAAGCTTACTGGTCTATAATTACCCGGGGAAGACCTAGAGCCCTTTTTGAAAATAGGCACCACATTTGCCCTGCGCCAGTTCCTTGGCACTATACCAGTCACTAGAGATTCTCTGAATATTATGAAAAGGGGGACAGAAATAACTGAACTAAGCTCTTTAAGAATTCTAGGGTGTAACCCAACTGGTCCCGGGGCCTTGTGCACATTTATTTTATTTAATTTAGCTTTGACCATATCTACATTCATCCAATTCAGTATATCAACTGATATATTAACAGCACTGGCACCGGCTACATCAGCTGCTCTTTCTTCAGTTGTATATACAGAGCTGAAGAACCCATTTAGTAACTCTCCCTTCTCTTGATCCCCTGTGATCAACTCCCCATTACCATTATCTAGGGGTCCTACATGTTCAGACCTGGGCTTTTTTGCATTTATATGCTTGAAGAATTTTTTAGGATTTGTTTTACTATCCTTGGCCACCTGCCTTTCATTTTGTATTTTTGCTAATTTTATTACCTTTTTACAGATTTTATTAAGCTCTTTATATTTTACAAAGGCTGCAGATGTACCCTCAGATTTGTATTTTTTAAATGCCCTTTTTTTGTCATGTATTGCCCCTTTCACAGAAGGTGTAAGCCATGTGGGATTTAATTTGAGTCGTTTATACTTGTTACCTATAGGAATAAATTTTGCACTATAATAACTCAAAGTAGATTGGAAAATCTCCCATTTATCATTTGTCCCATTATATGACATTAGTTCTTCCCAGTCTATACCCTGAATTGCAGCCCTCATCCTGGGGAATTTGGCTTTCTTAAAATTAAATGTTTTTGCCCTCCCAGCCTGCGTTTGTTTTTTACAGTATAGGTAAAATGTAACTATATTGTGATCACTGTTACCGAGGTTTTCACGAACATTGACATTCCCAACAAGATCTGCATTATTAGAAATGATCAGATCCAACAGAGCTTCACCTCTAGTCGGGTCTTCCACAAACTGGCCCATAAAATTTTCCTGCAACAGGTTGAGGAAATGTCTCCCCTTTGCAGTTGAAGCTTAACCATGACACCAATTAATATCCCGGAAATTAAAATCTCCCATTATCACTACAGTACCCGCCTGTGCAGCCCGCTCCATCTGTTTATATAGCTGACCTTCCATCTCCTCAGTTATATTGGGGGGTCTATAGATTACACCAAAAGTAATTTTTTCAGTGTTTACCTCCCTTTCTAGTTCCACCCACAAGGTTTCAACCTCCTCACAATCTTCACACACTATTGTCTCTTTCACACTCGCCTTCATATCATTTCTCACATACAGACATACACCACCACCTTTCCTATTTGTCCTGTCTTTCCGAAACAGTGTAAAACCCTGTAGATTGTCATGACACATGAGTAGCGTTATAGTGTGTTTATGTGACTGCACATAGCGATATAGCTATATTGTTATCTGCAGTGTAAATGAATGGAGAGGAGTGTATGACGCTGATTGGTCAGCGTCATACACTCCTCTGTACAAGCCCACTTGGTCATATAGTAAAACACACCCAGTTGTCCATTGAGAAACTCATTAGCATAAAGCTAATATAGGTCATAACTCAGTCAAAAATGATCGTTTTTCTAAATAAAAAACACTGTTGTAATCTATATTACAGCACCGATCACATCATGTACAATATAGGCCACTTATAATGTGCTGACAGAGCCTCTTTAATATAACATATGTTAGCTCTCTAGCTCTCCCCCTTATATATTCTGCCGTTGAAGTCATACAAAGTACAATATAAGCATTAAATCATTAAAGCATTGAAAATTACCTCGGTCAATTGGCAAGGAAATAAAAAAAATCATTGACCTTTAGTAAAGGCTATGTGTGCCTTTGAAATCGTGGTTTTTTTTTTTTCAATAAAAATGTCTATCAGTGTGTTTTGTGCAACTTTCTAAATACTTTTTATTAAAAATTATTTTAACTTTTTGAGATACAGCTGCTTTGAGGCATGGCCTAGCAGATGCCTGTCCGATTGAAACGGACAGGCAGTAATACACTGCAATACAAAAGTATTGCAGTGTATTATTAAAGCGATTAGATGATCGCATATTAAAGTCCCCTAGTGGGACTAGTAGAAAAGTTAAAAAAAAAGTTTAATAAAGTTAATTTAAAAAAAGTGAAAAAAAAGTGAAAAAAATATATATGGAAAACCCACTTTTTCCCCTTACAAAATGCTTTACTATTAAAAAAACAAAATAAAGTAAAAAAGTTACACATTTTTGGTATCGCTGCTTCCGTAACGACCCCAAGTATAAAGCTATTACATTACATAAAAAACAATGGAAAAATTGCTGTTTTCTTTGAATCTTGCTTTTAAAAAAAATTGTAATAAAAAGTGAAAAAGGTCGCTTCTACTCCAAAATAGTACCAATAAAAACTACAAGTCGTCCCGCAAAAAAAAAAGCCCTCATACAGCTGCATCAGCAGAACAATAAAAAAGTTATAGCTCTTCAAAATGGAGACAAAAACAAATAATTTTGAAGAAAAAGGGTTTTTACTGTGTAAAAGTAGTAAAACATACAAAATCTATACAAATTTGGTATTGTTGCAATGGTAACAACCCACTGAATAAAGTTATTGTTTTATTTATACCACACGGTAAACGGCGTAGATTTAGGACGCAAAAAAGTGTGGCGAAATGTCTGGTTTTTTTCTACTCCCCCCCCAAAAGAAAGTTAATAAAAGTTAATCAATAAATTATATGTACCCCAAAATGGTGCTATTAAAAAATGCAACTTGTCCCGCAAAAAACAAGACCTTATACAGCTATGTCGACGCAAAAATAAAAAAGTTAGAGCTCTTAGAATAAGACAATGGAAAAATAAAAAAAATAGCTTGGTCATTAAAGAGGCTCTGTCACCACATTATACTGTTAGTGCCGTATCTCCTACATAAGATCGTTACTGTTTCTGTGGTAGTTACAGCAGAGCAAGCGTAATCTCATTGTAACCTGTCATCTACAGCGTAATCTCGCGAGATTACGCTTGCTCTGCTGTAAGTACCACAGAAACAGTAACGAAGTGTCGGGATTGTGAATATACATCCCGTGGAATGTCTATTCACTGTCTAAACACTTCAGTATTGTTAATGTGTTAGTATAAGACAGCACATAAGGAACTAGCAGGATCCCTATGCGCTGAGTAAATGAATGGAGAGGAGTGCATGATGCTGATTGGTCAGCGTCATACACTCCTCTGTACAACGCCCACTTGGTCTAAAGTAAAAACACGCACACGTGAGCATTAAGAATCTCATTAGCATAAATCTAAAATCGCTAACTAAGTGGTGAAAACAGGTCATTTTTTAAAAATAAAAAGCACTGCTGTCACCTACATTATAGAACCGATCTCCTTATGCAGGAAATAGGGCACTTATAATGTGGTGACAGAACCTCTTTAAGGTATACAATAGGCTGGTCATTAAAGGGTTAAAAAGTGTTCACATACAATGTGTTATTTTTACAATTGCATTATGTGAAAGGAGGTAAAATGAGGATATTATCTTGCTTGACATATCAGAAAGACAATCAGGTAGAGAAATTTTGTTGACATGCCATAGGAAATTCACAGTCTAAGATTAGGTCACAGTGTACTTTTGATGCATTAACATTTATGAATGAACTAACATGTTTGTTTGGTTTCCTAGAGAAACAAACTCCTTTACGGTTACTTGTTTTACTTTAAAAAGGCAAGGGTTTCCACAGAAAAAAAAGAAAAACCCCTCCTGGATTATGAAAAAGCATTGCTATTTTTATACGTCTTGACCCTACAGGCAATTCTCTGTCAAGGTATTTCCAATGTCAGTAAACCAACATAAGCCAGGTTTGAGGCTTGATGGACGAAATGCAACTTTACATTTTTAGGTACATCTTTCACAAACCATTGAAGAGTTATACCGAACAGAGAATGAAACGTTTTTATGAAAATGTTTTAGGTCGATAACCACTTTAAAAACCTTCTTGACAAATTACGTGTTATGCAGTGATGATACAAAAACCGCCCTTTCTGTGTAAAAATGTTGAATCTCAGTGACTTAAAGGAGTTTTCTGCGATTCATGTGACCGTCAGCAACCCCTTTACTGTGCCCTATGTAGGGAAGTAGAATTATTTCAAATGTATTTACAGTATTGAAAAATTATTTTCTTCATATAACTTCAAAACAGCTTTGCCTCATCAAGACACAGTTTCAAGAACGCTAAACGATCATCTGCCGCCATACGGAAAATGTAGCATTACTTGCTGGTGATTTAAATGAATGGGCGACCATGTATAAAATGAAACAGCAAAATACTTTGATAGTGCCTCTGGCTATCAGAAGAGAGTCTAAACCAGGGAGCTCCTCATATAACATACATATACCCTAACAGGGCTTTTTGAAAAATATTGTCTTTATGGAGCAACCCCTAAGACTTATTTATTAATCCGTAACATTTTCTGAATAAATGACTCACGAGAACAATAAAAAACGAAGGATATGTTCACACCGAGGAATTTTTGCAGCGGAATCCGCTGCAAAATTTCGCCTCCCATTAATTTTAATGGGGGCGGACACTTATTTTTCCCACTAGCTGATTTTTTCAGCTAGCGGACAAAAGTAGTGTCCTGCCCGATCTTCAGGCGGATTCCGCCCTTAACTCCTATTGAAGTTAATGGGAGTAGGAATTTTCCTGCTGACGGCAGGAATAATTCTACATATGATACTATATGGCATACATGTTGCATTCGTGGAGGTATTCATTGGAGATATATGTTGGGAGCATTTCCCAATGTAAACGTCAAATTGGTACACTAAATACAGTGTGAATAGAGCCTCAATTTGTTGATGCCACCATAACAACCCCAAATATACTAGTAATGTTAAGTTGAGGGATCAGGACAGAAAAACAAGTGTTTTGTTTTTTTAAAATAAAAATGTCTATCAGTGTGATTGGTTCAACTTTCTAAATAATTTTCATTAAAAATAATTTTTACTCTTTGAGATACAGCTGCTTTGTATCCTGTATACAGAGCATCTATATCTAGTGCTAAGGCCTGAATCCGTCATGTAAGGGGGAATGACGGTTTCAATGACAGCGGGTTCTGCTTGTCTCTAAGACGCAGGATCGAGCTGCTACCAATCACATCTAAGTTTAAAACCTAGATGTGATCGATTACCAGTGGATCCTGCTACTGGCACTGAACCCGTCAGTCTTAGTGCACATTACAGCTGCTCTGAATATAGAATACAAAGCATTTCAAAGTAGAACTCACAAAGTTAACTACAGAAAATGCACATTAAGTTGTAGTCCAAGCATTTTGTCACAGTGACTTGCAAATAGTTAGGGTGCAATGATCACTTGAGGATAGAGCTAAATGTGGTTAAACACAACACATTTATATGCCCTAATAGCTTTGATTGTGATATATTCAGCCCTTTCTGGGTATCTCTAGACAGGGCTGGCCTTAGGATAGATGGCGCCCAGTACGAAATTATCTTTCGGCGCCCCACCCATTCATAAAAAAAATGCCCCATAAAAAAAGTATAATGCCCCCCACATTATAATGCCCTATATAGTGCCCCCACACAGTATAGTGCCCCCCTAGTGCCCTACACACAGTATAATGCCCATTAAGTGACCACCATGCAGTATAATAATATTTAATAATATATTATAACCCCTTCAAGTACACAGTATTTTGTCCTCTAATTGTGCCCACACAGTATTAAACCTCCTAAGTGCCACACACAGTATATTGCTCACTGTAGTGCCTCTACAGGGTATAATGCCCCCTCCCGTGGCTGCTACATACAGCCCCCCTTGTTGATAGGGCCCCCTGTAGATTGTGCCATACAGTCTCCCTGTCGATAGTGCCATAATCCCCCACCTCCTTGTAGACAGTGCCATACAGCCCCAACCTCCCCCTTGTAGACAGTGCCATACAGCCCCCCACCTCCTCTTGTAGACAGTGCCCCCAACAAAAAAATTGTACTCTCCTAGGCCCTGTTCCCACGACAAACTGAGCTGCTCCACAATGCTGACTATGGGATTCTTGCGAAGGCCGGCGTGATCCTGCAGCCTAGCACAGAGTTTCCCAACCTCTTTGGACTCGAGGCACGCCTGGAATTTTTATTCCTCAGGGCACCCCTATGAAAAATTGTTTAGAGAAAGACAGAAAACGGCTAAAAACAAGCACTACACTCTTAGGGTATGTTCACACAGCATTGAGGCAGATTTTGAATTGACAGCGTTATTTGACATTCTTTTTTGCGTTTTTTTAAGACGTTGAAGCTAATTCAAAAGATGCAGGCAAAAAAGCACTCCAAACGAGCGCGGCAGGTATTTTCCGCCCCCTATTAATTTCAATTGGAGGTCTGAGGTGAAAACCACTTGAAGACCATCAGCCCCCACTCACGGTAAAATGACCATCAGCCCGCCACTCACAGTAAAATGACCATCAGCGCCCCACTCACAATAAAATGACCATCAGCCTGCCACTCTCACTAAAATGACCATCAGCCCGCCATTCACAGATTCCCCTTGTAGGTAGTGCCACACAGCCCCTTGTAGATAGTGATATACAGAACCCTGTAGATAGAAACACATTCCCTTGTAGGTAGTGCCACACAGCCCCCTTGTAGGTCATGCCACACAGGCCCCATGTAGGTCGTGCCACACAGGCCCCTTGTAGGTCGTGCCACACAGCCCCCTTGTAGGTAGTGCCACACAGCCCCCTTGTAGGTAGTGCCAGACACCCCCCTGTAGGTAGTGCCACTCAGCCCCCTTGTAGATAAAACCCCCCTTCCTGTAGATAATGACACTGTTGCTCCCTGAAGGAGCGGAATCCCCCTGTGGTCAGGGATTCAGCTCCTTGATGGAGTGCTTGATGTCTCTGTCCATATATGGACAGAGACATCAGGGGCCTCTCCTGGAGTGGAATCCTCGATCACCGAGTCGGCAATGCTGTGGACGGGGATTCCGATACAGGAGTTGCCCCTGATGTCACTATCCATATATGGACAGAGACATCAAGTGCTCCATCCAGGAGTGTAATATTCAGCCACAGGGGGATTCCACTCCTTCAGGGAGCTACAGTGGCGCTAGTAGATAGCAGAGCAGGCAGATACCTCCCTGCTCTGCTCTAGTGTTCAATAGTATCTGCGTTATAAGGATGCAGTTACTATTGAATGTGGCATTGCTTTCCTGACGTGAGTCACGTGTGCCCTGATGCCTATGTTGCCGCTAGCAGCCGCTATGGCTGCTACAGCAGTAGCGATACCACTGGGAGAAGAAGCACCCAGGCACCCAGGCGAAAAGGCAGCTGCTGAATCGCCAGGCCCAGGCGCTTCGGAAACACAAGCAGGGGAAGGGAGCCACCACAGTGCCCCTCTCCACCTGCTGGAGTGAGGTGCCCTGTGCAATGGCACAGGTCGCACACCCCTAAGGCCGGCCCTGAACAGTAAGAAAACTCCAGTGATTATGTCACTGCAACCTCCTTACCAACAGCATAACGACAATCACAATTGCTAAACAATACGATCAGCAATGAATTTACTGGGACTTTAACCCCTTCCCACTTTGGCCACTTTTGACCTTCCTGACTGAGCCTCATTTTTCAAATCTGACATGTTTCCCTTCATGTGGTAATAACTTGGGAATGCTTAAACGTATCCAAGCAATTCCAATAATTTTATTGTGAAAAACACGAAAATGTTGTGAAAAATTGCAACAATTTGCATTTTTCTAAAATTAAATGTATCTGCTTGTAAGTTAGGCAGTTATACTACACAAAATTGTTGATAATTAACATCCCCCATATGTCTACTTTAGATTGGTATAGTTTTTGAACATACTTTTATTTTTCTAGGACGTTACAAGGCTTAGAACATTAGCAGCAATTTCTCACATTTTAAAGAAAATTTAAAAAGGCTATTTTTTACAGGGACCAGTTCAGTTGTGAAGTGGCTTTGAGGGCCTTATATATTAGAAATCCTCACAAAGTCACCCCATTTTAACGTCAACCCTCCAAGTATTCAAAACAGAATGTTTCTTAACCCTTTAGACGTTTCACAGGAATTAAAGCAAAGTAGAGGTGACATTTACAAATTTCATTATTTATTTATTTGCAAAAATTAATTTTTAATCCATTTTTTTTGTAACACAAAGTTTTACCAGTCCATAAGCCCTAGTGTTCTTATGGACTGAAGCACAGGCCTCAGAAGCAAAGGGGCACCTAGAAGACTTTGGGGCCTTCTTTTTATTAGAATATATTTTAGGCACCATGGTAGGTATGAAGGGCTCTTGAGGTGCCAAAACAGTGGAAATCCCCCAAAAGTGAACCTATTTGTAAAACTACACCCCTCAAGGAAATTATCTAGAGGTATAGTGAGCCTTTTGACCCTACAGGTTTATTGCAGAAATTATTGAAAGTAGGTCGTGAAAATGAAAATCTATATTCTTTCAAAGAAAATGTAAATTTAGCTTATTTTTTCTCATTTCCACGAGAACCAAAGGAGAAAAAGCACCACAACATTGGTAAAGCAATTTATCCCGAGTAAAACAATACCCCACATGTGTTCATAAACGGCTGTTTGGACACACGCCAGGGCTTAGACGGGAAAGAGCGTCATTTGGCTTTTGGAGCTCGAATTTAGCAGGAATGGTTTGTGGAGGCCATGTCGCATTTACAAAGCCCCTGAGGGACCAAAACAGTGAAAACACCAAAAAAGTTACTCGATTTAGGAAACTACACCCCTTGAGTAATTAATCTAGGGGTTTAGTGAGCATTTTGACCCCACAGGTGTTTCATAGATTTATTTGAATTGGGCAGTGAAAATAAAAATTTCATTTTTTTCCAATTTCTCCAAATTGTTCATTTTCCCCGAAAAAAAATTAAGGAGAAAAAGCACCCCACCATCTGTAAAGCAATTTCGCCCGAGTATGGTAATACCCTATATGTGGTTATAAACTGCTGTTTGGACACAGTGCGGGGCTCAGAACGGAAGGAGCACCATTTGGCTTTTGGGGTGCAGATTTTGCTTGATTGGTTTCTGGTCGCAATGTCGCCTTTACAAAGCCCCTGCGAGACCAAAACAGTGGAAACCCCCCAGAAGTGACCCCATTTTGGAAACTACACCCCTCAAGGTATTCACCTAGGGGTGTAGTGAGCATGTTAACCCTGCAGGGGTTTCGCAGAAATTAGCGTGCACTCGATGTTGCAGACTGAAAATGGGAGTTTTTTACATAGATATGCCAATGTGTGGTGCCCAGCTCGTGCCACCATAACAAGACAGCTCTCTAATCAGTATGCTGTTTTTTCCGGTTTTAGAAACACCCTACATGTGGCACTAATCTTTTGCCTGGACTTTCGACAAGGCTCAGGAGTGAAAGAGTACCATGCGAAGTTTAGGCCTAATTTGGCGATTTATAAAGTATTGGTTCACAAATGCAGGGCTCTGATGTGAAATAATAAAAGAAACCCCTGAGAAGTGACCCCATTTTTTAATCTGCACCGCTCGCTCAAGGCATGTATTAAGGTGTGCAGTGAGCATTTTCACCTCACAGGTCTTTTCCATAAAAGATTGCGCTGTGGATGGTGCAAAGTAAACATTTAAAATTTTCCCCAGATATGCCGTTTCAGTGGCAAATATGTCGTGCCCAGCTTATGTCAGTGGAGACACACACCCCAAAAATTGTTAAAAGGGTTCTCTCGGGTATGGCGATGCCATATATGTGGAAGTAAACTGCTGTTTAGGCACGCTGTAGGGCTCAGAAGGGATGGAGCGCAATTTGGCTTTTGGAGCGTAAATTTTGCTTAGTAGCAGTTTTGTTTGGAGTTTTACTGGTATTTCAGTTTATAATGTGGGGGTTCATGTAAGCTGGGCAGAGTACATCAGGGGCATAGTCAGGTGGTATAATAATGGTGTAAAATCTCCCAATAAAATAATCCATAGTTGTGTGTTACGCTGTGAGGCAATCCTTTATACACAGGCCAATGTCGCACTGATAAATGGTGTCGTTTCTTATCCCCCTTTTGGTACACACTCCGCACCTTTGCAGTTTGGGGAATTTTGCTGGGAAAGTGTTGTCCTGGTATAATACGGGTACTCTCGCTTCCAGCAGATATGTTTGGGCCCTACCCTTCCTGGTTCCCTAATTGTAGGGCCTCGATAAATCGCCTCAAGAAGAAATGTACCCCTCGGGCCTGCACAACTGCATACATTTATTTCCTGACCATTTTGGAGCCTTAACTAATTTTATTTTTTCATAGACGTAGTGGTATGAGGGCTGTTTTTTGCAGGACGAGCTGTAATTATTATTAATGCCATTTTGGGATACATGCAACTTTTTGATCACCTTTTTATCCTATTTTTTTGGAGTCAAGGTGACAAAAAACAGCAATTCTGGCATAGTTTTTTTTGTTTTTTTATACAGCGTTCACCAGGCGTTATAAATTACATATTAACTTTATTCTGTGGGTCATAATTTATAGCACTTTGTTAATTTTTTTACAACTTTTTGCACAATAAAATTACTTTTGTAAAAAGAGTGTATTTTTTCTGTCGCCATGATGTGAGAATAATAACTTTTACATTTTTTCGTCAACGGAGCTGTATGAGGGCTTGCCTTTTGCAAGACGAGATATAGTTTATATAGGTACCATTGTACCATTTTTGGATACATGCGACTTTTTGATCACTTTTTATTCCAATATTTGTATGGTAAAGTGACCAAAAAACAGTAATACTGGCATTGTTTTTTACGCCATTCACCGCGTGGAATAAATAACATAATATTTTTATAGTTTAGGCTGTTACGATAGCGGCAATATCAAATATGTATGGTTTATATATATTTTTTCAATAATAAAGGTCTTGATAAGGGAACAGGATGATTGTGTTTTGTTTTATTTTATTACTTGAAACATTTATTATATATTTTACTACTTTTTGTTTCTTTTTTACACTTTTTTTTACACTTTTCTTTAGTCCCACTGGGGTACTTGAAGGTCCAATGGTCAGATTTTTTTTCTAATACATTGCACTACCTATGTAGTGCAATGTATTATATCTGTCAGTCTTTCACTGACAGCAAGACGATTAGGCTTCGACTCCGGGCGGGGCTTAATCGGCTTCCGTATCGGCAGAGCAGGAGGCCATTGTTAGGTCTTCTGTTGGCATAGCAGCAGTCGCCAGCCCTGATTGCATGGCAGGGCTGGCGATCTGCTGACAACCACTAAGATGCAGCAATCACTTTCGATCGCTACATTTAAGGGGTTAATGGCAGAGATCGGAGCTAGACCTTATTGACCGGGCCTGAAAATGCCTTAAAGGGGTTATCCCATCAGAAACATTTATGACATATCCACTGGGACCCGCACCTATCTCTACTACGGGACCCCCTAAACCTTGTTTTACTGCTCTGTGTTGTGCCTGAAGCGTGGGATTCCCGACAATTAATTACAGAAACAGCATAGCTCATCGAGCTACGCTGTCTCTATAACTTCCATAGTAGTGAGTAGCCGTTACGGAAGCAGCGCAGCATGTTTCTGTTACTGCCATTTAGTTCTATGGGACATACGGAAACAGCGTAGCTCAGCGAGTTATGCTATTTCCGTAATTCGTGGTTGGAAATCACATGCTTTAGCCACAACACAGAGCAGTAGAACAGGGTTTAGGGGGCACCATTTTAGAGATAGGTGCGGGTCCCAGAGGTAGGAAGAGAAGGACCTGTGGTGACATCACAGTCACATGATCAAGATCCTGGAGGCTGCCAGAGCACAAGCATCGAAGAGGAAGCTGTGGTAAGTGTGGTTTGTGTATAGTGAACATAGTGTAAGTGTATACAGTGTGTGCTGTGTGTATAATGTCAGTCTATATAGTGTGTGCTGTGCGTATAATGTCAGTCTATATAGTGTGTTCTGTGCGTATAATGTCAGTCTATATAGTGTGTGCTGTGTGTATAATGTCAGTCTATATAGTGTGTGCTGTGTGTATAATGTAATTCAATATAGTGTGTGCTGTGTGTATAATGTCAGTCTATATAGTGTGTGCTGTGTATAATGTTAGTCTATATAGTGTGTTCTATGTATAATGTCAGTCTATATAGTGTGTGCTCTGTATAATGTCAGTCTATATAGTGTGTGCTGTGTATAATGTCAGTCTATATAGTGTGTGCTGTGTATGTCAGGCTATATAGTGTGTGCTGTGCGTATAATGTCAGTCTATATCGTGTGTGCTGTGTATAATGTCAGTCTATTTCGTGTGTGCTGTGTATAATGTCAGTCTATATCGTGTGAGCTGTGTATAATGTCAGTCTATATAGTGTGTGCTGTGTATAATGTCAGTCTATATAGTGTGTGCTGTGCATATAATGTCAGTCTATATAGTGTGTGCTGTGTGTATAATGTAAGTCTATATGGTGTGTGTGTGTGTATAGTGGACATAGTGTGAGTCTATATAGTGTGTGCTGTGTGTATAATGTAAGTGTGTGCTGTGTGTATAGTGGACATAGTTTAAGTCTATACAGTGTGTGCTGTGTGTATAATGGAAGTTTATACAGTGTGTGCTGTGCGTATGTCAGTCTATATAGTTTGTGCTGTGTGTGTAATGTGTCTATATAGTGTAAGTGTGTGGGTGTATGTAGTGTGTGCTTTGAATATATAGTGTGTGGTGTTAGTGTGAATTGTATATAGGGTGTTTAGTTTCTAAATTTTTGCGTGTGAAATTGTTTCCCACCCATAGAGCCCTCAGATGCTCAGAACCCACCCTTGCAGTATAATCTCCCCTATAGAGCCCTCAGTAGTTATTATACTGCAAGGGGGAGGGTGTCTGACTGCTTAAAGGGTAACTAAACGTTTTTTTTAAAAATTGACATGTCATGGTGACATGTCAAAAGTTCTGATCGGTGGGGGTCCGGGCACTGAAACCCACCAATCGCTAAAACAAAGTGGCAGAAGTGCTCAGGTGAGTGAGGAGCCACTTTGTTTCTGATCGTCTTTCCTCTGATAGCCGAGCAAGCGGTGTACGGGCTCAATGGAAAGTCTGTGAGTCCGTACAACACTCAGAGGAAAGACGATCAGAAATTAAGTGGAACAGCGCTCACCCGAGCACTCCTGCCGCTTTGTTTTAGTGATCGGTGGGGTCTCAATGCTCGGACCCCCATCGATCAAAACTTCTGACATATCACTATGACATGCCAAAGGCTTTTTAAAAGTTTAGTTACCCCTTGGGGGACTGAATTTATTGGTCTGAATTAATGTATGGGCCTGGCTAATTTGCTTAGGAGTTTGGTCTCGAGTATAAAACAATTTAGTGTGTTTAGTTTCTGAATTTTTGTGTTACTATAGACTGTGAAAATGGCTGTAGAATCGAGGGGCAAAGATTTCTCATCAGGAAACTCTGCAGTCATCAAGAGAAGTCGCCATAGCGGTCTGTGTTATATGGAGAAGAAATGAGAATGATTCCCATCGGAGAAGACATCAATTGTGAGTCATTGAATTTATAGATCTGTCCCCTCCCCTGACAAGTCCATTATAGGAAATCCATGTATTCTATAAAAAGCCTTTGTGTACCCAGGACTAATAGACAAATGTGTGTTACCATTCCCATGGTCAGGAGGATGTGTCCCTACACAGTGTGATACTGTCAGCAATGGTTGGAGACTGTGAGTTTGTCGGGACACAGCCCTTTGACAATGGGAATCGTAACACTCATTTGTCAATGCTCGCACAAAAAGGAGGTGTTTAATATAGACACGACATGGCAGGGCGGTGGTGGAGAGTGGGGCCCAAGCTTGTGGATGTCTACTTAATCCGCCACTGCAGACAGCCCTGTGGTCCGCTCCGTATGCAGATGATTTATGGATGATTATAAATTACTACGGATCCGTATTTATGGACAGCATTCATGGATGGATGAAATCTACAGACGTATGCATGGGGCCTTAGAGGATGACCGCTCACAGGAGAGCTCAGCAGCCTCTTCCACAGCAATGTCAAAACACGTTGCTGTAGACGAAGCACCTGCACCGCCTGCCGTCAAATACGGTGTCGTTAAGGAGCTAATATATCCTTGTGGTGCACTCCCAAACAATTTGCCTCATCACAGGCACTTGAATCTTTACATATTAACATAATGTCGCAATAAGTACTCCAAATAGAAACATATATTTCTACATGCGCTATACATTTAATGACATATGAAGTAACACAACATGAACACTTGATTTTACATCTTCATAAGTGTCATCTTTCATACTTCATATTAATTTGGCTGACCTTCATGCCCTTCATTGAAATCCCCCCAGCTCACGGATATTTTTTTAAGGACTGGTGCCACAGCTGGACTATATAAACCAGTGCTTTATAAAGAGGGAACTTTTTTTTTCTCTATAAGCCATATCTTTCCTAATACAATGGAGGACGCTAAATATGCTAGAATTTGGGCTCAATTTGTGCTAAAAAAAACTGGCGCACATGCCCTGCCCCAGATTTGTTATGTGTTTTAGTCACTTTTTGCTCCACACTAGACAGCTTTGAAAGTGTCTAGACTAAGGGAATAGCTTAGCAAAAATAACTGCATAGGGAGAAAAGTGTCAATCAGCGGCTACAGGGTGGTCTGAGTGTGAATATATTAATATTATTGGACTCAATGACCAAATCGCCAGACGCGTGCTGCAAGTATAGCACTCGGCAGCCCTATAAACATGAATAGAGTGGTGGTGGAGCATGCCCTCTACTGCTCTATTCCTATGCGGCTCCCAGAAACGGCAAGGTCTACCTGTTCTCGTGATCAGTAGGGGTCCCAACGGTAGAACCTACACAGATCAAATATGTGGATAGGCGATAAATAATGATTATGGGAAAACCCCCATTCTATAATTCTTTGGTAAACTTAGAATAACAAAGCATTTCTGCCGGTCAGTGTGAAACTGACAGTCAATCTATTAGGTCGTGATTTGGAATAACCTAATTACAGTTGCTTCGCTTGCACCTGCCTTTGGCCCAGTGCCCCGGATCCCCGACGACTACCACATTCGGGTTGCAGCGGTCACAACTCTAAATGGTGTTGGGACATCCACTGAACCTGGAGCCGAAGAAGAGGTATGTGTAACGTTACGGTTTTCTGGGGTCCTGTATCTAAGCCTGCCTTGTGGTAAGATTAGATACCGTGGCCCACAGGGACCCTGTATCTAAGCCTACCACATGGTATTCTTATATACGTGGCCCATATCTGATCCTGTCTGATGGGCCCAGTATCTAAGCTTACCACATAGTAGGCTTAAATACAGGGCCCCAGTAGACAGTAATCTTATACAAAAACACAGAAAAAAGAGAGCTTATAGCCAGAGATATATATCAAACGTACAAATTTTATTTTTTATTAACATATACAAGAATACAATTATATAAAAAAATATATGTATATGATACAATATATTAAAAAGACGAGACTCTAGTAAAAAGGTTCAGGAGGCAGATATCGGAAATATCGATATAAAAATAGGGTTAGCTATATTTATCACAAAAGCAAAGTCTCTCAAGTATGTTAGGGAAATCCCTCTTATAAAGCGTAGTGAAATTGCATGGCCTCAATATAGAAAAGTACAGTTGTATGGATCTAGATACTACGTGTAGCACATAAACAGGGGGATAACAGTTGTCTAACTAAAATGATTAGTGAGAGAGAGAATGCATTGGACAAGGCTTACCCATATTATGTTGAAGTGGCAGTCCGATAAGTGCTCCAGCACAAAAGCCCCAACGCGCGTTTCGCTATATTGTTGCTTCCTCAGGGGGAGATGTGTGTGTATGTCCTGTGTCTTATGGCCCTTTTATATTATGTGTCTCAACAAGAGACAGCCGATGATTATACACATATATATACACATGACATATCACATCTAGATGAACATCACTTTACTTACCTGATCTGTTAACTTGTCAGTGCGATGTGTGCGCATGCCCGGATCCGACCTGGGTTGCGACGCTGTCCCCGCTCCGTCTCTGTTGATGCATTGCGCATGCCCGGAAATCCCGCTACGCGTTGGGTATCCGGATGTGCGCTCCAGCATGTGGAGGCGGAAGTGGGGCAGTCCTCGCTTCCGGCCGTGGCTCTGGGCATGCGCCGATAATCATCGGCTGTCTCTTGTTGAGACACATAATATAAAAGGGCCATAAGACACAGGACATACACACACATCTCCCCCTGAGGAAGCAACATTATAGCGAAACGCGCGTTGGGGCTTTTGTGCTGGAGCACTTATCGGACTGCCACTTCAACATAATATGGGTAAGCCTTGTCCAATGCATTCTCTCTCTCACTAATCATTTTAGTTAGACAACTGTTATCCCCCTGTTTATGTGCTACACGTAGTATCTAGATCCATACAACTGTGCTTTTCTATATTGAGGCCATGCAATTTCACTACGCTTTATAAGAGGGATTTCCCTAACATACTTGAGAGACTTTGCTTTTGTGATAATATAGCTAACCCAATTTTTATATCGATATTTCCGATATCTGCCTCCTGAACCTTTTTACTAGAGTCTCGTCTTTTTAATATATTGTATCATATACATATATTTTTTATATAATTGTATTCTTGTACATGTTAATAAAAAATAAAATTTGTACGTTTGATATATATCTCTGGCTATAAGCTCTCTTTTTTCTGTGTTTTTGATATACTTAAATGGAGTTGCCTATTTGATTATATATGGGAGGTCGGTCTTTGATTCAGACCTAGCCCGCAGTACTAATGCGTTTTGGAGTGCATATATTGATTAGTAATCTTATACAGTATAAGATTACTGTCTACTGGGGTCCTGTATCTAAGCCTATCTTGTGGTAGGCTTAGATACATGGTCTAACAGACAGTATCACACATTGGCCCTGTATCTAAGCCTACCACATGTGTTACTAATGTTTTTTTTGTGTTTGTGTTTTTTTACAGGTTCAGTCATTGGACTACGTCAGATTCGAGGACTACTTCGATGACGGATTTTTTTATTTCAGTAAAAGGATTAATTAGGATTGTGTGTGTGGGGGGGTTTATTTCAATAAAATATTTTGTGTGTGGAACTCTCTACAGGTGCTTTTAATTGGAGCCCCGAGACTTTTCTTGGGGCCCCAGAAATGCAAAATTTGCCACTGAGGGTTAGTACAAGGATACTGCTGGGGCCCAGTATCTAAGGCTACATTCACACGAGCGTGACAGATTTAAATCTGGTCGTGTGCATTGCATTTTGCATTATTGTGCTTTGCATATGGCGTGAGCTTTTCCGCGCACTTCAAGCACTTTTTTGTTTTTCAATGTAATTGATGCATGAAACATGGACAGCACGCGGACGTTGTCCGTGTGGTGTCCGTTGTTTTCACGCACCCATTGACTTCAATGGGCGACTAAATGCGTGAAAACGCACTAATATAGGACATGCAGTGAGTTTCACGCAACGGACACTCGCTGCGTGAAATCTCACATGTGTGAATAGCCCCATTGAAATCAATGGGTCCGTGTACTGTGCGTTATTTCAACGCACAGCCCATGGACGAGATTCACTCTCGTCTTAATGAGCCCTAAGACTACCATGTGTGATACTGTCTGCTGGGTCCCTGTATCTAAGCCTATCATGTATGATACTGTCTTCTGGGGCGATGTATCTAAGCCTATCATGTGTGATACCGTCTGTTGGGGCCATGTATCTAAGCCTATCATGTATGATACTGTCTGCTAAGACAATGCATGCAATTCTAACCAGCGGTGTAGCTATAGGAGCCTTAGTCTTATAGATATGCTATCTCTGATATATATGTAAATATATGTCTCGGGGCTTGTGCCCCATATCTTTTAAGACCCTAGCAGTGCCCGTATCTAATTGGCATATAAAAACCACAAAAAAGGCCATACTCACTAGGTAGGTGGGTGGGTGAAAACCCGTTCCCATCAGGACGCAGACGGGTCAAAGAATGCTGCAGAAGGAGTGTGCATTAAATAGTGATAGCCCCTCCCACTAGTCTTGAGGGGAGTGGCGGACTAAGTGCTCAAAGGTGTGCGATAAATGTGTGTCAGTGTAGTGCTAGGGTGTGAATGGATGGTAAAAAATAAATATGTATGTATGAAAGTGTCAGAACTGTGTAATAATGTAATAAAAATAAATAAATAAAATAAATGTGATGAATAGGGGTCAGTGCTGTGAATAGTACATGGGGTGTCAGTACTGTGTGTAATACGTGGAGGGATAATGTGCTGGTCGTCAGGCATGGCATATCATGCCGAATAACAGCCTATTTGTAACGCCGCCAGTGTTAGCTAAAGCGGGCTGCTCTGCATTCCAAACCAAACGCCAGCACATCATGCCCTCCCAGCATATAAGACCCGGCTGCGTCCTGAAAAAAAGTGTAGTATACGTAGTAAGAAATATCCATGAAACATGGGGTATTAGTTGTTATTTTGGCCAAAATACGCAAAGCTCGCAACCCAACGTCAAGGGTCCCCAGTGCCTTGCGAGTCCCTAACCAGAACTTTTCGTTCCTAATTTAAAAACACAAACAGAAAAAATGGGACATAAATATCAAAACCACAAAAAAGGCCATACTCACTAGGTAGGTGGGTGGGTGAAAACCCGTTCCCATCAGGACGCAGACGGGTCAAAGAATGCTGCAGAAGGAGTGTGCATTAAATAGTGATAGCCCCTCCCACTAGTCTTGAGGGGAGTGGCGGACTAAGTGCTCAAAGGTGTGCGATAAATGTGTGTCAGTGTAGTGCTAGGGTGTGAATGGATGGTAAAAAATAAATATGTATGTATGAAAGTGTCAGAACTGTGTAATAATGTAATAAAAATAAATAAATAAAATAAATGTGATGAATAGGGGTCAGTGCTGTGAATAGTACATGGGGTGTCAGTACTGTGTGTAATACGTGGAGGGATAATGTGCTGGTCGTCAGGCATGGCATATCATGCCGAATAACAGCCTATTTGTAACGCCGCCAGTGTTAGCTAAAGCGGGCTGCTCTGCATTCCAAACCAAACGCCAGCACATCATGCCCTCCCAGCATATAAGACCCGGCTGCGTCCTGAAAAAAAGTGTAGTATACGTAGTAAGAAATATCCATGAAACATGGGGTATTAGTTGTTATTTTGGCCACAATACGCAAAGCTCGCAACCCAACGTCAAGGGTCCCCAGTGCCTTGCGAGTCCCTAACCAGAACTTATCGTTCCTAATTTAAAAACACAAACAGAAAAAATGGGACATAAATATCAAAACCACAAAAAAGGCCATACTCACTAGGTAGGTGGGTGGGTGAAAACCCGTTCCCATCAGGACGCAGACGGGTCAAAGAATGCTGCAGAAGGAGTGTGCATTAAATAGTGATAGCCCCTCCCACTAGTCTTGAGGGGAGTGGCGGACTAAGTGCTCAAAGGTGTGCGATAAATGTGTGTCAGTGTAGTGCTAGGGTGTGAATGGATGGTAAAAAATAAATATGAATTGGCATATAGACATGGCATCCCTGGGGGCACAGGCCCCCCGGCTACCATGACAACCATCAGCACCCCGCGATTGTGGCATGGGCGTGCCGATAGTAAAGCAGAGAAAGCCCCCTTCCTCTGTTATACTCCAAAGATTCTAAGGTTAAACGGACAGGTTCTGAGTTATATCCGATCCCGGCCGTAACTGTATGTCGAGGTGCGGGAAGTTAGTCCTCATAACGGCATATAGATATACTAGTAATATTTGAATTATTTTTGGTATAGCTGTTATACCGGGTGTACACCACCAATGGACTGATACAAAGTATAAAGGGAAAGGGAAATAGGGTTTGGAAAGTTGGTATAACACTAAAAATTCACTTTTATTAAATGTGTCTATAATATTGCAGAGTATACGAATTAAAATGTAGATAGAGTAATACTTTTACTCATCAGAATCAATAGGTTAGGTATCCCCAATTATTAAACCAACCTATTTTAGAAAACCTCTTTAATGATCCAAAGCTTCTTATAATTTATTGTGGCCCTAATGCACATCACCAATGGTGGATAACTGAGCTGGCGTGTCAATCAGCTGTCGTGTGCACACACAGGCGATGCACGATACGATTCTAAATACTTCGGTCCACTGAACCAGGGACCGTTTTGGGATTTTGGTACAATCTAGTGGCAGTGACATACGCCGCTCAGATTTGAGCTATCGAGGTGTGTATCGGCTGTGAAAACAACAGCTGATTAACACGCCGGCTCATAGGAACCACATAGAGAGAGATTGGTACAGCTAACCGCTGGTTCTACAGCTTAACAGCTGATTTACTGACACTGGTATCTGGTACACAGGTAGGCTCAGACGAGTCCTTAGCCTAAGTAGTACCTAGAGAGATGAAATACAGACATTAAAAGTCGTATCTTGTATCGCCCCTTTGATTGAAAAGCTACCGGTTGCAATTTTTGCTTGGAATATAAGCAGGAAATATTTCTGACGGAATGATCATTTTATTAACCCTTAGTCACAAGCACAATTGCTAACAATGGTTCAGCTTTAACATGTGCACTTATCTCTATGGGTGGACACAAATGTATGGAAGATACAACCTATACTATACACTTTCTCCTTGTGGAAATTTGATCTGATATCATTCGGTAGCTTGATTACTTCAATTGATATTTGAGTTTCCCATCATTGCACAGTAAAGTGCTCTCACTTACAGCACCTTAACACATTCTTACTGTCTAAACAATTGAGCCCACAACTCAGATTTGTTTACTATCTCTCTTTATTTCCACTTGGCAAGTTTTCAATAAAGTTACATGTCATAATTAGTCAAGTGAGATTTGAGAAGTGATATAGGGTTTTCCAAAGGTACCGTTCACCCTATCCCTGCATGGTCAACTATACCCATCACAGTTGCACTGTGCTTCTAATGGTTCTGCCATTAAAATCCAGCAGGACTGCTGGCTTATTATATTTCTATGGACTGCAACAATCGGGTACTGACCTACAAATAATCTGTGTATTAGCAGAATATTACTGGATACCTAAGGCTGGGGCAATACACTTTTTGTAGCATGATAGCTGTGAGGCCTCTTAGCCTGTATTGTTACAGTATGGTGCCTCTATACCGTGCTTCTATGGGAGAATATCTCCGTTATATGGCATCTGATGCATCCGTCAGATTCATATGGAGTGTGACAGATAAAAACTTCCATGTAAAACAGAGGTACACTAATATCCCATAGACTATAGATCACGGAGGATGTACAGTGCCGTTATATGGCCATGAGCATGAGGTCTAACTATTGTAACTATTGTACAGTGATTTTTATTTTGACTAATTCATGTAGAGATGATTTTTTTTTTTAAAGATTTGCTCATCTCCCTTTCATTCTGGCCCAGACAGAAGGTATTTTTTACTGATGACATATGTTTAGTTACCCATTTCCCTTAATATCACAATGCTCTTTTTAATAACTGGAAGGAATTAACTGCTTATAATTTATTTTTATTTTTTTTAAATAGACTGCAATTGATTTGGTGTCACTCCTCTAGGTATACATTAATTTGTACAGAAAGATAATTCCATGTGATTAATTATTACTTTTACACTTCCCATGACTTCATCTTGCAAACACACATACTGTAAATTATGAGTGCTGTACACCTAACGTCAGCGTTGGGTGTGAATCACTTTCAGTTTCCCTTCCCTCACATGGTCACAAACACATAGATGCAACAAAGCACAATAAATTGTTGTAGGTAAAAGTTCCTGCTTTGTTACTTACTATAGAAGGTTAAGAAATATTTACCTTAAGGCAAAAAATCAAGTGAGTCAAATTACAAATTTTGTAAAATCCGCATTATGTGTTCTTAACTTGCTCAGACAAGAAATTGCTTGACATAATAGTACTTGTAAAAATTTAATTAATGTTACAAAATCTAGACTTTGTGTGGCATGAGCTCAGTGGGCTACCATGTAATAAAAAGCTTCACAAAAATATCCAGATCGAAAGCCACTCTTTGCAGGGCCTCAAATGACGTCCATATGTACTACAGTAAAATAATAAAGTTTTTTTTTTTTTTTTTTTAATAAAGCATGACCCTATTCACCTAGTGTATCCACTCACTTACATTCGGTATATTTTTTTATGAACCAGTTATGTAGAATCACGAAAACAAAAGTTAAAGTATAAATCTGAATTACAATTTATAGTCAAGGAATTTGTGTCTCCTAAAAGAAAGAGAATATTATTGAGTGAGGTAGTCTGATTAGGTAGGGTTCCAGTACAGGCCTCTACCTTGCTACACCCCATAGAGTGAAATTTATGCCAGCTAGGAGCTGGCGTAGGTTTTTATTATCATTTACGCCACTTTTCTGGCTTAAATTATAAAAAAATAGTTGGGCTGCTGTGGCTCAATCCTTTTCCGGCCTTTGCACAAAAGTGGCACAAAAAGGCAAAAACTCACAATTTGCACTGCAATTTGCAACTTTTGGGCCCTTTTGCAACATTTCTACATTCATAAACTGGCATAGAAAGGTTGATAAATTAGCCCCATTGTCTCTCCCCCACATATATTTAAATATTTTTTCCATAAAATAAAGTCTGTGATTTAGCATAAACTGTATGAAACGATGAGCATAGTTTAATGACACTGTATTAGTAGATTTATATGTTAGGCCACTGTTTCTTTGAAATTCCCTCCAAATCCTTCATCCATGTATTTACAGAATTATTTTCTGACATGTGTTTTGTCTCTCCAACATCTTATAGATACCAGAATGCACCTGCACCTCTTTCCTATTTCTTGTTGTTAATAAGAATTCTAATGTATTAAATCCTGTGATTCTAAGTTGCAGTGCAGTTATTTGCATGCTGAACATATCTATAAAGCTCATAATCCAGTATATTATATAAACTTAGTAAATCCCAGAAGGTTCTTAATTTGTTATTAATGAATACATTTAAAGTACATATAATTAGGTGGGTCTTGATTCTGTGTTATTTTCACCAATAATTTACTTGATCTGCTTGCCTCAAAAATGTGTTGTTCGGAGTTATGACATCTGTTGATGTGCTTGTTGTTTTATAATAGATTCATACCCTAATTTTTAATCTCTCCATAGTCCACCTAACCGAGGGATTATCTATAAAAGTTTTTTCAGCCATTAGAACCTGTTCTCTACACCGCTATATTTGTTTTTTTTTTTATTGTATCTTTTCACATTTTCTTCCTCCTTGAGAAATACAGCCCCATATATATGCCTTCTCAGTTTCCCATGCTACATCTGGAGTAGCTGAGTTTTTATTAGATATAACAAAATAGGTCCAAATATTGAGCCATTTCATCCTCTACTTCATCCCTCTTCAAAAGATATGAGGACATTTTATAACTTCTTAATCCGCGCCTACACGAAGTACTAACCTCAACCAATAAGGGAGCATTATCTGAGAGACATGTAACTTCGTAGGAGATTCTCTGTGTGTTATTAACTATACTTTTCTTAACAAAATAAATATCTTTACGAGACATTGTCCCCAAACTTTAGAATAACATGACTAATGCAGCTCCTCAGGATGTCTTGCTCTCCATTTATCAATCCATCTGAGCTCAGATATCATGCTCCTCAAGGCATAATTGGATCTTACTGATGAAGAGATGAAGAAGAAACCTTTCTAAATCTATTATATTTTTAACTTATTACAGAGTTAAAATTCCAAAAGAATGAAGAGGGTACATAACCCATCACTAAAATACAGAAAAATTCATTGAAACAACCGTATATAAAATATTATCTTCTTTCCGTATCCGGAGAGACATCAAATATTTGCGTTTTGATATTGCGATAGTTTCAAAAGCTTGCCTCCCTGGCATACAGTAAGAAGAATAGGTGGTGTACAATCCATGGTATAGAGAAAAGTCGACAGCTTTTCTTCACCAAGTGAGTTTCCTGAAGACAAATCATAGCAGGTAAAGGATTCAGCATTAGATTGAAAATATCATATAGAATTATTCCATAGGGGCACTTCTGGCGGAAGATCAGAGTATCCAGACATTTATTTGGCCACTTGCCAAACTTGTATTACTAATTTAGCAGTAAAAGCCGTTTACGAGGGTAATGAGTAGGCTTTTAAAGTACGACACATAAATTGGAAGTGTCTAAATAATGTGCCAAGTAGTACTCTGCAGTGGCAGGTGAGATACTCATCAATTAAGGAATTGTAGTTGCCCCGCTAGAAAATACAAGTAAAAATCAGGTAGTGCCATTTGGCCCTGTGTTTTGCGTCTCTGTAATAAAATATACTCCATTTCTGTCTAGAGTTACCCCAAATAAATGATATGAGTATAGACTGAAGGTGGGAGAGGAAGGTCTTCGAGACTGGGTCCACAGCATGTTCTAATAAATATAAATCTTTGGGTAAAATGATAATTTGTATTAGATTGACAGGCTCCGACAAAAGCAGTGAGCTCCATATTTTACATTTATACGTAGTGTGTTTTAGAAAGGGGTATACAGTATATATATTTTTTCTTGCACCTTGTTAGGGTCATTAGTAAAATAGATTCCTAGGTATTTGATTATCTGCTATGCGAAGTTTATGAAGTGAGGTAGGCCAACTAGAATCCCAAAAGATAATAAGGGTCAATTTTTCCTAGTTAATACTTAAGAGGCCAAACTTCCCAAGAATATAGATAGCTCTGGATAGTATAACCATAGGGTTTGACATAAACAAAATTATATCATCAGAAAAGAAACAAACTCTATTTTTTCCATCATCCATTATCACCCCTTGAAATATAGTGTCTTGTCCGATACAGAGGGCCAAAGGCACCAATGCCATAGCAAATAAAAAAATGTGGCAGGGAAAACTCCTGAGGCATACCTCTAACCAAGATAAAAAAAGGAAGAGCATTGGCCATTAATAAGAATATTTGCCATGGGTTTCTTTTATAAAATGGATATCCATTTTATAATCTTAGGACCTATGCCAAATCTCTGCAGAACGTTAAACCAATATGGCCACTACACAAAGTCAAAAGCCTTGGCGGCATCAAGTAAAGCCAATTTACATTCCCACAACCCAGCCACCCCCAGCCAGACACAATCCGCACCCTTCTTACATTATCCATTGTGCTTTTACCCAGAAAAAAATCCTGACTGATGCAGATTTAGAATTTTAAGAATAACCTTATTGAGGCGGTTGGCCAATATTTTGGTTTGAACTTTGTAGTCCACATTTAATAACGAGATTGTCCAATATAAACAGCATTCTAAAGTGCTTTTATCCAGTTTAAAAAGTTTCACGATAGTAGCCTCATATAAGGAGTTTGGCAAAGAGTTCTGTTCATAGGCCGTCTTACATATATTAATTAGATGTGGACCCAGCACTTCTGCATATTTGGAATAAACCTTGAGTGGGAGACCTGAGTGATTTACCATTGGCCATATCAGCTATTGCTTTGTTGATTAGTAATAGGGTGATATCAAAATCCAAAATCTAGGAATTATAATCTTCCATAGTCAATTTTGGAAATATAATAGTGTCTAAATAGGCCTGTATGTCATGAGTGTCTCTACCCCTCTGCAAGCATTTTGATAGAAGTCTCTAAATCCATTTAAAATTTGGTTGTTGTCTATCAAAATATCTCCCCCTTTTGATTGCATTTTAAGTCTAGTTGTTACTCTGATGTACGAGGTGTGCAAGAAATTTACTAGACTGATTGCCCAATTCAAAGTAGGACTGTTTAGAAAAGAGTAACTTCCTCACGGGGAAGTTGAGATATAGTCTACCTGGAGCCAGGCGTGTTTTTTTTTTTTTTTTTACTTCTGTAGGGGTTCTAATATAATATTGCTTTTTAACAGAACAGTTCTCAGCTAAGAACTCCTTGTGTCTAGATAACTTTTTCTTAATGAAATATATGGTGAATTTAAGACCGCCACGCAGATATGGCTTCAAAGTATCCAAGAGTATGTTAAGGTTCACAGGGTCTACATGAACATCTCAGAATAGGGATATCTGTTCTGCAATGCGATCTTGACTCCCTATTAACTGAAGCCAAAAAGGGTGTACTCTCCAACCTGACCCTTATCCTTCGGTGGAGACTGTGATGTTCAAACACATCAAATTATGATCATATATCCCTCTACTACCAAAAAATACATGTGTCAAGGAAGTGTAGATAAGAGTATTACCAAGCACATAAACTATGTGTTGAAGGGCATTTCTACCAAGTAACATAGTTACATAGTTAGTACGGTTGGAAAAAGACAGGTGAATGACAGGAGAAAACACTATTATGTGGTTGTCCCTGTCTCCACAAGTCCATCCATCCAATCTAATCTAAAAAATACTGAAGTGTAGAAACTTCAGATCTGCTTACTTGTACAGTGCTGGTCAGGGGCGTAGCTAAAGGCTCATGGGCCCTGGTGCAAGAATTCAGCTTGGGCCCCCCTATCCCTCCCCAACACCACAAGACCCCTGCCACGCCTATGGCCAGCCACCTTGCCCAACAGCCCCCCCAGTATAATTCCCCCCATAGTCTCCCCCACAGTATAATGCCCCCATTAGCTGCCCCATACAGTATAATGCTCCCCGTAGCTGGCCCCATACAGTATAATGCTCCCCATAGCTGCCCCCATACAGTATAATGCTCCCATAGCTACCCACCAGTATAATGACCCCATACAGTATAATGCCCCCCATAGCAGACTCCATACAGTATAATGCCCCTCATAATTTCCCCCATACAGGATAATGCCCCCATAGCTGCCCCCATACAGTATAATGCTCCCATAGCTACCCCCCCACAGTATAATGCTTCCATAGCTACCCCCCACAGTATAATACCCCATACAGTATAATGCCCCCATAGCAGCCCCATACAATATAATGCCCCCTTTAGCTGCCCCCACACAGTATAAAGCCCCCATAGCTGTCTCACTACAGTGTAATGCCCCCATAGCTGCCACCATATCAGCCCCCCAGACAGTATAATGCCCCCATAGCAGACCCCATATGGTATAATATCCCTCATAGCTGCCCAACACAGTATAATGCACCTATAGCAGCCCCATACAGTATAATGCCTCTCATAGCTGCCACCTTATCAGCCAACCAGACAGTATAATACCCCTCATAGCTGCCACCATATCAGCCCCCCATACAGTATAATGCCACTCATAGCTGCCACCATATTAGCCCCCCTCCTTATACAGTATAATTCCACCATATGTGCATAATAGAAAAATAATAAAGTTATTTACCTATCCCCGTTCCCATGACGGGTGGAGGAGATCCTTCTCCTTCTTTGCCCTGTGTTGAGTGACTCGGCGCAGACAGGCACGATGACGTCATTAAATCGCGCCTGTCTGCACTGAGACGCTAATAGCTCACGGCACAGTGAATGCTAGAGGAAGGAGCCATCAGCTCCTTGCTCCAGGATTAAATTCAACTGGTTCTGCATCCTGAGGACGCAAATACAGTTGGAAGCAGGACCTCGGTGAGTGGTTCGCGACCCCCCGGAGGTCTTCACATGACCCCCCAGCAGGAGTGTGACCCACAGTTTGTAATGTATTGTGTCGTGCAGTTTGTGTTTGTTGTGGAGAGAGGATAAGGGGGCCTGTAATTTAAAGCCCCCCTCTCATCTCTCGACCGCAAACACAGACAGTACAATACAACAGACAGTAGCTCACCTGCAGTCTTCCATGCTCTTCCGCACCGGCTCTTCCACAGTGGCTGGAACGCCCCCACATGTGACGTCACGGTCACATGGTACGCTCAGTGTACCATGTGACTGTGACGTCTAAACAAACCATGCCCGTAATCAGGAAGTGCTGGCATCACGGCACGTACAAAGTTTGTATCAGCGCTGTGTGGAAACGGGGGGCCTGCAGGCCCCCCAGGCTTGGGGGCCCAGTCACAACTGCGACCGCTGCGTCCCCTATAGCTACGCCACTGGGGCTGGTATTAATCTACAGAATGTGGTGGTGGTTCTGTGGTAGGCAGGGGGACAGACAATGGCTAGGGTCTGTTGGGCAGGGGCTCTTTGATGGTGTGGGGCAGAGAAAGTGGCATTGGCTTTGTGGTGGTATGTAAGAGGTGCACAGTAGGTGGAATGCATTCTGTGGAAGAATGGTTACAGGGGCTATGTAGGAATGGCAGGCAGTCAGTCAGACAGACAGTCACAGTTTACTCACCTGTCACTGCTGCATAGGCTGTCCTTTTGGCCTGGCTTCACTGGCACTTCTGCTGAGGGCTAAAGATGACATTAGCAGGCACTGAAGACTCCCGCTGCGGCCAACCACAAAGGGAGCTCCACCTCTTTCCAGAGATGCAAATGCTGGTTTTGAAACCCCCAATAGCCCCAAGACATATGTCTCCCCCCCCCCCAAAAAAAAATGTGTGTGCCCGTATGTACAGTGAAGGAAATAAGTATTTGATCCCTTGCTGATTTTGTAAGTTTGCCCACTGTCAAAGTCATGAACAGTCTAGAATTTTTAGGCTAGGTTAATTTTACCAGTGAGTGATAGATTATATAAAAAAAAAATAAAAAAAATCACATAGTCAAAATTATATATATTTATTTGCATTGTGCACAGAGAAATAAGTATTTGATCCCCTACCAACCATTAAGAGTTCAGCCTCCTCCAGACCATTTACACGCTCCAAATCAACTTGGTGCCTGCATTAAAGACAGCTGTCTTAAATGGTCACCTGTATAAAAGACTCCTGTCCACAGACTCAATGTAATGGCAGGAAGGAGGTGAAGGGAACAAGTGAGCCCTAATCTACCCACCGCCCTGTCCCTGCCTACTTGCAACGACCCGCCCTAGGCGACAGGGTACAACTTGGCGGCGGTCCCTACGCTGTCTAAGTGCAAGGAGTACAAACAGGGAACACGCAAGGGAATACAGTAGCCCACGGAACGCCGCGAGGAAACGGAGCGGTGAATGAGCCAGTCAGGATCAGGAAGTAGTGGAGTATACAAACGGGAGCACGGAGCAGAAGCAAGCCAGGGGCAGAGCAACGCAGGATAAACGGAACTGAAGCAAGGCAGAAGCACGGCAGAAGCAGGCTGGAGCAAGGCAGCAGTGGGGCCAGGAATCCAAGAAGAATAACAAGCAAGGAGGAAGAGAAAACGGCAGGTATAAATGGACAGGGGGCGGAGCTAACTCTGACTGACCAGGCCGCGATAGGCTCTCCCACTCCTGAGCCTGCCACCCTGATTGGTGGGAGCAGGTGTCAGTCTCAGAGGTCTGGCCTCAGGTGTCGACTGATTAATCCTGGGAGTATACCCAGACGTAGTGCCTGGCAGATCCTTTACACTCAATTAATCAGTCTGACTCTAACCTCTACATCATGGGCAAGACCAAAGAGCTTTCTAAGGATGTCAGGGACAAGATCATAGACCTGCACAAGGCTGGAATGGGCTACAAAACCATAAGTAAGACGCTGGGTGAGAAGGAGACAACTGTTGGTGCAATAGTAAGAAAATGGAAGACATACAAAATGACTGTCAATCGACATCGATCTGGGGCTCCATGCAAAATCTCACCTCGTGGGGTATCCTTGATCCTGAGGAAGGTGAGAGCTCAGCCGAAAACTATACGGGGGGAACTTGTTAATGATCTCAAGGCAGCTGGGACCACAATCACCAAGAAAACCATTGGTAACACATTACGCCGTAATGGATTAAAATCCTGCAGTGCCCGCAAGGTCCCCCTGCTCAAGAAGGCACATGTACAGGCCCGTCTGAAGTTTGCAAATGAACATATGGATGATTCTGAGAGTGATTGGGAGAAGGTGCTGTAGTCAGATGAGACTAAAATTGAGCTCTTTAGCATTAACTCAACTCGCCGTGTTTGGAGGAAGAGAAATGCTGCCTATGACCCAAAGAACACCGTCCCCACTGTCAAGCATGGAGGTGGAAACATTATGTTTTGGGGGTGTTTCTCTGCTAAGAGCACAGGACTACTTCACCGCATCAATGGGAGAATGGATGGAGCCATGTACCGTCAAATCCTGAGTGACAACCTCCTTCCCTCCACCAGGACATTAAAAATGGCTCGTGGCTGGGTCTTCCAGCACGACAATGACCCGAAACATACAGCCAAGGCAACAAAGGAGTGGCTCAAAAAGAAGCACATTAAGGTCATGGAGTGGCCTAGCCAGTCTCCAGACCTTAATCCCATCGAAAACTTATGGAGGGAGCTGAAGATCCGATTTGTCAAGCAACAGCCTCGAAATCTTAATGATTTACAGATGATCTGCAAAGAGAAGTGGGCCAAAATTCCATCTAACATGTGTGCAAACCTTATCATCAACTACAAAAACCGTCTGACTGCTGTGCTTGCCAACAAGGGTTTTGCCACCAAGTATTAAGTCTTGTTTGCCAAAGGGATCAAATACTTATTTCTCTGTGCACAATGCAAACAAATATATATAATTTTGACAATGTGATTTTCTGTTTTTTTTTTTATATAATCTATCTCTCACTGGTAAAATTAACTTAGCCTAAAAATTCTAGACTGTTCATGTCTTTGAGAGTGGGCAAACTTACAAAATCAGCAAGGGATCAAATACTTATTTCCTTCACTGTATATGTGTATATATGTATACATGTATATTATGGTCTTGTTTTTTTTTTAAACTTTATTACTACCGCCTTAGTAACGGCCGCTGGTTGATTGAAAGTGTCCATTACTAAGGGGGTTGAAAAGGCTAATGCTAACCCCCATTATGACCCCGGTACCTACCGCCACCATGGGTGCTGGGAAGAACTGGGTAAAATCTAGTACCCAACAAAATGTAGTGATATTATTAGGCTGGGAAAGCCCAAAAACAGTGGTCCTTCCCACCCTGTTAATGCTAGCCTGCTGCTGCTATGTTGTATCTGGCTGGTTATTAAAAATGGGAGTGACCCCACATCGCTTTTCTAATTATTATTATTTTTGTTTAACCCCTTAATGACCAGCCTATTTTAAAACTTAATGACTAGCTATTTTTTGCGTTTTTCCATTGTCGCATTCCACGAGCTAAAACTTTTTTATTTTTGCATCAACATAGCTGTATAAGGTTTTTTGTGGGACAAGTTATATTTTTTAATAGCACCATTTTGGGGTACATACCATTTACTGATTAACTTTTATTAACTTTTTTTGGGGGGTAATGGAAAAAAAACCATAAATTTTGCCACTCTTTTTTGCGTCTTAGATTTACGCCATTTACTGTGTGGTATAAATAATATTTATTCAGTGGGTCATTACGTTTGTGGCGATACCAAATTTATATAGATTTTGTATGTTTTACTACTTTTACACAGTAAAAACACATTTTTTTCAAAATTATTTGTTTTTGTGTCACCATGTTTTAAGAGCCATAATTGTTTTATTTTTACGCCGATGCAGCTGTATGAGGGCTAGTTTTTTTGCGGGAAGACTTCTAGTTTTTATTGGTACCATTTTGGAGTTTGTAACTTTTGATTACTTTTTGAAGGCAGGATGAATAGAAAACAGCAATTCTGGCAATGTTTTTTATTTTATTTTTTACGGCGTTCACCGTGTGGGTTAAATAACATAATTGCCAAATTATGTGTAATTTTTAGAATTTTTCTTTTTTCTTTTTTCATATTCAAGTATTTTATAATGGAAAAAGTAGGTTTTTCATTTTTTTTTTATTTAGGATTTTTATTTATTTATTATTAACTTTATTAAACTTTTTGATAACTTTATTTTTAGTCCCACTAGGGGACTTCACTATGCGATCTTCTGATCCCTTTTATAATACACTGCATTACTTCTGTATTGCAGCGTATTATTGCCTGTCAGTGTAAAACTGACAGGCACCTGCTAGATCGTGCCTCAGGCATGGCTTAGCAGGCATCCACTACAGGCAGACCTGGAGGCCTTTGTTTGGCCCCCAGCTGCCATAGAAGACATTGGCACCCTGTGATTTCAATTGCAGGGTGCCGATGCGGTGAGAGAGGGAGCACCCTCCCTCAGAAAAGCAACTTGGATGTGGCTCTCGCTATTGAGCGCCGCATCTAAGTGGTTAAATGGGTGAGATCGATGTTGAAATCGATCCCGCTCGATAGTGCAGGTGTCCAGCTGTCTTTAGACCGCCCGACACCCGCTTTAGCCGGCACAGGATACGCGTGCCGGGCTTATGTCAGAGGCGCTCTGGCATAAGTAGCCTTAACGGCCGCCATGAAAAGGTGTATTGGTGGTTGTTAAGGGGTTAAAAATTATGTAGGGTTCCCCCATTTTTCATAACCAGCCATATACAACATAGCTGCAGCAGGCTAGCTTTACCAGAGTGGGAAGGCCCACTGTTTTTGAGCTTTCCCAGCCTAATAATACCAGCTTGTGGCCACCCCAGTACCTGACCATCACTACAGATGGTCGGGTACTGGATCTTACCCGGCTCTTCCTGGCACCCTTGGTTGCAGTGGGTACCGGGGTAATAATGGTGGTTTTGTTAGCCTTTTCACAGACTAAAATTAAGCCCTGCCTTAGTAATGGACGCTGTCAATCTGCCAGCAGCCATTACTACGGCGGTAATAATAAAGTTTAAAAAAAATAAAAAGACAGAAAAAATATTTTATTGAAATGAAAAAACCCACACAACCCTCAATAACCATTTAATTGAAAATAAATAAAGCCATCATTGAATTAGTCCTCGAATCCGACGTAGTCCAACATCCAAACCTGTAAAAAAGCACAAACACAAAAACGCCCCATTAGTAACACAGGATATGTCATAAATGTCAGATAGATGCGAGTCCCACCTCTGGGACCCACACCTATATCTAGAACGGGCCCCCCTAAACCCTGTTCTAGCTTTGTCCGCTATCTCTGACTCCCGACCACTTCCTGACTTTATGGTCGGGAGTTACGAAAACAGCCGAGTGCCCATTGAGCTACACTGTTTCCATAACTCTCATAGTAGTGAATAGCCGTTACAGAAGCAGCGTAGCATGTGAGCTACACTGTTTCCGTAACTACCATTCAGTTCTATGGGGCTTTTCTCCTTCATGGTCAGAAATCAGCCAGAACACAGAGAGGTAGAATAGGGTTTAGGGGTCATGTTCTAGAGATAGGTGTGGGTCCTAGAGGGGGGACCCACATCTATCTGACGTTTATGACATATCCTGTGGATATGTCATAAATATCCCTTGTGGGAAAACCCCTTTAATGGCTCTTTACAGTCAGTATAGAAACGCATGCTGCACTTTCTGTCCACGTCTGTTGGGTCTGTACAACCAATCCGTAATATTTGTAAACAGAAGCTGCACAGACCAGACTAGGAATGAATGTGATCATCGAGTCAGTGATATAATCTGAAAACTATTCACTGCATGTTCAGGCCTTAAAGGGGTCGTCCCAAGATTAAATGTTATCCCCTCTCTACAGGATACGAGATAAAATGCTGATCAGTGGGGGTCCCCTGTACCCCTGAGTTAATGACACTGCAGGTCAAGCACACACCCTGCCGCTCCAGTCACTCAGGGGTACAAGGGACCCCATTATAGTTATAATCCGTCGTGCTAACTATATCGTTAGCGCTCAGCGACGGACTATTACGTCGCGGGGAAAATGCATCGCCATTTTCCCCCGGCGCGTGCACTAGCTGTGACAGCTGCTGTTTCCAACAGCAGGCTATCACAGCTCAATACGCCGGGACCTGCCGCGATGGTCCCGCCTCCACGATCGCCACTATTGGTCAGTTTGTGAGCAACTGTCCAATAGTGGCGATCAGTCGCTTCACTTCCTCTCCCTGACCTCACATCCGCCCTGAACGCCCTGTTGGAGTTAGCGAGGCATTCGGAGCGGTTGTGAGAAAGAGAGAGAGTAGAGAAAGAGTGAAAAAAGTGTGAAAAAGTCAAATAAGTTAAAAAACAACTTTTTTCTGCTTCCCACCTCCCCAATCCACTACCCAGTCCTGTACCCTTCCTCTTTGTGTTCCCCCCACGTTTTTTGGTCAGTGATCTCCTATCACTGACCACTTCTTAGTCTTCAGGACCAATTTCTTGGTCCCTGGAGATTATTATTTTTTTTTTCTTCATATAAAACAAAAAAGTTAAAAAAAAATAGTTAGTTTAGCCAATTTTGACAATTTAACTGGTTAGTTTAGTATTAGGGTTAGTTAGTGTCAGGGAACCATCAAAAAGCGTAGTTAGGTATAGCGTCAGGGAATTTAGCGTCTGTAATCTGTCACTGTAGTTAGATCTACCGTTAGGGGTCCGTCACCGTAGTTAGGTTTAGCGTCAGGGAAGCTCGTAATAATCTAGATAGGTTTAGTGTCAGGTACCCGTCACCGTAGTTAGGTTTAGTGTTAGAGAAGCTCGGAATAATATAGTTAGGTTTAGTGTCAGGGAATAGTCGCCGTAGTTAGATTTAGTCTCAGGGAAGTTCAAATAAAATCTAGTTAGGTTTAGTGTTAGGAACCCTCGCCCTATTTAGGTTTAGTGTCAGGGAAGCCCACTCGTTCTATAAAAACACATTTTTTTGGCTGGTTTAGCAGCCTATTGGGAAGGAATCAAACATGTCTCAACGGACATTTACTGCCGAAGAGGCGTATTCATTTCTTGCCTCCGACACAGAGTCGTCGGGTGGTGAGACTCTGTTCTATTTGTCTACCTCCTCATCCAGTGATGAAGAAGAGGAACCCCCTAGGAGACGCCCCAGGACCACCACTGCAGTTGAAGCCCCCGAGCGAAATGACCCCGCCGCAGCTCAAGCCCCCGAGCGAAGTGACCCCATTTGGACCCCCACACCAGATGTTTATGAGCCCCAAATCCCAGAGTACACGGGCAGCTCAGGGATAAAATTTAACACGGCAGAGCTCAGTGAGATGGGCATTTTCAAGTTCTTCTTCACTGATGACTTTATAGAACTAATGGTCACCCAGACTAATTTATATGCCCAACAGTATATAACAAAGAACCCCACATCATTTTATGCCCAATCCCACAGGTGGACCCCTGTAGATGCAGCAGAGTTGGGCAAGTTCTGGGGACTTCATTTGAACATGGGGCTTCTGAAAAAGCCATCCATTAGGACTTACTGGAGCACGGACATCTTATACCACACTCCGATGTACCGTATGGCCATGTCCAGGATGCGTTATGAGGCAATACTTCGCTTCTTGCATTATACGGATAATGAGCAGTGCCCACCCCGAGATGACCCCAGTTTTGACCGTTTATACAAACTGAGACCCCTATTAGACCATTTCAGTGCCCGGTTTGCCCAAGCATACACCCCCGAGAAGTGTATTTCTATAGATTAATCCCTGGTACATTTTAAAGGGAGGCTTCAATTCCGCCAGTACCTGCCGAGTAAGAGGGCAAGGTATGGCGTGAAGTTGTATAAGCTGTGCGAGAGTGCATCAGGGTATACATATAAATTCAGGATATATGAAGGAAAGGACAGCAGTATTCAGCCCCCAGAATGCCCCCCCCCCCTTACTGGGAATTAATGCAAAAATTGTGTGGGATTTGGTGCACCCACTACTGGACCAGGGTTACCACCTCTACCTGGATAACTTTTATACCAGAGTCCCACTCTTCAAGTGCCTCGCTTCCAGAAGTACTGTGGCATGCGGCACTGCTAGAAAAAAATCTGAGAGGCCTCCCTAAGACTCTGCTTGGGCAACCACTCAGAAGGGGTGAGAGCAGGGCACATTCTAGCAGCAATTTATTGTGTGTCAAGTACAAGGACAAGAGAGATGTCCTTGTATTGACAACAATACATGGCCACACCAGTACCCATGTACCTGTACGAGGTACCAGTATAGAGACCCTCAAACCAGACTGCATCCTGGACTACAATAGGTACATGGGAGGGGTGGACTTGTCCGATCAAGTCCTGAAACCCTACAGCGCCATGCGGAAATCGAGGGTGTGGTATAAGAAGCTGGCCGTGCACATTATACAGATGGCATTGTACAATGCGTACGTGCTACATCGATGTGCAGGCCAGAGGGGAACTTTCCTGGAATTTCAAGAGGTGGTTATCAAGAACCTAATCTTTAGGGACCAAGAAGGGGGGGCACCCAGTACTTCTGGAAGCGAGGCCACACGCATCGTACCAGGGCAACACTTTCCAGGAGAAGTTCCCCAAACTGGCAAGAAGGGAAAAAGTCAAAAGAGGTGCAGAGTCTGCTCAAAGAGGGGGATAAGGAGGGAAACAATATACCAATGTGACACGTGTCCCGAAAAACCAGGGCTCTGTATGAAAGATTGTTTTCGAATTTATCATACATCTCTTAATTTTTAATTTACCCTGATGCACTCCGCACAGCTTATCCCCCTCATATTTCCCTTCTGAGCCCTGCCGTGTGCCCAGGCAGCTGATAACAGCCACATGTAGAGTATTGCCATACCCGGGAGAACCCACATTACAGCTTATGGGGTGTAGATCTCCGGTGGCGCATGCTGGGCACACTATATCGGACACTGACATGCCATATATATATAGAAAATTGCAAATCTCACTCTGCACCATCTGCTGCGCATTATCTTTTACACAGTACCTGTGGGGTCAAAATGCTCACTACACCTCTAGATGAATGTCTTAAGGGGTGTAGTTTTTAAAATGGGGTCACTTCTCGGGGGTTTCAACTGTACTGGTACCTCAGGGGCTTCTTCATACATGACTTAGCACCAGAAAAGCTCCAGTAGGCCAAATAGTGGTCCTTTCCTTCTGAGCCCTGCCGTGTGCCCAGGCAGCTGATAACAGCCACATGTAGGGTATTGCCATACCCGGGAGAACTCACATTACAGCTTATGGGGTGTAGATCTCCGGTGGCGCATGCTGGGCACACTATATCGGACACTGACATGCCATATATATATAGAAAATTGCAAATCTCACTCTGCACCATCTGCTGCGCATTATCTTTTACACAGTACCTGTGGGGTCAAAATGCTCACTACACCTCTAGATGAATGTCTTAAGGGGTGTCGTTTTTAAAATGGGGTCACTTCTCTGGGGTTTCAACTGTACTGGTACCTCAGGGGCTTCTCCATACATGACTTAGCACCAGAAAAGCTCCAGTAGGCCAAATAGTGGTCCTTGCCTTCTGAGCCCTGCCGTGTGCCCTGGCAGCTGATAACAGCCACATGTAGGGTATTGCCGTACCCGGGAGAACCCACATTACAGCTTATGGGGTGTAGATCTCCGGTGGCGCATGCTGGGCACACTATATCGGACACTGACATGCCATATATATATAGAAAATTGCAAATCTCACTCTGCACCATCTGCTGCGCATTATCTTTTACACAGTACCTGTGGGGTCAAAATGCTCACTACACCTCTAGATGAATGTCTTAAGGGGTGTAGTTTTTAAAATGGGGTCACTTCTCAGGGGTTTCAACTGTACTGGTACCTCAGGGGCTTCTTCATACATAACTTAGCACCAGAAAAGCTCCAGGAGGCCAAATGGTGGTCCTTTCCGTCTGAGCCCTGCCATGGGCCCAAACGGCAGTTTATCTCCACAAATGGGGTATTGCCGCACTAAGGACAAATTGGGCAACAAAATGGGGTATTTTGTTTTCTGTGAAAATAAGAAAGTTTGATCAAAAATGACATCTTGGAAAAAATGTCATTTTTTTAATATCACAGCACAATTGAAATTGGTGCTGTGAAAAAACTGCATTGTCAAAATGCTAACAAAACCATAAATGAATTCCCTGATGGGTGTAGTTTCCAAAATGGGGTCACTTCTGGTGGGTTTCTATTGCTTTGATACCTCTGGGGCGCTGCAAATGCGACATGGCACCCGAAAACCAATCCAGCAAAATCTGGACTCCAACAAACACATAGCGCTCCTTTCCTTCTGAGCCCTCCCATGGGCCAAAACAGCAGTTTATCACCACAAATGGGGTACTGCCGCACTAAGGACAAATTGGGCAACAAAATGGGGTATTTTGTTCCCTGTGAAAATAAGAAATTTTGATCAAAAATTAAATCTTCTTGGAAAAAATGTCATTTAATTAATGTCACAGCCCAATTGAAATTGGTGCTGTGAAAAAACTATATGGTCAAAATGCTAACAAATACCATAAATGAATTCCCTGAGGGGTGTAGTTTCCAAAATTGGGTTACTTCTGGTGGGTTTCTATTGTTTTTATACCTCTGGGGCGCTGCAAATGCGACATGGCACCCGAAAACCAATATAGCAAAATCTGGACTCCAACAAACACATAGCGCTCCTTTCCTTCTGAGCCCTCCCATGGGCCCAAACAGCAGTTTATCACCACAAATGGGGTATTGCCGCACTAAGGACAAATTGGGCAACAAAATGGGGTATTTTGTTCCCTATGAAAATAAGAAATTTTGATCAAAAATTACATCTTCTTGGAAAAAATGTCATTTTTTTAATGTCACAGCACAATTGAAATTGGTGCTGTGAAAAAACTGTATCGTCAAAATGCTAACAAAAACCATAAATTAATTCCCTGAGGGGTGTAGTTTCCAAAATGGGGTCACTTCTGGTGCGTTTCCATTGCTTTGATACCTCTGGGGCGCTGCAAATGCGACATGGCACCCGAAAACCAATATAGCAAAATCTGGACTCCAACAAACACATAGCGCTCCTTTCCTTCTGAGCCCTCCCATGGGCCCAAACAGCAGTTTATCACCACAAATGGGGTATTGCCGCACTAAGGACAAATTGGGCAACAAAATGGGGTATTTTGTTCCCTATGAAAATAAGAAATTTTGATCAAAAATTACATCTTCTTGGAAAAAATGTCATTTTTTTAATGTCACAGCACAATTGAAATTGGTGCTGTGAAAAAACTGTATCGTCAAAATGCTAACAAAAACCATAAATTAATTCCCTGAGGGGTGTAGTTTCCAAAATGGGGTCACTTCTGGTGCGTTTCCATTGCTTTGATACCTCTGGGGTGCTGCAAATGCGACATGGCATCCGAAAACCAATCCAGCAAAATCTGGACTCCAACAAACACATAGCGCTCCTTTCCTTCTGAGCCCTCCCATGGGCCCAAACAGCAGTTTATCACCACAAATGGGGTATTGCCGCACTAAGGACAAATTGGGCAACAAAATGGGGTATTTTTTTCCCTGTGAAAACAAGAAATTTTGATCAAAAATTACATCTTCTTGGAAAAAATGTCATTTTTTTAATGTCACAGCCCAATTGAAATAGGTGCTGTGAAAAAACTGTGCGGTCAAAATGCTAACAACAACCATAAATGAATTCCTTGAGGGGTGTAGTTTCCAAAATGGGGTCACTTCTTGTGGGTTTCCATTGCTTTTATACCTCAACACCTCTTCAAACCTGGCATGCTGCCTAAAATATATTCTAATAAAAAAGAGGCCTCAAAATGCACTAGGTGCTTCTTTGCTTCTAGGGCTTGTGTTTTAGTCCACGAGAACACTAGAGCCACATGTGGGACATTTCTAAAAACTGCAGAATCTGGACAATACATATTTAGTAGTATTTCTCTGGTAAAACCTTCTGTGTTACAGAAAAAAATTGAATAAAATTGAAATTCAGCAAGAAAAATGAAATTTGCAAATTTCACCTACACATTGCTTTAATTCCTGTGAAACGCCTGAAGGGTTAAAAAACTGTCTAAATGCTGTTTTGAATACTTTGAGGGGTCTAGTTTTTAAAATGGGGTGTTTTATGGGGGTTTCTAATACATAGGCCCCTCTAAGCCACTTCAGAACTGAACAGGTACCTTAAAAAAAAGGCTTTTTAAATTTTCTTAAAAATATGAGAAATTGCTGTTTATGTTCTAAGCCTTGTAACGTCCAAGAAAAATGTTCAAAAAATGATGCCAATCTAAAGTAGACATATGGGAAATGTGAACTAGTAACTATTTTGGGTGGTATAACCGTCTGTTTTACAAGCAGATGCATTTAAATTCTGAAAAATGCTATTTTTTCAAAATTTTCTCGAAATTTTGCAATTTTTCACTAATAAACACTGAATATATCGACCAAATTTTACCACGAACATGAAGCCCAATGTGTCACGAGAAAACAGTCTCAGAATAGCTTGCATAGGTTTAAGCATTCCGGCGTTATTACCACATAAAGTGAAATATGTCAGATTTGAAAAATGGGCTCTGAGCCTTAAAGAGGCTCTGTCACCAGATTTTGCAACCCCTATCTGCTATTGCAGCAGATAGGCGCTGCAATGTAGATTACAGTAAAGTTTTTATTTTTAAAAAACGAGCATTTTTGGCCAAGTTATGACCATTTTCGTATTTATGCAAATGAGGCTTGCAAAAGTACAACTGGGCGTGTTGAAAAGTAAAAGTACAACTGGGCGTGTATTATGTGCGTACATCGGGGCGTGTTTACTACTTTTACTAGCTGGGCGTTGTGTATAGAAGTGTCATCCACTTCTCTTCAGAACGCCCAGCTTCTGGCAGTGCAGCACTGTGACGTCACTCACAGGTCCTGCATCGTGTCGGCACCAGAGGCTACACTTGATTCTGCAGCAGCATCAGCATTTGCAGGTAAGTAGCTACATCGACTTACCTGCAAACGCCGATGCTGCTGCAGAATCAACTGTAGCCTCTGGTGCCGACACGATGCAGGACCTGTGAGTGACGTCACAGTGCTGCACTGCCAGAAGCTGGGCGTTGTGAAGAGAAGTGGATGATACTTCTATACACAACGCCCAGCTAGTAAAAGTAGTAAACACGCCCCGATGTACGCACATAATACACGCCCAGTTGTACTTTTACTTTTCAACACGCCCAGTTGTACTTTTGCAAGCCTCATTTGCATAAATACGAAAATGGTCATAACTTGGCCAAAAATGCTCGTTTTTTAAAAATAAAAACGTTACTGTAATCTACATTGCAGCGCCTATCTGCTGCAATAGCAGATAGGGGCTGCAAAATCTGGTGACATAGCCTCTTTAAGGCCCAAACTAGGCTGCGTCCTTAAGGGGTTAAAAAAGACTTAGATAATTTCCTAGAACAAAAAAATATTAGCTCCTATGTGTAGATATCTTTTACTTGTCTTTTTCCATCTCTTGGTTGAACTTGATGGACATGTGTCTTTTTTCAACCGTACAAACTATGTAACTAAGAAACCTATAGAGAAAAGAGGTCAAGTACGCTCAAGATAATATATGATAGAAAAACTTCTTTATTAGTGGAAACACAAAAACAAGACAATTAAAACATGAGTCATACAGTGTAAAGTTGGCGTCAGCCCATGTGGTGTACATATATTAATGATAGAACATAATGTAAAAAATCAATAGCAAGGATCCGGGATCAAATACTGTTGTTAAAAAACAGTCTTAAATGCATGTGGCTATATGTAACAACACATAAATGAATGGTATAGGAAGCAAGTTTATACATTTTAAGTTGGAACCACCATTGCCTGGTACGTAGGAGTTATGAACAGTGTAAGTAGAGATGTGGTAAAAGTAACCATGAATGGAGTAATTCACATATACACCGGTACTGCTCTACTTTGCTACCTCAATTTGAACCCAAAATGGACAAATTCTGGTCCTACATTTTATTTTAGAAGGGCTTTAATTTGACATAGGATTTTCTAATTTGCACAGTCGGAAAGATGTTCAAAACATATTAGGAAGGGCTTGCTTTTTCACAGTAGTAGAAATGGTTAATTTTGCTTTGTTGGCAGTGAACTGAGAATTATCCACCTATACTGCAAGTTGGTGAACACAACAAAGTAGAAACCACTAATAAACTATACTTCTTATCTACTACAGCCCAAACATTAAATAATAATAATTTAATAAAACATTAAAACCTTCATGTGTGATTTGTCATGGTCAATTACTGAATAATATACAGTAGCATGCAAAAAATTGGAACAAAATTGTAATTAAAAAAAAATGTTTTCCTTTCAAGGTATCTTTTTTTTTCTCCATTTAATAATAATAATAATAATAATAATAATAATAATAATAATAATTGTATTGTTCAAGAATAAATATTAGATATTACAGATATACATATAATAAAAAAAATTCTCATAGTTATCATATACCCTCCCTCCCCCACTCCACCACCCTATTCCAGTCAGGGATATAAATAGAAACAATAAACCAGACTTACTATATACATACTTAGATTGTAAAGATACCTAGCTAACGCCCCAAAGCGTTGGGTAATTTTTTACTTGTGTACAACTATAATGTATCTTCTTAATCACTATAGTGGATTCTAATTGTAATAACCTCTCCTTGATTGTAGGGATTTTTTCCGAAATCCAAAATCTGACTATTAAGAGTTTAGCAATGAACAGAGTTTTAATCAGCCCCTTTTTTGCCCTTTTGATAACTGCACTTCTGAATCATCTCTGAGTAACACTAATCTGGGGGTGATATCCAAAAAGTTTAGAAACAATCACAAATATTTTACTCCAATAATCAGCGATCTTGTGGCAATTCCAAAGCAAATGTAAGAGGTCTTTCAAGGTATGTAAGGGCTTTCAAGGTATCTTTAAACTGACCAGAACATATGCTATTACAGCACAATCACATTTCTCCCACCTTGCTTGACAGAAAGCATAATTTCTTCCAACATCCTTTCAGTCGCTCACTGTCACTATATGTTCTCCTACAGATGTAGCCGTCTTTACCTTGACTTTTAACGCATTAAATACACAGTGGCTAGATCCCTTATCTTGACTTTTTCAATGACTTTTCAATGGCTTGTTGTGTGTTATCCCGCTGCGGACAGTTATCAGAGTCAAGTCAAAGATGACTACATCCGTATATGATCCAAATACCTCAAATTTTGACTGGACTTTTTGTGTCTTGTCATCACTTCTGCTATGTAAAAAGAGATCAGCCCAGGGATCACAGGAGCATCGATGCTGGAGCTGCGGGTGAGTATTGTCTGTTTTGTTGTTTTAACACATTCAGCAGCCAGATTTTATTTTTAACAGCTGGACACCCATTTTAAAGGTGTTTTCCAGAGTATAACATTCATGGCCTATCCTTAGTATAGAATAACCTAAAAGCACAAAAGCGCAGGGTACGTAACACCCAGAATAGAATGAAAGAATATATATCTGCCATGTATCAAAAAATATAAACCTTTATTAGTAATAAATAACAATACATGGTATCATATAAGTATATATAAATGAACAAAGTAGAACAGGTCATATAAGAAGAGCAGTATCAGTGGTATAGATGTGAATATACCCAGGGGTAAACAGAACAACCCATCTCAACCAAAAATGTCCCATACTCCACCTCACCATAAAATACAAAGCATTAATTACTAAGCGGCAATGGCCAGAAAGTCAAATATGAAGCTATTAGTTACGCAGGAGTAGATGATGAATACACATAAGGTAAGACCTAAATACAGCAATGAAATTGTAAGCTGGAATTAAGCTGAGTGGATCATCAAAACATATGAACAGACCGTACCTAAAGACATGGGTCTGCGTGGTGATTGAGAGCCATAAAATCACGTCAGACGCTCAAGGTTTCTTGTAGGTTTACTAACCTTAGTATAGGCCATCTATTTATAATCCGGGTGTCCCACCATCAGAAAATCTAAGGTACGTTTAAGTGAATAGGGCTGAGAGTGGCTGAGCTAGAGTACCAGGCACAGCCATACTTGAATAGATGTCACTGTGCTAGGTTCTACAGTGAAGGAGTAGTAGGGGGTGGGTCCCTGGGGTGGAATCCCTATTCATAAAAGATAGGTCATCAATGTAATATCCTGGAAAATCTGTTTAAATATCAAATTTAATACAGATTGAGCTTTCAATTCAATAAATCAATTTTACACCTACATTGTTTCTTAGATGAACCGAAAACTGTGCTCTACTTGGAGTTGACATTGTCTCTCTCTAGTTACTTGTTCCCCCTTCTAGGTTGCCTGTAAGGTGAACTATATTTCCCCCATTTACAGCCTATGGACTATATGTATTCTTCTTATAAATGGTTACCTGTTTCTTTAAGAGGGACTGAAAAGCTGCTCAGAGACTATTCAGGCACTTGATGTAATAGGATGTACTGTGTATGTAATGCTTTTGTTTTGCAGGTCCAGGGAGGAGGGCTTTTGCGGTCATCATACAAAGGAATGAGAGGCTTCTGGGTACAATGTTAAGGGAGGTATGGAGAACTAGTAGGCCCAACAAGTATCAAGTGCTGGCAAGAGGTAGAGTGTGGTGAATATGATGCGCCACACCACTATGCTAATAGGAGAAGAGGGCAAATGGAAGCCCTCAAAGCGTAACTAAACGTTCAACAAACTTGATTGGTGAAGGTCCGAGCACTGAGACCCCCACCAATCGCTAATTCTAAGTAGCATAAGTGCTCGTATGAGCGCTCAGCCGCTTCGCTTCTGTTTTTTCTTTTCTGGAAAGCCGATG